>NW_017729034.1:60111762-60120551 GCF_001723915.1 Gavialis gangeticus
TGGCAGCGACACAAATCATAAAGCTGTAATTGTTGCAGCATTTTGAAATGAGGTTTCATAGATTTTAAGACCTAAAAGGAACATTCTATGCTCTAGTATGACCCGTGTAACACAGGGCATACAATTTCACCCAAGTAAGTATTTCTCTCTTGATCTCAATACTTTGTTGAATGTCAGAAACTTTGAAGGCAGTTCTTCAATAGCTTTTGATCAGGTGACAGTTATTATATTGTGAGCTAAATGTCCTTCTTGGTATAACAACACAGAAAAAAGAGGTATAACTGGCCAGGACGGCTCCCTGGGCAGTCCCTGCTCCACCCTCTCTCTGGACCTTCTTTGCATGTCTCTAGATCCAAAGGCTACACAAGTAGGCAGTGCACAGGAGCAGAAGCTGAAGCTCATTGCTACTGAAAGAAGACATCATCTCATGTTTTTGACACAGACATACATGTTGAGCATGGAAAATTTCCTGGTTTTAGCAGCAACAAAAAAATGAGGTGACAGATCCCTCCACCAGCAGCAAACTCCAGTTGCTGCCATACACTGCCCTTTGACAGAACTATGAGGGTGTTTCAATAAAGGAATGACAATTTCTAACCATTTTGTGTGCAGAGTGGACAACTGCACAGCATCAGGGAACACTGATGAGTGCACCCATAATTTATAACTATGTAGAGAGGTGATGTGGCCCAGTAAATGGTCACTGCACACAAAATGGTTTGATTTTGAAATTGCCGATACTTTCAGAAACACCCTTATATATTTCCCAGAATGTTCTTGACTCACTGACATGTGCTTAGTAGAACAAGCAGTGAGAGAACTGGTGTAAACAGTGTCTTTCTTACCAATATTCTGCAGCTCTTCTTACAAAAGCAGTCTCACGGAGGCCAATAGAATGACTCAGGTGAAGGAGTCCTCATTCATGAGGAAAAGTTGCAGAATTAGGTCCATCATTATTATGAATTTGCAGTAGACAGTGAAATAGGCACTCGAGTGCCTTCTGCTCATTTACTTGGCATTCTGAACATCAGCATGATATCACCACTGGTTAAAGACCTACTTCGTTCACTATTCTGTGGACTTTGGGGAAATTGAGAAATTGGTCTATCTCTGCAAAATCTGCAGAAAAACAAAAATGAACAACAAAAAAAAACTTACTAAAAAGAAAATGCTAACTCCCCAGCGGGAGCCAGCAGTCTTCCCTGCCATGCAGAGTGGCACAAAAAGGGCTATTGAGCATGCAGGTGAGCAGGCAAGATGGCTGCTACCCCTGCCACTTACTGCTGATTGATTGGCTGAGAGGGCTGCCTGTTGTGTAGCAACAATCAGTGGTGAGGGGTGGAGCTGTATGATAGACAACCCTCTTCAACAATCAGTGTGGGGGCGGCATCGGAGCTTCTCAGACAATCAGAGACATGGGGGAGGGGCCCACCATGATAAGCCTGTGAAAATGGTGGCCAGCCCCACGATCTGCCTGTGAAATGGGCTGCCCACTGCCTCGAGTTGGGTAGACCCCTACCAAAGGCTTATTAAAAATCTTGTATTGTTCTAGCACATAATATAATTTCACAGTAACACCATATGCCAAGAGGGGTTGCAGTTTTTTCAGTAGGCCAACATTTTCACTCAGCGACTTTTCTAAGAATGTTTTGAAGTTGAGGACTCTGGGATCACGACATAAATTTGACTGTCTGTCCTCCAGTCCTGAAAAACTCCCTAGCTGAATTAACTAGGTATTCCATGTGTGCCAGGTTTCCTAGCTTTCAGGGATGGATTTGGTAGCCATGTGGGTCTGAGACAAGAAGAAATGCAGAACTGTACAACTCTTGGTTCAGAGATGGTACCTTTTATTAGACCAACTAAGAAATAAAAAAAAAGATCTTTTTCTGCAAGCTTTCAGGCTCACATGCCCTTCCTCAGGCTCAGGGGAAATTAAAGATGGTAAAAAGTCCCCATAGATAGGAAATAAACTTCATTTTTGCACAGAGAAAGCTGAAGATGGTAGTCTGTTCCTCTGGGTCCATTAGAGTGTCTAGCTTATATTTTTGGGGCCTGACCCAGTCATCATAAAACTCACTGCTGGGATCTGGACATTTTCAATTCCATTTTCCATCAGTCTTTCCAGTTTCCACGCTTACATACCTGCTAAATTGTAAAAATTACCTTTATTTTGTTGCATGTGACTTCCTTGTGTTTTTGACCAGTGAAACCCTGTTGCCATATGTACTTTCTCCTCAGACACTCTGATAAACATGTGAGACAACCCAAGGGATCTATCATGGAAAATATTCAATGAAGAAACCATTATTCAGATGGTCCCATTAAGTCATTATCAACAGAAACATCATAGCCATCCAAATGACCTTTAACTGTAATATATTTCAGAATCACATGCTGGTGAATACATAAAAGATCATTAATGACCCCAGACCCCATCTGGAAAGCAGGCAGACATTGAGCATGAACTGAAAGATGCAATCTTGCCTTTTATAAAAGTATGAAAAGTGCTATATTTGTGCATAAAACATGTCACAAGGAAAATAGAAAACACCCTTATTAAACCAAAGCAATAGATCTTGTTTTGAAAACTGTGAAATTATTTTGGGTGCTTCCACTTGGCTCTCTAAGGGGTATTCATTAATTCACTGCTCCAGCCTGACCACTCAGACCAAGTTGTGACACACTCTCGTAACGGATCTCTCTCAAATGGCATTCTTCCATCTGTGTTAGTGCCATAGCATGCACCAGACTCACCACAATTCATTCTGTACACCATGGTACTCACCTGAGTCAAAGTGAAAACATTTTAGTTCTAAGCTGAACAGAAAAAAACAAAAACAAAAACATGAATGGAAATTAGGGTTGGCAAGCTGGTTAATTGACCGGTTAAATATTGTGAATTAACCAGTCAATTGAACTTCTGTTTTTTGACTGGTCAAAGATTATAGCAATTAAAAAAACCCAAACCAACACACTACTTATTTGTAGTTCTCTTTATAGAAATATGCTTTTTTTAATTGTTGACATATTTCTTAATGAAAAATTTTGCTTTTTCTGTGTATTATTTGCACCAATTGGCAATTTTTTATTACAATTTTTGACAGATATTGACAAGTCAATTGACTGAACTTTATTTGGCTGGTCAGATACCCAAACCTAATAGAAATGAGTATAAGGGGGTCAGCTTGAAATGGTGAGGGCATAGGTTAAAGTGACTGGGAGAAATTACACAGTAGAAGTGAGGATGCCAAATTAATTAATGTAAGAACTGTTATTAAATTGGCAATGTTTTTAATGTTAGTAGATTTGAGTTCAGAATTCAGCTAATTTATCATGAGCCAATTTCACAATTTATTACATAAACAACCTTTTATAAGGCGAGTGGAGTAGCAGATCTTAATGTAACCCCTGGTTTGTGCATGTGTAGCAACTTCTGGGATAGAAGGATATTAATTAAAATACCCCCTCTCTTCAAAGAGCAACAGCTTCCAGTGAAGTTGGCATGTATGCTTTAGCACCTGCCAAAAGGAGAACTAATAGTGGTTGTGTTCAGGGTCATGGAATGAATAGCAGCTAAACTCTTCTCAAAGATCATTGCCTTAGATATTAATCTCTTAGTTTGATGCAATGTTCAATTAATCCTTCATTCCAACAAAGAACAAGGAGTTGGAGAGAAGAGATTTACTATATGGTATTTGGTTAAATGCAATCTGCATGGATTTATTTTCTAACTAGATAAACCATGTTATACTTATTTGCATGTTTCCTTTGAAAAAAAAAGTTCCTATACATGTACCAAAAAGCAATCTCTATTATCTCAGGGACACTCTTAAATCATTTCAAGCCAATGTTGCCCTCTGTCCTTCCTGCAAAATCAGGACTCCAAGGCAATAAGCTGTCATGTTAGTTTCACTGAAAGTGCTATAGTGAAAGTGGTATATAGTCACATGTGTACAGATGCAAATGTATGTAAGTAGAGAATGAATTAAATGGCACACAAATATGTTTGGGAATGAGTAAACTCAGTAGAATTTGAGGTTTTGAGACCATCATTATCTAGTTTTCAAATGCTTGAGGGTTCACAAAACTGCAAACCAGATGTCTGAGAAGAAATGGAAACTCCCACTTCTAAGCTGGTTTGTCCCTTAGCCCCAGTGAGAAAAGGAAAAAGTTTCTCCTCTCATATTTCCCATGAGGGACAGAAGAATGGGCCAAGTCAGGTTGTGGCTCTAAGGAAAAGAGAAAGACAGGGACCTTCTCATTGTAAACTGAACTGTTCAGAATGGTTTGAGTTTTGAAACAGCAACTATTTTTTTTCACTGAAATTTCAGATTTAATTGAAAACAGTTGATGAGATCACAGCTGTGATAAGTTCACAGTTTCATCCACAGTTTGACCAGTTCTTAGTTTTGTATACTGGGCATATCTACATGTTCATTAATGCACAGTACTTACTTTACATTCAGTTTAGTACTTGTTTAATGAAATACTAACTAAATGCACAGTAACTATAGTTACTGCACTGTAGCGCCAGTGCACAGTTTTTTTGTGACGCTTACTGTGCAGTAGCCTAATAACACTTTGCAGTAGCATATTAGCAGTTTTTGCCCAGCACACTAGTACACAGTGTTATTAGGCTACTATGCAGTAAACGCCACGTGTAGATGTGCCCGCAGAATGACATCACTTGATGGTTCTCCAGCTTTTTGATTCTGCAGGCCTGTTAGAGCCTGATTCAAAGCTCATTCAAGTCAGGGGCATGGTCTGCCCACTGATTTCAGACAGGCCTCAAACAACCCAGCCAACCATCTGGCACCCAATCTTTGCTGCTCCTTGACTTTCAAATGTTGTTAATTTTGATACAGAAGAAGGGGCTGCAGACCACTGGTGGCCCCACCTATACCTCTAGAATCAGTGTATGCATAGTTGTCCATTAAAAAATCTTTGCTTAAAAGATTTGATCTTGAAGTCCAGGCTGGAGGAGAATGGTACTGGTTGTGCATGTACCTCAACTTTGAGTTGTTGGCCAAAGAAAAGTGATTTCCTATGTACAGGTTTCAACCTGCCTATGAGATTCCCATGAACAAGGATGTGAGGGTACACATCAGAAAGGGCATTACAGTGGGGTGCCAACCTTTTCTCTGTGCCTGTCTCGAGTGCTGCTCCCATCCCCTTCCTCAGTGAACTCTGCTACCTGATCCAATGCTCTGCTTTCTGTTTCCTGCCCTACCTGCCCCATGCTCCCTGCACCCTCCCAGATTTACCACATGCCACACACAGAAGCTGTCTGTGCTACAGGTGGCCTCCCTGTTGTATTGAGATAATAGGAGATGTGCGGTTGTCATACAGGTGGGATTACTGGGAAGCTGCTGGATACAGTGTTCCAAGCAGTTTGTAAATCATAGAATCATAGAAAATTAGAGTTGGAAATGAATTCAGGAAGTCATCTAGTCCACCCCCCTGCTCCAAGCAGGACCATCCCCAACTAGATCATCCCAGCCAGTGCTTTGTTTAGCTGGGTCTTAAAAACTGCCAAGGATGGAGACTCTACCACCTCTCTAGGTAACCTGTTCCATAGCTTTACTACCCTCCTCATGAGAAAGTTTTTCCTAATATCTAACCTAAGCTTCCCCTGCTGCAACTTGAGACTGTTGCTCCTTGTTCTGTCATCTGCCACCACTGAGAACAATCTAGCTCCATCCTCTTTCTTACCTCCCTTCAGGTAGCTGAAGGCTGCTATTAAATCCTCCTCCATCTTCTCTTCTCCAGGCTAAAAAAGCCCAGTTCCCCATAGCCTTTCCTCAGAAGTCATGTGCTGCAGCCCCTGCCCCACCCTTATCACTGCCTTCCACTGGACTCTCTCCAACAGAGCGGGCTTCTGCGCCCCCCTGGGAGAAGAAGCTGGGGGATGAGTCCCTTCCTTATATCCTCAGGGGAAGGGAAAGTGCAATACAGGCCTGAGGACAGCCAGATTCCTAGCCCACATTTTCCCAGCGCTGCCCCAGCCAGTGTGTGGGTCCCGGCTGCCTCTGCCAGGGTCACATTGCCCCACCACATCCTGGGATGGGCTGGGTCTGCAGGAGTGAGACCTGCACCCACCGCTGCAGGCTCCCTGCCTGCCAGCCCTCCACCCAGCTGGGGAATGAGGTACAGGCTAATTCAGCCGGCATGGCTTCCAGGGAGCCGGTGGAGCTGCAAGAGGCGGAAGCATCCGTGTTAGACATGGCTTTCCCATGCCTTTCCCTCTGCAAGGGGTATGTGTGTGTGTGTGTGTGTGTGTGTGCGCGCGCATGCGCAAGCAGATCAGTGCATGTGTGTCAGTAGATCAGTGTGTATTTGTGTGTATGTGTGTATGTGTGTGTGCATGTAAGTAGATCAGTGTGTGTGCAAGTATATCAGAGTGTGAGTGCAAGCAGATCAGTGTGTGTGTAAGTAAATCAGTGTGTGTATGTGTGTGTGTAAAAGCAGATCAGCTCAGTCCTGGGCCAGCCCTAGCCATGGGGCTGTGACTGCCAGTCCCTGAATCACAGAAGCACAGAATCCTAGAAAATGGGGGTTGGAAGGGACCTCAGGAGGCCATCTAGTGAGTCCAGCTCCCTGCTTCACACAGGACCATCCCCAACTAGATCATCCCAGCCAGGGCTTTGTCTAGCTGGGTCTTAAAAACCTCCAAGGATGGAGAGTCCACCACCTCTCTGGGTAACCTGTTCCAGTGCATAGCCACCCTCCTCATAAGAAAGTTCTTCCTAATAGCTAACCTATTGAAACAATCCAATGGATTAACCCCCTCTCCCTCTCCCTCTCCCCTTTCTCTCTCATGCAGTGGTCTGAAACCCGGCCACACTAACAATACACTGCAGGGCAACCAGCTGCAGTAGAAGCAGAGCTGGGGGACAGGAAGGGGTGCACAGGATCCAGGATGCTATAGGCATCTCAGCATTTACCTGGGGCCACCCAATTTTGAATGGATATGTGATCACCTGGGCTACGGGTGTCAAAGGCAGCTAGGCACGAAGCTTGGCCATGTAATTCCTTTTCATGCAGTTAGTTACAGAAGCCGATGCCCCTCAGCCATGTATCACTTGTCTCCTTTCTGGTCTCATTAGCTACTGAGAGCTGGGATTCCCAAGCCTGATGGGGCTGGAGTCAGAGAGGCATAAAGAAGTAGGGCTGGAAGGGACCTCCAGAGGTCACCTAGTTCAAGCCCTGTCTGAGGCAGGATCATCCCTATCTAAACCAGCAGATCTCAACCTTTTTATACCAGGACCCTTCTGTAAACATCAATGGCCAGTGTTGCTGGCCTAGTGCCTCTCACTCCTAACCCCCCACCCCCAGGCTCCCAGAGGGATCATGGGATGGGGTTGTGCGGGGCATGGGGGGCCCCAAGCAGCCCTTCACAGGCTGAAACTCTGCCAGCCTTCAAGAGAAAACCCATGATTTACCACATTTCTCTCCCTTTAAAGGAGAATCCATTTTTAAAGTTTGTTGATCCATATTTAAAGTTTGTTTGCCACTCTTTCATATATTCTTGCCACCCACTTTGGGGTCCCAATCCATGGGTTGAGAAAGGTGATCTAAACACTGCATAAGGCTACCCTTCACCCTGACCCAACACATCCCTAACACTCTCACCTGCAACAGGTAAAGCAGCGGTCCTACTTGTATAAATTGTTGTGCATTGGTTATTTGTTTGATTTAACAGCTTTCCTTATGGCAATAAACATTTTTATGTATATGGGAATCTAACCTTCACTAAGCTAGACATAAATTGGTGTGTATTGGTTATCAGACTAAACCAGGGGTATGGACACAATTCAAGGCAGCTTGCTTTTTGCTCCTCATTTTCCAAGGACAGAAGCCATCAGGGGTCATAAATGCATAGGGACTGCCATTGGGATCAGACCATAGGGGCATCTTGTTCAGTCTCCTGTGTCACTTACTGGGCTGGGGAAATACCATGACCACCAGGGCAGTTTTTCTAGTCACACCTGGGGATAACTGCTTTTCTGGCATGGGGTAGTACCCACGGAGGTGATATATAGTAAACCTCCCACTTGCTCGAGTGGGAAGGTCTTGGCTTTATGCCCACTTTATGGAAATGGGAGACTCCTCCCTAACTTGCTCCTGTGGCCATATGGCTGGGGGCAAGCAAAACTTGGGGGCATCTGAACCCCAAGTCTCTGGACCTGCAAGTAGGATGCCTGCCAAAGGATTTGGAAACGTCTGAAGCCCCAGGTGGGGTGGAGGATATTTGCTAGTTGTAGGGCCACTTATGGTTCTAGACTGACTCATGGATTTTGATTTGGATTGGAACACAAAAAATTATCTTAAAAAAAGTCTCCTGTCACTCAGTGGCAGAGAGCAGATGCTGGAAGGGAGCCCTAGGTCTGAGCAGGGTACGCAGGGTCCTCCCCTCCCACTTGCGGCCTGCAGCAGGGAAGGTCCAGGCAGTTCTGACTCAGAGGTTGTCCCCTCACTCCCACCCTGCCTGGCTTTGTTGCTTTAGGGTGTCAAATCTCTCTCCCCTTCCCTCCTAGCTTGGAAAAAAAGCCCTGACTTCTATGATCCTTTTTTTTTTCCTTCTCCCCTTTTCTTTGCAAAGCCACGGGCTTGGCAGGGAGGTTATTGAGGGGGAGAGGGGAGAAGAAGTGGGTGCTAGTGGTAGGGAGGGGGGCTGTTACAGGGAGAAGTGGGTGGTAGTGGAGGGGGAGGGTGTTCGGGGAGAAGAAGTGGGTGGTAGTGGTAGGGATGGGGGCTGTTAGGGGGAGAAGATGTGGGTGCTATGGTAG
>NW_017729034.1:60125551-60127900 GCF_001723915.1 Gavialis gangeticus
ATGGAGAGTCCACCACCTCTCTGGGTAACCTGTTCCAGTGCATAGCCACCCTCCTCATAAGAAAGTTCTTCCTAATAGCTAACCTATTGAAACAATCCAATGGATTAACCCCCTCTCCCTCTCCCTCTCCCCTTTCTCTCTCATGCAGTGGTCTGAAACCCGGCCACACTAACAATACACTGCAGGGCAACCAGCTGCAGTAGAAGCAGAGCTGGGGGACAGGAAGGGGTGCACAGGATCCAGGATGCTATAGGCATCTCAGCATTTACCTGGGGCCACCCAATTTTGAATGGATATGTGATCACCTGGGCTACGGGTGTCAAAGGCAGCTAGGCACGAAGCTTGGCCATGTAATTCCTTTTCATGCAGTTAGTTACAGAAGCCGATGCCCCTCAGCCATGTATCACTTGTCTCCTTTCTGGTCTCATTAGCTACTGAGAGCTGGGATTCCCAAGCCTGATGGGGCTGGAGTCAGAGAGGCATAAAGAAGTAGGGCTGGAAGGGACCTCCAGAGGTCACCTAGTTCAAGCCCTGTCTGAGGCAGGATCATCCCTATCTAAACCAGCAGATCTCAACCTTTTTATACCAGGACCCTTCTGTAAACATCAATGGCCAGTGTTGCTGGCCTAGTGCCTCTCACTCCTAACCCCCCACCCCCAGGCTCCCAGAGGGATCATGGGATGGGGTTGTGCGGGGCATGGGGGGCCCCAAGCAGCCCTTCACAGGCTGAAACTCTGCCAGCCTTCAAGAGAAAACCCATGATTTACCACATTTCTCTCCCTTTAAAGGAGAATCCATTTTTAAAGTTTGTTGATCCATATTTAAAGTTTGTTTGCCACTCTTTCATATATTCTTGCCACCCACTTTGGGGTCCCAATCCATGGGTTGAGAAAGGTGATCTAAACACTGCATAAGGCTACCCTTCACCCTGACCCAACACATCCCTAACACTCTCACCTGCAACAGGTAAAGCAGCGGTCCTACTTGTATAAATTGTTGTGCATTGGTTATTTGTTTGATTTAACAGCTTTCCTTATGGCAATAAACATTTTTATGTATATGGGAATCTAACCTTCACTAAGCTAGACATAAATTGGTGTGTATTGGTTATCAGACTAAACCAGGGGTATGGACACAATTCAAGGCAGCTTGCTTTTTGCTCCTCATTTTCCAAGGACAGAAGCCATCAGGGGTCATAAATGCATAGGGACTGCCATTGGGATCAGACCATAGGGGCATCTTGTTCAGTCTCCTGTGTCACTTACTGGGCTGGGGAAATACCATGACCACCAGGGCAGTTTTTCTAGTCACACCTGGGGATAACTGCTTTTCTGGCATGGGGTAGTACCCACGGAGGTGATATATAGTAAACCTCCCACTTGCTCGAGTGGGAAGGTCTTGGCTTTATGCCCACTTTATGGAAATGGGAGACTCCTCCCTAACTTGCTCCTGTGGCCATATGGCTGGGGGCAAGCAAAACTTGGGGGCATCTGAACCCCAAGTCTCTGGACCTGCAAGTAGGATGCCTGCCAAAGGATTTGGAAACGTCTGAAGCCCCAGGTGGGGTGGAGGATATTTGCTAGTTGTAGGGCCACTTATGGTTCTAGACTGACTCATGGATTTTGATTTGGATTGGAACACAAAAAATTATCTTAAAAAAAGTCTCCTGTCACTCAGTGGCAGAGAGCAGATGCTGGAAGGGAGCCCTAGGTCTGAGCAGGGTACGCAGGGTCCTCCCCTCCCACTTGCGGCCTGCAGCAGGGAAGGTCCAGGCAGTTCTGACTCAGAGGTTGTCCCCTCACTCCCACCCTGCCTGGCTTTGTTGCTTTAGGGTGTCAAATCTCTCTCCCCTTCCCTCCTAGCTTGGAAAAAAAGCCCTGACTTCTATGATCCTTTTTTTTTTCCTTCTCCCCTTTTCTTTGCAAAGCCACGGGCTTGGCAGGGAGGTTATTGAGGGGGAGAGGGGAGAAGAAGTGGGTGCTAGTGGTAGGGAGGGGGGCTGTTACAGGGAGAAGTGGGTGGTAGTGGAGGGGGAGGGTGTTCGGGGAGAAGAAGTGGGTGGTAGTGGTAGGGATGGGGGCTGTTAGGGGGAGAAGAAGTGGGCGATGGTGGTAGGGAGGGGGGCTATTAGGGGGAGAAGTGGGTGATGGGGGGTGTTAGGGGGAGAAGATGTGGGTGCTATGGTAGGGATGGAGAGCTGTTACAGGGAGAAGTGGGTGCTAGTGGTAGGGAGGGGGAGGGTGTTAGGAGGAGAAGTGGGTGCTAGTGGTAGGGAGTGGGGCTGTTACAGGGAGAAGAAGTGGGTGGTAGTGGTAGGCATGGGGGGCTGTTATGAGGAGAAGTGGGTGG
>NW_017729034.1:60128076-60132962 GCF_001723915.1 Gavialis gangeticus
AGTGGTGGGGAGGGGGCCGTTAGGGGGAGAAGAAGTGGGTGGTAGTAGAGGGGGCAGCTGGAAGGGCCGGCGGGTGCCGAGCCGATGCAGGCCCGCCCGGGGTGATGCTCCGCCAGGTCCCGGGGCGCGGAGTCGCGCAGGGCGGCAGCCGGCGCAGAGCCGACCCTGCCCGTCTCTGCCCCGGTCTTTGCCTGGCTCCTCCCATGGCCGGGGCCGGGCCCGGGGCAGGAGGTGGACTGGCTCCGGGGGCCGGGGGGCGGCTTTGGAGTCGCCTTCCAGGTAGACGAGAGCAAATGGTCAGCCGCGAGCCGGGGATTATGTCACTGGTGCGAGGCAGGAGCTCCGAAACGCTGCCTGGCGGGGCTGATTGACAGCCGGGCCGGGAAGGCAAGGCTATAAAAGGCGGCAACCTCCCGCCGAAAGCCACTGGAGAGGATCCGAGCCGCTGCTGCCCCGCGCAGGGAGCCCGCAGCTTTTGGCCCCTGCCTTGTCCCCGGTGGCTTCCACTTGCTTTCCCCGTTGGATTTGACTGGGAATTTTCCAAAGGGCAAGAGCATCACTGCAGCCTTGCATGCCAGGTAAGGAGGAAGGGGAAGGCTGGAAAACTTTGCCTGCTGGGGTGAGCTGAGCTGGCTGGCGAGTTGACTGCAGTAGACTGTGATGAGTCGGCTACAGGACACAGCTATGGGGAGGTCTGTCTGCCTTTGCCTCCCTTCCCCTCGTCAGTCTCCTTGTCTCAGCTGAGCTTTTGTCAGCCCCCTTTTGTTGTTGCTGTTGGTTTGGGCACAGCTGAATGATGCTGGTGGAGAGTACCTTGTGTCAACCAGCATCCCCGATGTGCTCACACTCCGGACAGCCGTATATCTTCAGTGGGCAATATTATACTAATAGCTTTCTTGATGCAGGGTCATTAGATACATAGTGTTTTATCACACAAGCAGGCGGCGGGATAGCACTGGAAAGGCACGTTGGTTTTTCTGTTGCCCCTTGGACACCGTGCTCTAAGGTAAGATGTGCATTAGAAAGGCAAATGCATAAAGATTAAAAAGGAAAATAATATATTTGTAAAGGATTAGTCTTGTAGCTGGGATGTTAAACCTGAGTTAGGAGATTTTTAAGGGGGAAAAAGCCCCCTTGCTGGTACACCTGACCCCTAGTTGTCTTTCCTGCTTGGTGCAGAGGGCTGGACCTGATGCTCTTCCAAGGACCCTTCTGGACTTACAATCTATGAATCTATGCATTTTCCCATTTTTGCAGAGTATGATTTTGTAGAAATAGCAAACAGAGTTTTCAACAGAAAGTTTGATTTTCTGAGGGATGGAAAGTACTGAACTCTTTTGGAGTATAGCTTAGAGAGCTTTTAAAGTAGTGGTATACTGTTATCCAGAAAAACATGTCTGCACATTGCAGCTGGCAGACTGGATTTATTCTAATGACTAGACAGTAGCCCTGAACTATTTTGGCATATGTGTTAGAGCTTTTAAAGTAGCAGTGGTACCCTGTTATTCAGAAAAGTCTGTCTGCACATTACAGCTGGCAGACTGGGCTAATTCTATTCAGCACAACACCCACATGCACGTGCACACGTGCACACGCACACACATACTTTTCCCCCATATAACCATACGGTAATACATGAAGGAAACATCCCAATAAAACTAATTCAGCACTGTGAGATAAATCTTAATTTAAGTAAATGTGCATATGCACGTGCATGTAAGAAAAAGAAATTTTCTATGGTGACACTGAAAAGCTGAAATAGAACTTTTGAAATGCAATTATCTTGCAAGGCATTAAACTGTATAGTCTCATTCAAAGGGGAGTTAAGATGGAGCACTAGTATAGTTCATCTTCTGTCATTTGAAAACTTGTTGGCATCTCGAATAAAACCAGAAAGAAAATTCTGCTGATATGACATGTCTTTTCTGTATATTGTTCCCCTTTAGGGATCTTTGTATGGACATGGGGGTCTTAATATGTAAATATACATCCTCCTTACACATGAAGTTATAATGTTTTGCTCTTGACATCAAAACCAAACTCAAACAAGCAACTGTGATGTAATAAACATAGGACTATGCATGCAAGTAAGGAATAGTAGTAGGAACAGATCAACTCTCAATCACAAGTATTTCCCACCCCCCACCTGTCTCATACCTATTGTCTTCCACCCCTCTGATCCTCACTGCCACACATTTTTATTTTCACAGACCTGCATTTTGCATTTTGGCTTCTATTCTACCCATGAGAGCACATAATTCACCAGCAGACTCCCTATATGCCTGAAGAGGGTGTTTATGCCTGAAAGTTTGCAAAGAACAATTTTTCCAACTACTTAGCTGGTCTAATAGAAGATATCACACCTACCCAAAGAACCTTGGCTGCCTATGTCCTTAGACCAACACGGCTACAACCAACACCCCCAATCACAAGTATGTTATTTCATCCAGAAAAAAAATACACAAATAAATATATTCAAAACCAAATTCCAATGATATACACTATTAGCCATAAACATTGCTTCCAAATAAGGTGTTGCTGGGGTGAATCATGTGACAGCTGGCGGTCTACAGTTGACATGGAGTATTTGCCTAATTCATTTATGTTTTGGCTTATTCACAGGAGTTATGCTACTGAGGAGCAGCCTGTTGTGGCTAACCTTCTTGTTGACTCTGTGGGCTACTTCAAATGCTCAAGGTAAGCCCTGAAAGTTCCTAATCAGATTTGTAAGCAAGAAGTAATGACTGCACCTGCAAAGCTAAAAGTTGGTTTAAAAATGACTTATCTAAATCCCTATACACAATAGTATAATATAAGAGAAAAAGGGCTGCTAAAATAACTTTTAGCTTTCTTTAAAAACGTGTTACTATGGATAAATTTGGATAACATTTCCCTCCTACCCAAGAAAGAAAAAGATAAAAATAGTTTTCTCTAGTGAGTGTTGACTTACGTTTACTTATCCAAAAAAGTAATTGCTAAAATATTCCTTTTGCAATGCATATGAAATATGAGAATGGCTTAAGCTGACTGGGCGGGTGGGATCTGCTTGGCAGGAAATGTAGAAAGAAAGGGAAAAAACTCCATGTGCCAAATTTAGCTTGGGTCTAAATTGGCACAATGCCAGATTTTTTTTTTCTGTGCAAGTTCTTGAGATAAGTTCATCCTAGGTGTAATTCTGCTTTTCTTGAGAGCTAACCTACTGTAATGTGGGTGTTCATTTGATTCTTCCAAGCTGCAAGTTAAAATATTACAATTGATTTGAAAGCTTTCCTTATGACAATAAGCATTTTTATGTATGTGGGAGGCTGACCTTCACTAAGCTAAACATATATTAGTATTCGTATACATAAAGAAATGATGTACAAATACAAATGGGTACACAGATGTATGTATTATTACATACATACATATGCTTGTTGCCAAATATGGGGAAATGCTCAACAGGTGGATATGCCAGATGTAAATACTGCTCATTCTTGCATGCCAAATAAATATTAAATATGCTTCTGTCTTTAAAGAAGATGCAAGTACTGGATTTACTGTGTTAAAGTGGTAGCCAATATAGTAGTGTCTATCAAACTATTAGAATAGTTGTATGTACTGTGTATGGTTATATTTCATCGTGTTCCTTTTTGTAATCACATTGTTACATGCTCTTGACTCTCACAGATGGTGACAAGGAAGAGGAGACTACATTCGACTTGGTTCAAATCAGTAACATAAACCGAAAGACAATTGGAGCAAAAGTATTTCGGGGTCCAACTCCCACTACCCCGGCATATCGTTTCATTCGATTTGACCACATACCTCCAGTGAATCCAGAGAAATTAAAGCAGATTATCAAGCTCTTACGGAAAAATGAGGGCTTTATTCTTTCAGCCACCCTGAGGCAGGACAGGCAATCTAGAGGCACCATCATTGCTTTAGAAGGTCCTGGCACCACCCAGAGGCAGTTTGAGATTATTTCCAATGGCCGAGCCAACACTCTGGACCTCATCTATTGGGTGGATGGCTCCCAGAATGTGATTTCTTTGGAAGATGTGGACCTAGCAGACTCACGGTGGAAGAACATCACAGTTCAAGTAACAGGAGAGAACTACAACCTTTATGTTGGCTGTGACCTTATTGACAGCTTTATCTTGGAGGAGCCTTTCTATGAGCAGCTGAAAGCAGAGAACAGTAGAATGTATGTGACAAAAGGGTCCATTCGAGAGAATCACTTCAGGGTAGGTAACACGGATGAGTTATAGTCTGTGCTGAGGTAAGGAATATAGCTGCAGTTAGTATTGGAAGACAATGGGCCTAATTCTCTTTTTGTATATACCCCAATGTCAATATAGATAAGAGGATTCAAGAGCAGAATTTGGCCAAATGCCTTCTAATGTATTGCTGGAGGTTAACAGCAGGAATTTCAGAGTTTATACAAGTGAAGAATTGACAAAATATACTCTAGGGCTAGAGGAAGTGTGTTCTATTACTGAATGAACATTTGCCTGCAACATGTCAACTCCATTAGCCTGCTTTTCCAATCGTGGGCCTTCTAGGGAAGATGCTTTCAAGCATGCTACATTTTGTGGTGATTTGCAGAGTTTGTTGGAAATTTTCTGATGGACTCTTTTCCATCAGAAAATGATGAGATAAGGAAAGTGACATATTTCACAGAAAAACATTGTGATTTTGTTAAAATTTTGTTTCAGAAGAAAAGCTCAGGAAAAAAATTCTGTGGGGAAGAAATATCTTACCTTCAACCTTTCCCAAATTGTTTTGGTTTTCCATTTCAGAATAACTTTCCTTCCTCTTTTTCTTCTTTTACATGATCTAAAACAGAAAAATGAAGACTTGGAATCAAAATGTGACCAACTTAAAATGAGATCCCCCCCCCCCCC
>NW_017729034.1:60133019-60169356 GCF_001723915.1 Gavialis gangeticus
AACCCCCCCCCCCCCCAAAAAAAAATTGTCTTATGGAAAATGCCATTGTTCCATTTTAATTCTGCTTTAGATAGGAAGGATTTTAAAATTGCAGATACTCCCCTAAAATGAAAAATCTACTTCTCACACAACACAAGTAACTTTTAGGGTTAGGCTGAGCCACTCAATTCTCTTGTTTGCAACTTAAAGCAAACTTGACCTTTTAAAAACCATTGTGTCCCACATCCTCTATGAAACCATTGTCTGGCTAATTGAATATTATGGAAATATGTTTGAATTTGAACTCACAGCAAGGTGGCAGCATGAGAACAGTTGAACAATTACTACTTTACTGTGACTTATTCTGAAAAATAACTGGTTTTATACTTCATTAATATTTTAAACAGTAAGGTTTCCAAATTAGCAAAATTAATTTTTAGTAAGTGTTTCCCAGAGATAAGTACCCTGTGTTATATTTTAATATTTACCTATGGCCAAATCTAGCTGCTATAGTGGGAATACTGGGGGACAACCCAGGCAAAACTCATGATGATCTGCTATGGGTTTTGTCTTCAATTGTCTGAAAGTTTTTGGGGGTTTTTCTATTACAGGGTCTCCTTCAAAATGTTAATTTAATATTTGACACTTCATTAGAAGAGGTTCTACGTAAAAAAGGATGCCAGAAGAGCCAGACAAGTAAGAATCTTTTTTCTCACTATCATTTTTCAAGTGAATCTGTAAATAAGGAATTACCAGAGTTATATATTACCCCCCGACTAAGGCATAGCTCCAATTGAGCTAATGGAAATTGTGCTTGTGGCAGAGGCAGAATGTGTCTCAAAAAGCTTTGGAATTTCTCATAATCTTCTTCCGAATATTGTTTAGAAGTGACAACAAAAGTAATCACTGTATAATTTGCATGGTGCTGAAAACATGATAAAAATATCACTCACTCACATCAACCTGACCTTTTATTTTTGCTGCTAGATTAAGAATCTTGGAGTCTTTAAATTATCAATAAGAAGACAAAATAACTCATCTATGTATACTTTATCAGTGAACAAAGGAATGTTTTTTAGTGATCAGAGCACAAAGTTGGGAATCATCTCTCTGGATTCTGAACTTGATTCATTGTGTGATATGAACATGTCTTCAAGCCTTAAGGATGTGAAATCTTTTGGTAGTAAATGTATTAGAGACATATTGAAAATGGGAGAGGGTATGGACTGACTGAATCTTAGGAGGTTTAAAAAGAATAACCTAATAAGTGAAAAAAATATGAAAGGTATTTCTGATAGCTTGCCACATAATTTTGATCAGTATTTTTCCTAAAGACATCATTTGGAGTCTTGTGTATGGGGAGGCCACCATTTTGGGACCCTCAAAATGGAAACAATTAAAGTGCATGTCAAGTCTAGTTTAGGTCTCACCCTGACTGTCATGAGAAGTTTTTTTGTACCTGGCTCTACTTGCAGAAATTTTTACTGGCATGAGCTCAATCAAGAAACTTTGGGTAGTAATTCTGTACAAGGGCAGGGAATGTGGTTTTGCAGTTACTGTATGGGTGAGGCAGCTAGATTTTGGATTTATTTCTGTTCTCTGACACTGGAAATCACATGCATTCCACACACTTGAACCTTGAACTTTGACTTTAAAGAAATCAATTAAATCTACCGTGTTTCCATTTTGCCTTTTGTACAAAGAAAAAAATAAATGGCTGATCATGGCTCTTGTCCTCTTTGCAGGGTTATTAGGGAATGAATATACTTAAGATGCTTTGAGGTGAAAAGTTGATATAAACCAGATGTGTTATACTAAACTTTAATACTAATTCCTGTTTAAAACTATTTCAAATAAAATTAGTGAGAAATTACAAAAACACTATTAGTATGCATACAACAGGAGCTGAGATGCTATGATAATGGGTGCTTTAGAAATACATTGAATGGATAGATGGGAATTTAACTTTAGCCAATCTTAGCATGAAGGCATATCTTCATCCTGTGACACATGTTGATTAAGAAGATTCTTGTGCTCAGGTTTGGCAGGAACACTACCAGATGGGTCATAGCCATACTTCCCACTATTTCAGTATGGAAAGAGGGAGAAGAAAAGGAAGGAAATACATTGCTAATTCTTTCCACTGTGAATAGAGAATAACTCAAAACCCATGATCTTCTTTTTTATCCCTCCTGTGTTAGTAGAAGGACATGTATAAGTAGAAGAGCAAGTGTAAGGACATGCAAAACTTTTTTAGTTGAATGGCATTGCACTTTCAGAGTAAAGCAGAACAGTGGCTTCAAGGATGGCACAGTTCAGGTAGCCCAACTCATTCATTAGCAGAGTAACCTTCTTAAATAGAAGACGCAGGTGGAGACCTAGGGTCATCTTAGACAATCAGATCCACAAAGTAGAGCTCTCAATCCTGTCATGAATTACTTAAGAGACTGAAAACATGTCTTTGTTTGGTTGAGGATATACTAGTATTGAGCCAATTGGACCAACTGAAGGAAGATCTCTGGATCTTCTACATTTGTATGGGAAGAGTACCAAAAAGGAAAATATTTGACTAAAATGGATTAGATACTAACAAAAAACATGCAGCCATATTTTTTCTCTACTACTGTAAAGAGAAATCATTTGGGAACCCAAGGGAAAATACTAGCAGTAAGGCATGATGAGAGATCATTTTTGATAGAGCAGCTTTCAACTTCCAGTAGCTGCAGCTGTTGAAGCATTAGAGAAATGTTACATGCATCACAGCAGTGTCATGGCCCTGTCTATGTAGCTACACAGCGACAGCTGAAAAACCATGGGCAATACACTGGTCACACATAAGAGATCCTTCTTCTCTTAATTGATTCCTTGGCAGTTCAGGTGAGGCACCTAAGCTAACACATGCCAGATATTACTGTGAGCAGAGTGGGAGGTAGGACATTGTCAGTAAAGTGCCCAAATTCTGAGATTCACTATTGCAGTTTCTCTGAAAGAGCCCTGTATTTGCTGACTTTTGGGTCATATATATAAGCCCTTTCAGAGAGGGTAGGCTGCCTAGAGAGATGATATAAGAGGGAGTTAATAGGTTTGTGGATGGGAAAGCATCACTATAATGTAATCATTACAAGTGCTTTAAAATTATTTATACATCTGCACTGAATTTTGGAGAGGCATGTTAAAAAAATAATAAAAGGTCTGGCTAAACAATATCTTTATTGTGGTATAACTTACACTGTTTTTGTAAGGAGCCTTATGGACAGGAATGAAGCTATCTGGGGATAGCCATACTGGGTGTTTTTATAGCATTTTGCCACTAGGAGGCAAGGGAAGAGAAGTAGCTTGTTTGCTTAGAGCAAATGGCTACTCTTGGGTAAGTTGCAGACAGGTGACATACACCAGTGTAATTTGTACAAATGTAGTTTTTTCTTGGGTAATTTTACACCAGATTTGAGTAGGCAGCACCAGTGTAGATCTGTACATTATCTACCTGCTCCTTTTGTATACTGGCGTAAATACTGATTACACGGGTGTAAATGTGTCAATTGTCCAGGCAAATATTTTTCCATCCTACTGAGTGCCAGATCAGCAGAATGAGCTTTTTGTTTGTCAAGGGATGCGTGTTTTTGTTCTAATGACAATATTTTCATTTTCAACACTTTTTCTTTTCAAAGCATATCATTCTAGCCCTTAAAAATTAGCAGGAAGCCAGCAACAGAGCACTGAGTAGTCCTGAGGTATCTTCTTTCAATGATTGCCAAGTGCTGGTAGGGAGTATGGATTTAATGCTTCTAGCATAGTTTAGGATTGCACTCCCTGTTGAGACTACAGATTTAATAATGTCCTTAAACTGTTCAGGTCAAGGCAGAATGTGTTAGCTTAAAAATGTGAAATTAATGATCTGAAAAATGTTATATGGGGAATCATTGAAGCTTAATGTTTTACATAGTAATAAAATAATAAAAGAAGGCAACTTAAATAAACAGAGTCCCACCATAGATGACTCTGACACACTGGGCTCCTAAAGATGTGCGGGGAGCCTGCTCCAATGTGCTGGAAATCCAGCATGTCGGAGCAGAGCTCAGAAATTGACACTCTCTGGCAGCCATCTGCGTCACGTGTGTCAGCATCCCCATGTGTCCCTGCATGAAAAAAATGGTGGTGGGGCACTTTGAAATAAAACACATTCAATGAGCTTTGGTTCAAAGCTCCTGTCTCCATTTTTGCAGCGCAGGGATGCATGGGGATGCTGATACATGTGATGCGTGGGTGCTTTTTTCTGTCCTAGAAACTAAGATAGCTAATTATTTAAGCTTTGGAATATGGGAATCTTTTCAATATAGACTTTGGCAAGCAGCAGGTAATTAGTTAACTATAAGCCACATTGATCCAATCCAATTAACACAAGTTAAATGAATAATAATTTAACAGTTAATAGCTTAGTTCATTATTATTTTAGTTTTTAAACTTTTGTTTGTATAAGGAGGCAGTGTAGGAGTCTGCTCCCACTAACATTGCTTGTACATTGTCTAAGTCAATCCTCCAAAGTTCTAAGACCTTTCACAATGTGTGGCTATCCAGATGACAAGGATGAGTGGTGTTGATACATATGTTATATTGCACCAAGAGTTGTGCTTATTTCTCTTCTGTAATAGCCAATGATTACTAAAAAATATTGGCAGGTTGGTGCCAGGCCAATGCTGTCCCTATCCATTCAAGAGATAAATGAAAATGTGGTATTTCAAAGAGGCTGCAAAACCTGCCCTAGCGAGGAAACCAAGCATGCCTTTGGCATGGGACTTGGTTGCCTCTGTGTCCCTCCATGATGGGGGAGTTGTGTTGGTGCTAAGAGGTGTTTGGTTCTGTGTTTATTCCCAGGTACAAAGAGGCCACTAGAAGCCTGTTACCAACTGGCTGAATTTAGAAAAAGCATTTACCTATAATGCACAGGGCTGATCAGGTTCTTGCTAGTTACAGAAGTAGGAGCCAGGGTAAGAAAGTGGCTTAAAACATCTTGGCCCCTATTTCACTTTTATCTGGGCTCAGTAGTAGATAACTTAGCTGAAAAACTGTATGGAAAATTTCTGTTATAAAATTTTGTTGAAAAATGCCAGCTCATTGAACTCATCATGTTCTGTTTAGAAGATCCCAACTTCAGTGAACTTTCATCAAACCCAAAGCATGATTCTAATATAAACCTTTTTGAATTTCCAGCTTGTTTGTCCTGGGGTTAGGGATGCTGGAAATTGTGGGTCGTTTGTCCTGGGACAGTCGACTGATCAGTCCATTCCAGAGCTAGAAAGTCTGGGAACATTGTGCAGGTACTCAGTGAAATTCACATCTTTGTCAAATTCATTGCTGATATTAGCAGTGAAACTCATGAGACTACCATTTTAACTGAGCAGCTGCAGGGTCTACGGATTTTCTGGTTCATCAGACATTTAAAAAACATCTAAATTTACTCAAAGCTGGACACACTCTTTTTTTAGCTAGACCCAGTTAGCTGATATTTTTTTGTGTCAATATCTGCCATGGAATAGAAGGAAGAGTAGTCCTTTTTCAATGACCCGACTTGAAAGGATCTTCTGTGTTCATATGGTGAACATGATATTGCATGAAACATCTGAAAACTTCTATGGCTATGGAGGAGCATAATACAGATATACATATACTTTCATGATATTATATGTTACTATATTTGCTTCATAAATTAATTATTTATACTGCCAATAGCGCTTTTAAATGATGGCTATATAAGACAAAGCTGGGCTGTTAGTTTTGAAAGGGAAAGTCTATAATTAGAACCTGCTGACATCCAACCCCCTGATTTTATTTTTCAGTATAATTTAGCATGCAGCCGTTCCAAAGCTGATGCAGTTAAACTCTACCTTTGGTGCCAATCTATGATTCCAACAGTAAGCTATAATCTGTGGAAGACCATTGTATACACAACTGTTCTTTGTTCTCTTCCTCCCTACAGTTGAAGTGAACACCATCAATGAGAGTACTGAGATCCTTCACCTCAGCCCTGCTGTCACAACTGAGTACGTTGGTGAAAAAACAGAGAAGAAGGCTGAGTTCTGTGATCGTTCCTGTGAAGAGCTGGGGACTATGTTCACTGAGCTCACTGGGTTGCGTGTTGTTGTTAACAACTTAGTTGATAACCTTCAGAAAGTGGTAGGTGCCCTCTGGACTTAAGAATCAAAAGATATATAATACATTTTTTTAAAAATGCTGTCCCCCCTCTCGGTTTCTATGACTTGGGTTGAACATATTGATGGATAGAACATTAGGCATGTTGGGAGGTGATTATACACATACACACACATGCTGGATTCAATTGGACTCAATGCATGTACGGCCTACATTATGAAAATGCCTATTGATGACTTTGGATGCTGTACTAGGACACTTACTGATTTTGATTTCCATGGGGTGGATACAGGGACAGTCCCAAAATATAAGGCCTATTAAAGTTTTCTGAGGTTTGGCAGCCAAGAGTTGAACACAAACTGCTAGTCAAATTTGGCCATAAGTATCATGTATAGGTATATGTGTGTATATATAATATGTGTGTAGTGTGTGTGTGTGTGTGTGTGTGTGTGTGTATAGTGTGTGTGTGTGTATACACACACACTAATCCCTGTTTAAACTACTTCAAATAAAATTAGTGAGAAATTACAATAATGTATATATACAATGTCTATACTACTCACCATACCTCAGAAGTAAGTGGAAGTATCTGATTTTTACCTTTCACTATTGCAGTAAGTTAATGTGTGGGTGCTTAAAATCTACTTCCTTCCTTCCTAGTTCTGAACTAAGTTCATACTTTCTAAACACAGCTTTCATAACTTACTGCATATCCCAAGAGTGGAATCATTTTCCCTGCTAGATGATGAAATATATTTTTTTTAAAAAAAAGCCATTGAGAGCAGATTATATTTAAAGCTTTCTAACCACACTTATGATATTACCTGAAAGAACTGTGGAATAGCACAATAACATTTTATTATTCCTTTTTCCTAATGCATAGGAATGCATAAAAGTGTACTTTTTCAATCATAACTTGAACCAGATCAAAAGTTTCTCTTTTTAAGCACCTTGGATAAAAATACACCTATCACATTGTTTGCTCATTTAATGTTTTAGTCTGAGGAGAACCAAATCATGTGGGAATTGATTGGACCTAACAAAACTCTCAAGAACCAATCAGTCTGCTGGCAGGATGGCCGCGTGTTTGCAGATAATGAAATCTGGACGGTGGATAGCTGTACCAAATGTACTTGCCAGGTAAGACTTTGGAAGCATTTCTCCCTCTTTGCAAAATGTTAAGTATATTGAATCCAGCTTGGCTACTCAGTCCTGTAGAAGGCAGGGTAGATTTACACCTTATACACTAACCAAAGTAGGTTTATTTATTTATATATATATATATATATATATATATATATATAGCACAAGCTTTTGTGAGATGAAGCTCACTTCATCAGATGCTGTGACAGGATGTTCAGAAAGTAGAGTATGAATCTAGCATCCATTCTGAGCCTGATCTAATAGGATCCCCCATTGTCTTAAATACATTTTGGATCAGGGTCTTACTTCTCATGAACAAAAGAGCAATGTTATACTGATAGTCCTGTTGGATGCAAAATCTTCCCTTTGATAAAAGATCCAACTTAAATACAATCTTTTTGGTCTTTTAAACTGAAGCCAAGTGAGAACATCTTCAAAGTTTTGTTTTTTTCTTAAAGATTTTTAATAAATTATAGACCTTCCATAGGGATTGGAATTTTCCCAGAACATATGCTTTTGTTAGTATCTGTAAATGACTACAAGCCAATATGTTGCTTTCTTTGTATGTAGAATTCTAAAATTGTGTGCCATCAAATCACCTGCCCAGCAGTGTCTTGTGCCAATCCATCATTTATTGAAGGTGAATGCTGTCCTGTCTGCTCTCAGTGTAAGTAGAAAAGTGAAGGGAAAAAGGAATCCATCAGTTGGCCTTTAAAAAAAACCTTGCTATATGTGTAGTGTTGAAAAGAAAAAGTTAAATATACCTTAGTGCAAACAAAATCATATTGTTTAAGCATCAGAATAATGGAATTTAACTACATTTCTCCTGTTTGGACTTTCTGATTTCTCCTTATGTGTTATTAGCTATCATTTCATCTCTATACAGTAGCTAGAATAGATTGTATGTCAACCATCTTCCTATAGAAAGTGCCTAGTTTCCAGAATGAAGGTTAGTTTTCTGTGTTACAATGCTATTATGGTTACAGAGGCAAGGAGTGTCACAAATTATTTCTCTCTGTTATTATGGGCCTGACAATACTTCACTCATAAGGAACAGAATGATAAAAGGATTCTTTCAAGACAGGAATTTAAATGCATAGCTAGAATTTGGAATGAGAATAGCTTCAGTAATACATTCACCCTGATCTGGACAGACCTACTGTAAAAAAATTGTGACTTTTTTCAGAAGTTTAAATCTTCTGAAATAGAACGTAAATGTCATTCTATTTAGGCCTCATGATTGATCAGATCAGATAGAGTGCCTTTGCCATTGTGCTCTTCATCACATTTTTCATTACATTATATTAAAAATGGATCCAAGCCTCAGATTCTGGATGTGGTTCCAAAGTTTGGGGGTGTCTAGAAAGAGGTGTTTGGCACATCCCAGTCCAAAGATAAAATTCTACAAGAGTGAGTCCCAGCTCTAAACGGGATATAAGATGAGGGTGCTTAGATCCAGGATTCTGATATGGGCCAATTTCAAATTGTGTTAAACAAAGTGAAGTTCTCTAACTCTTCAGGGGTAGAAATAAAAATGAAGAATCAGAACAAGAAATATAAAGAAAAAAGGGTGCGTTCTAAGAAACGGACAGGCAGAAGCAGAAATCTGATGATAAAAGCAACTGACTGTTAAGAACATTTTGCTTCTTCTGATCTGCAGCTGAAGACAGTGAAGAAGGCTGGTCTCCATGGTCAGACTGGACCAAATGCTCAGTGACATGTGGCTCAGGAACTCAGATGCGAGGCAGGTCATGTGATGTCACCAGGAGTTCTTGCACAGGTCCACACATCCAGACAAGAATGTGTAGCTTCAAAAAATGCGAGCATCGCAGTGAGTTATGACATTTATCTCTCTTTAGGAACTTCTCTCTGTTTCTTCATTTCTATGATGAAGCCAAAAGAATCATAGCTTGGGTTTCCTAGACAGACATTAATAGTCAGAATTGGATGTATTTTAATACTAATTTATGCTTTCGTACTCTGCTTCTTTTGGCATTGTTCCTCTGTTTCTCCCTTCTGTGATATTTCTCAGTTTATGTCAGTTCAGTGTGCATGTACACTGGCTAGTTTAGTCCTTATACTGTAAAGGAAAAGGCAGGGAATGACTTTGGATTTACATTACAAGCTGGCCTATTACCTTTTGTTGACATTTAGAATATATGTGGTGAATGTGGTACGGGGGGGGTGACAATTTCTGTTTTGCCATTCATCCATGGTTATCATCACAGTCTATTAGCTTAGAAATGCTTATGACAGGAGGAGCAAGGATCTATATAAAGTAGTTCAGTAAGATTCTTGTAGAGCATTTAATTGATCTGTTGTTTGCTGTCCATGCATGTGTCATATTCTGTCCACAGAACAAGTTTGTAATACTCCAGGGAACTTTTGTTTCTTGAGTAGTCTATGCAGACCTAAAGGAATATTGCTCATGATGATAATCAATAACCATCTCTGAAGACAAGTGTTTTGCTACAACTTTAAAATAATGTTATTTTTAAAGTAGCTGTTCTCTAAACAGTTACTGTAGCATGCTCTTCAATCCTGTCTTGTTTGTTAAGTTTGAATGAAAATGTTGGGCTTTCCGGCTGGGGCTGCTAACAGACATTCATTGAAAAGCTTGATGGGATCTGATCCTTGATCCCAACAACTGAGTCTCCTGTCATGCCACATGTGCATGGCTGGAGGCATGATTGTGGGATTTGGGATTAGACATCAATTGCACCCTAGTGCCAGAGTAGGGGGAGAGCCTAGAATCATGATCCTGGGTTACTCTTGCACCAGCAAGTAGCAAGCAGGGTGCCCAACGAGCCTCCACAGCTGGGAATGCCAGTCAGCTGACAAATGCTCTCATGATAAGAGCTCACCAGAGTCTTGAAGGGCTCTGCTGGGTTCCCAAGGTTGGGAATGCTGATCAGCTAATCAGCATACCAGCCACATGTTCAGTTTAAGATGAAACTGGAATGAGCCACAGAATTATTACATATATTTGTGTGATGATTTTGTGGCTTATTCCCTGTTTTATCACACCATTAATTGCTTGAATGTATGGCTGGGTTACTACTTATGACATGATTAATTAGTTAATCATGCCTTAAGTGTAATGTCTGCCAGGGGCCTGATAGTCATGGGAAAAAGATGGGATATCTGTTGCAAATGGAGAGAGTTCTCTTGCAGGGCTAGGTTCTATTATACCTTTAAATTAAATAAGACTTTCCTTATGCTGAGCCCTTTTTTCTGTCAGTACGTCAAGATGGTGGCTGGAGTCATTGGTCTCCTTGGTCTTCCTGTTCCGTGACCTGTGGAATAGGCAACATCACCCGCATCCGTCTCTGCAATTCTCCCATCCCACAGATGGGTGGGAAAAACTGTGAAGGAAAGGGCCGTGAAACAGAGAAATGTGAGAAAGTCCCATGTCCAAGTAAGTTTGCGTTTAAGCCCAAGATGAAAGTCAAACCCAAGATGGCTGCATTTTGTCTTCCAGTAACACAGCCTCTAAATTTTGATAGTCTGAGACAAAGAGTCTAACTCCTAGCCTAGAAATGGACTATAATAAACCCACTGTTTCTTTGCTCCAAGTTTTAATATCTTGGCATCAGATTCATATTACAGTATTCACAAGGAATGTGGTTTTGTGAGTAAACCAGGAGATGGGAAGTAGGAATTCAGGGTCCCACTTGTGGCCTTGGCACTGGCTCACTAAATAGTCTTTTGCAAGTCAAGTTGCTTCTTCATGTCTTACTTTATTCATAATTATTTTCTGCTTATTTACCTCATAGGGGTATTTTAAGAAGGGATGAGTGACAACAGTGTAGTTTGAGGTTTTGCAAACCTCTTAAGTTATTATTTTGCTTTAAAAATTAAGAGTTCCTTACAAGTTTAAGGAAACTTCCTTCCTGTAATTTAAAGCCATATTTTCCATGGGTGATTCATACATAACAAAAAGATAAACATGTTTTGATCTAAACGGTAGGTTGCATTATATATTAATGACAGAAGCATGAGTCACCAAAACCAGAATAGTATAAGCATATGTCCATTTTATAGTATAGATACACATTTTTATTTTTTAATTAGAACTTTTCTTTTATCATTGTTTCTTCTTTTATAGCCACTTTAGATTTGTTTTTATTTTACCCATTTCCTGCTTCATACTTCTGAACTCACTATATTTCTGTGGATTGAAAAATAGGCAAGATGAGTTACTCACCGCTGCCTGTGCAGCCCTTTTTACATAAGTGCTAAGTGTTATTTATTCACTGACATGAATGATGCATGCCTCTGGCGGCTGGTGGAGCATGGTAGTGCTGGCGGCATTAAGCGGGGAGCTCCCACAGACCCTGCCAGCACTGTCAGTGGTGGGAGGGGGGAGGGTGGTGAACATCGACCAGGGGTTGGTGACCACCCACAGATGCTGCTGGCAGTATTAGTGGTGGCCAGCGGTGATCGCTGACCATCCACAAATGCCGCTGGTGGTGTTGGGAGGGATGTGGGTGTGGGACCCTGTATGTGTGCACTCTCTACCCATTGACAGTATTTACTGACAACCAACATTATGTTTGGTACTGTACAAATCATATGGAAAAACACAGCCTCTGCTCAAAAGAAGTTACATCCTAATTCTGGTTTTATACCAATATTATTCAGGAATATGTGCTCTGAAATCAACGGATATGTACTAGCATAAAATGTAGATGGAATCAGAATAAGTCACTTATATCTGAATCAGAGGGGCAGTGCATTTGGGAGTCATAATAATGTTTGGATTGCCAAATGAAAATACAATCTTCAAGTGGTGCAAATGTTGCTTTGTTGTAGAAATATCATAGAATATAGAAAAGTTATCTCCAAATTCGGATGGAAGCAGTATAAGAGCCTTATTACATGGTAATTTTGGGCAGCTCCTGGAGCTCTTAATTCCTGGATTATCTGCACATTAACACCTTGAAGTAGTTCTAAGCACTCATTATGCAGCTCAAAGTGATGTTACTTGAGGCCAGGATTATCTCTGATCTGCACTACCCAGCTCCTGTTCCATGAAGGTGTGGCCACTCCCCACAGATGTGCCACTCAAGTTGAAGTTCTCCAGTATTTCTGGATATCTCATACCCCCAGTCATACAGCAATGATAGAAGCCTGTCCTGGCTGACCAGGCCTCTAGTGGCAATTTACAGGTACAGCTCCTAGTCCAGCCCCTGCTCAACAGGCCTCTAGTGGCAAATCCCAGCTGTGCAGATGGGGGACAGTCTGAGAAAGTTTCTAGACTAAGGGTGTGACTGATCCAAATTCCAAGCTGGCACTAATACCAATCAACATTTGTACAGCTCACAGCATAAGGTATAACAAGGCCCTAAATAGAAGGGCTTCAAATGAAGGCAAATCAAAGTTATTTGGTAGCTAAGGAAGACAATCCTAAAAAGCCATTAGTTACAGTATGCTACATCTTCAACTGACAAACAAAAAATTTACAGCATCAAGCATGGGTGACTGGTGCTTCCTGAGTCTGGGGGGGGCACTAAATTGCCAAACGGGGAGGGGGGGCTCCCCCAGCGTCCGATTGCCGAGCCAGCAGTGAAACTGGAAGTGCACTTCTGCTGTCACATCCGGTTTCACGGCTGGTGCTTCTAGGGGGTGCACAGCTGATCTCAGGGGGTACACGTGCACCTGCGTGCACTCCTTGTGTGTCGCCAGCAAAGGTACTTTGTAATAGAAACAGTTGGCTCAGAATTGTCAACTGAATAATAACATTTTTGGGGACAATTTTTTCATGGAAGAAAGAGCCGAGCTCTGGGGAGCATGAAGATCAGGTGCTTCAGATCCTGCAGTGCCATAGGTGCAGTCTTTTGGTAACTGTAGCCTTTTTGTTCCTTTCCTTCTTCTGTGTACAGTGACAGCTGTTTATACACCATTACCTGAGAGATGAGTTGTCTTCATGGAACTTTGTTTGCAGTATGTTGCTCCTGTTGATTTTCTCCTTTTCTACATCTTCTAGTAAATGGTCAGTGGGGTCCATGGTCTCCATGGTCTGCTTGCACAGTCAGCTGTGGAGGAGGGATCCATGAGAGGTCTCGGCTTTGTAACAGCCCAGAGCCCCAGTATGGAGGAAAACCATGTGTGGGAGATGTCAAGCAACATGATATATGTAATAAGAAAGATTGCCCAATTGGTACGTATGCTTGAATGGTCAGCTATCAGTTGTATGGCCTTCAGTGTTTGTTGTTGTTATCATATATGCCTCTATGATATGGATAGCAGCACTAATGGTTATGATAGGGTCTGCATGTATGAAATCCATTAATTCAGGCCTTGTTTCAGGAAATCATTTAAATATACGCTAACCTGTCATTCACTTAAGAGGTATTTTATGTATATTTTTAAGAATAAGGGCTTTGCTAAATAAGGAAACTGTTCAGATAGCACCTCTAAGTGCTATTAATGTAACTGTTTATAATGGCCATAGAATCAAAAAGGAAATGTTTCCATAGCTACCTGAAAATTCAGAAACTTTTAACTGTGTGCATTCCATCATCTTTATAGGTAATTCAATAAATGAAAGAGATCTTTCTTAAGTAATGTTGATTGCTCCTCCTACACTTCTACTCTTATTTATATTTTAACATGTTTTGACAGACGGGTGTTTATCAAATCCTTGCTTTCCTGGAGCGGAGTGTAACAGTTACCCTGATGGGTCTTGGTCATGTGGGGCTTGTCCTTCTGGATACCTTGGTAATGGAACAGTCTGTGAGGATCTTGATGAGGTATACATATACACGTCATTTCTTTCAGTCAATATGAAATTTTTCCTTGACATTATTAAAAATCCATGTTTGGCAATTATAGTGTCAGCTGATTTGCTTGTTCATTTTATTTCTTTATTTCCTTGCAGTGCATAGCTGTGCCAGATGTGTGCTTTAAGGTCAATCAGGCCCATCGCTGTGTGAATACAAATCCAGGTTTTCATTGCCTGCCATGCCCGCCACGCTACAAGGGAACTCAGCCTTTTGGAGTGGGTCTGGAGGTTGCCAAGACAGAAAAACAGGTAAATGATATAGAAGAGAAGGCATTGTTTAGGCAAATTATGAAAAAGGAAATCTTTCTAAACCATTCTCAGTAAAAAAATGTTTATGAATTAGTATTCCATAAAGTTTGGTGCCAAAAAAATATAGCCCCAACTAGCTACATGCTGATGTGAATTTTTTGGGCCCAGGCTTTGGTCCTGATTCTTCATTGCTTTCACTTTTTGTTGTCATTTATACATGTGTAAAATGTTACCACTTGGGAATAATGGCAGTTTGCTCCCACATTTTGTATGCCTTTTTCATAGATGTAAATGAGAATTGGAGGGACAAAGCAGTGGAAAATCAGGATACCATATTTACTCATATATAAAATGAGACTTTTCCCTTCAATCAGCATGGGAAAAAAGCCCCTTGTCTTATCTTCACATACCAACACTCTGCCATACCTGCCCTCATTAAATACATTAAACTAATGTTAGAAGCAGCATGTGCTCTGTCATGGAAACCAAGTGTGAGGATGACGGAATACAGCTAATGATGAGCATGCTCAAAAACACATGTTGGGCAAACACACTGATGGGAACCTTCTTTAATTTTTTAATTGTTTTGGTCCTTAAAAATTCAGGCAGTTATTCCCGCAGGAGGGAATGACCACTAGGCCTGGAGGTGCAATACCGGGCTGGCACTCGGAGAGGCTGGAGCAAGCTTCAACACCCTCCCATGGTGCCAAAAATGCTTATGGGAACCTTTCGTTTGGGCCTTTAAAAAAAAACAAACAGTGGGTGTTCCTTCCACAGGGAACTGTCAGTAGGCCTGGAGGTGCTGCAATACCAGGCTCTACAGGAAGTCAGTGTATGCATTTTTTCTGTTCCATAATAACTTTATGAGAACTTACAGCACCCACATAAATGTGGCTGTTCTTCAAAATATGTTGAAGTGATACTTTTAATTATTTAATTATTAATGGAACTTGTGGCATTTTTATTATGTGTTATTTGGAACGATGGATTAAAATAAATAAATGGCTCATTGTGTTCAGTAAAATGGTATATATATTTTAGGGTCTTTAGCTATTAGTTAAAATTTAAACAAATGGTCTGATTTTCAAAAGTTCTGGCCACTGAGAAGCAGCTACTACTGGCATGAAGTCTGATCAAGTATGATGTATTTGCACAGGTGTGTGAACCTGAAAATCCATGCAAAGACAAAACACACCAATGCCACAAATCTGCAGAGTGCATCTACCTGGGCCATTTCAGTGACCCTATGTACAAGTGTGAATGTAGAACAGGATATGCTGGTGATGGGCGAATCTGCGGTGAAGATTCTGATTTGGATGGTTGGCCCAATAAAAACCTGGTCTGTGCTGCTAATGCTACCTACCATTGCATCAAGGTAAGTAAGAAGGGTCAATCAAAACATGTTGGTGTCCTAACCACATTTCTTTTTTTGTTAATAAAAACCAAAGGCTATCTCTTTTCAACCATCTGTCAGGTGATAGTTTTTATTCAGCTTTCATATATAAAGATATCTTCCCTTTCTGTGAGACAGTATAGAATGTGCATGTATGAAAGGCCAGATTCAGAAAATTATTCTGGCACTTAACAGTTAGATCCCTAGAATTTAGACCATGTGTGAATTGTCTATGGTTCCAATATAGTAGGGAGAGTTAAATGTCTCAGAATGGCATACAGTACAACCAGCTTGTTGAGAACAGAGCCACGTAAAGCCAGCTTATTAGCATGCATGTGCATAGCCAGCAGTGAAATACTGAGGATAGAGGTGAATCCAGAGTAGTGTCTCCTGGACTGTAGGGAAGCAAAATCCAGTTACCTGGGATCAATAGTCCTAAATGAGCTCCAGAAAGTCAGTGGTTTTTTTTCAATGGATTGAGCAGAGTCCACTCTTTTTTAAAGGAGGTAGAGGTGGGGTTGCCCACCTTTCATATAACAGCCTAGATGCTTGGGCACTCACCTAGGAGTGGGAGACCCAGGTTTAATTCCTTCCTCAGCCTGAGGAGATTCAAACTCACATCTTTTATCTCCCTAATTAGTGCTCTAACTGCCCAGCAATTATATAGGCAAGAAGTTGGCATCCCTTTGCAAATTTGGGCTGCAGCTTGCAATCCAGCCAATGCTGCAGATGGCCATTCCCCTCCTATTGCTCCAGCAACAGTGAGCAGAAGCTGCAGCAAGGAAGAGCAGCTTTCTACATGGGCTGTAGCCTCTAGCTGGAGTGGCCAGAGGCCATTGGCATACTATTAGAAAACCATGGATCAGATCAAACAACTGGGGCATTAGTGTGCCCTTAGTAAAATGCAGACCAGATGGGACCTTTGTAGGTTAGCTTTAATCCCTTTGCAGACAGGATCCAGCCCACAGTCCTAAATTACCAACTTCAGATATAGACTATTCCAGATGGGGAAGACAGTACTCTCCATGCCTCCTTTGGAAGATATTCCACTTTACAAAAAAGAAGTTAAAATGCATTGGCTAAGAGAGAGTGCAAGAGTGAGCTAGTCTGAGCACAATAGAGTATGTGACTGTAGCCTACTGCTTATTCACCTTAGCATGGGAAGACCTGATTTCCAATTCCCACTCCTAGGATGGTTTCTGTATTTTAACCTGTGAGCACTTAATGTAACCTTGGCACCTGAACAGGAATTTTCAGGATTTAAATTCTGGATTTAGGCCCATAATTTAAGGCCAGTTTTTTGGATCTGGCTGATATACCTGAATGGAATCATATATCTCATTATACAGGGCATATCTCAGTATCATAGGCTAACCTATTGCTCTGCTCTATGGTTCATAAGAGAAAAAGAGAGATCTCTCTTGGATCACTTTTCCTGGATCACACAAGGTCAATCTTCTCTTTACAATCTTCTGTTTTGGGAATAGAACTGGAAGAATTTTTTCAGCTGGATATTTGTTTGGCAAAAAATACTATGAAGTTCATTCAGATTCTTCATGAATTCATGTTGTGTCATCACGGTTGGAAAAAAAAAAAGCCTGAAAACAATTTTAAAAATTGGAAACATTTTTGTTGCTAATTTTTTTAAATTAAACATTTCAGTTCTTTTGTTACAAAGCAGTGCTTCATTTTTAAATTAGCCTACAGAAAATTAACAATAAATGTAAATATACCATAAAGGAGCCATTATTTTTTTTGTTTAATTTTTGCTGTTGTTTTGGTTCAACATGAAACATTTAAAAAAATGGCTAGGAACTAAAATTTAAAGAAAATTCACACAACTCTATCTGGTTCTCTTGTGGAGCCCAGTGAAGTCAATGCAGTTATACCTGAAACAAACTTAAGCCAGTGGCTTTACTCTTAGAAAGGGAGTATTAGGGCATGTGTAGATGGAACGGGGGCCCTAAATTGAAGCAATGGGTTTTAAAAAACACTGCTTCAATTTAGGGCAAAGTAAACTGCTGTGTCACATACACCCGTGTTTTACCTGCCTCTCCAGTGGTGGGGAGGGGAAGGCGAGCTGCTGGCGGGCAGAGTGGTCCTTTGGCTGCGGGGGTGGAGGGGGCTGGTGTTTCCCTCTGTGGCAGTGGTGGCCCCCGCCCCCAGGAGGCACCCACCCGCAGGCACCTGGCTTGAGCGCAGCTGCAGAGGGGAGAACCAGGTCCCCATGCAGCTTATGCAGGCAGGCAGGTTCCAGGAGGAAAAAAAAAAGATCAGGCTCACTGCTTTTTTTTTTACCTTTGGTGGAGCCTGCCTTCCCAGGCTGCTGCCAGGCTGCCTGAATGGGCTGCCTGCACAGTCCCTGAGTCGCATGGAGCCTGGTGCTTTGCTCCGCAACTATAGGGCAGCAAACTAAAACTCCTCAGAGATGTTTTAGTTTGTTGTGCCCCAAAGTCATTTAAGGTGCATGACACCGCTGAATGTGCTACAGCAGCTGGAATTAATCGCAATACACCACCGACGCATGCAAACACCAACTTCATTAAATGGTGCAAAAGCATTTAACCCGCTTTAAAGCATTGTGCACACATGCCCCTCATTTAATCTACACACACCCTTAAATATTACTTAAACACAAGTCTGAAATGCTGTACTTTCTCACCCTGGCTGTTATCTACTCAGTGTGGATCTTACCATTTCAGCATTTGGAGTTCATACATTCTTTTTGGTTCCTGTCATCAGAATATGCAACATATTAACTCAAGATGTACACAAAGGATCTGTGTTCATTAAGAATATAACATATTGAACCCATTTAGAGAAAGCTGTTTCCAAAGTCTCAGTCATGTGCATCTATGCTCTATAAGCATATAAGTATGGTGATATGTGTCTATGAAGATATAATCGAGACTAATGCTTTATTTATAATATTTTGAAAGACAGATGTTCTCAAGTACTTACACTCATTAGAAACCATCTTGTAGTTTAATACTTTGTTCAAAAAGAAAAAGCAAAGGCATACTTTCTCTTATAGTGGTCAAAAATGTATCTTACAACTAAAAAAATAACAAATAATTTTAATATAAATTTGCTTTTGATTTTTGGATTAATTCTCAAGATTACATGTATAAATATGTTTTCTTTTCAGAATTTCTGTATCTCAAACTGTCGTATTATCCTAACTATAGTATAGCTGCTGCTTATGCTCAGTCATGTGTCCAGGAGCCATGAAGATATTGTAAATGTCTTTTGCCTTTGATAATCACCCAGAACTTTCTAGTGCTTCTTTGAAAAGCTCAGAAGTATAGGCTTTCTCTTATGATTTCAGCATTTGCCCAAATGACACAGGACATAAATATGAGCATTATGGGGACCGTATTTGTACTGTATTTTGCCAGGTCCAGTTTTGATCCTAGGCTAAAGGGGAATTGTAAAAAAATTAAAAACATCATTGAGAACAATTTATAACTTTTGATGTTTTCACCTAAGAAGTGAGCAGAGTTTTGAGTGGATGTTTGTATTTCCCCTTATCCTCAACTGGAGGCAGAATTCTGATATAATTCCTCAACAAAACACAATACTTAGACAATAGCTGTTAAAATGTTGGCCCATTATATTACTTTTCTGTATTTACAATTTAAGAATTTAATCTGAAAAACTATTTATTTGGAATAACCTTGCTTTACTTGGTTCTGATAAAAATAGTAAGGGATACATTTGTCATCTATTTTCAAAAGCCCTAGGAGTTTAACAAAATGCCACATATTTTTCATACCGTGGTCCCATGTGTATGACTTTGTTGTATTAACTGTGTTATTGATTGCAGAGATCATCCTTCTAGGTTGCATCTTCATTTTTCTGCCAAGGGCAGTCAAAGCTGGTCACTTAGTAATCTTTAGTTATTTCATGAGCTGTCCAGAAAAAACTGACACTACATGTGTGTTTCCTGTTAGATGCTCTCCATTAAAATACACTCAAAAACATCCTCCTAAAAAGAGATTAGGGAAATGGAATGATTTTCACTTGCATTCAATGTATTTTACAGCATGAAAGCTGTGGATGAACTAATATCTTTGGCAACAACAAAACCCCCTTCCCCCCTCCCCACCAAAGAAGAATGCTGCTTTAAAAATGTACTTAATAGAGCTGTGTGAAATTTCAATGGGTGTTTCGTTTTGAAGCTTCCAATCCCAGTGCTCTGGGGGAGGGATGGAAAAACTGCATAAAAAGTTACACGTATCACAAGTTTTGCTTGTCAGCAACTTGATGTGCAGTTTCCCAGAAACCCCTGCACCTATCTCCTTGAAACTTGGCAGGCATCATGGTCTCATCAGGGGCTACCATCCCTGCTGTTTTCATTCACATCAGGAAAGAAATGACAAAGTTATAGGTATTTTTGTGATTCCCCCATTATAGCCTATGGGCGAAATGTCAAAACACGTTGAAACAGCAAAATAGTTTCGACAAAATGAAACGGAACAGTGCTTTGAAGCAGCAAAATGAAACACTGTCCCTTTGAAACGGCAAAACGGAAGTCAAAATGGAACAGTGCTGTTTCGCACAGCCCTAGCTTATGATTGATTTTTACCAGCTATGTCTTTAATAGCCTCTAGTGGGCTTTATCTTCTTCTAACCAATGTCAGTTATAACATGTGACATAACGTAACCTGTGGAACCTCTGACCTGAAGTAAAACTAATGTATTGATTTTTATGGACAGGATAACTGCCCCCTTCTGCCTAACTCTGGACAGGAAGACTTTGATAAGGATGGCAAAGGAGATGCCTGTGATGAAGACGATGACAATGATGGCGTAGAGGATGACAAAGTAAGATTTGTTATTTAATGGCTGTTTGTTAATGTTTAATGAATGTGTCTTCCACTGTGTTATTGTCACTCACTTGTCTGAAACAAAGAAGGGTTTTAAGAATTAGATCCTCAGCTGCATCACAGCCGTTTTGCCTTGTCCCAGTGTCTCTAAATTACACTGAGGAAGGCAGCTTGGAGCAGAGCAGACCAGGACTGAGGGAACTGCATGATGACTGCAGGACACTTTGCTCTTTCAACTTGTCCTGCTGTGGCATCATCTCAGGGTCTGTTTGCATCTCAGGGTCTATTAGCTGAATTTTTGGTTTTATTCAAAAATGACATTTGATTACACATTTTGTACTGGGTTTACTGCCAGCTCTTTCAAAACAAGGACCTCGTATTTTACTTTGGGAGAACATGAAGTACTATATAAAGTATAACTGATTAATACTACTAATTATAAAATGGTCAATGACCAAGGAGAAACAGCAGAAGGGACATATGCCTATGTTCTGTTGTATGCCTTCATGTTTTTATCTGACCCTTAATTTCCTCTTGGAGACTTGTAAAAAATTGACCAAGCTTTTGAATAATCAAAATATTTTGCGTGTGTATTTACAAAAATGTCACTTCAATTATCCGTGTAGGCAAGACAGAACTGAGTATTTTTCTCTCATGAACTCATGGGAGAATTAATTAATGCTTTCATAGAAGCACAGAAAAGTAGGACTGGAAGGAATCTTCAGAGGTCATCTAGTCCAACCTCATGCTAAAAGGCATGATCACCCCTATGTAAACTATCCTATAGAAATATGTTTTATATCAAGTGGCAGAATTTAATGGTATAAAACAAATATTTTGTCTTTTCTTTAGCTTTTTCTTTCATATACAAAATATAATACTAAGGAGGGTGATGTTTTGTCCTAAGGAAGGATGCTTTTTTTTTGCAGACAACGCTACTGCAAGCTGTTCTTCAGTGATCTGTTGTGAGGTTCTGTGAGGCCTGTTTTCTCCATATATGGAAACTGGGCCTGCTTTCCATTTCCTTGCTTATCCATTTGCTGTTTACATGTGTGCAAAACAAGTGTAACCGAGTGCTGTGTTGAGCATGGAAATTTCATTTTGTGGGGGGGTTTTTTGTTGAGATTTTGAAGTTTGAATTTGTTTTAAGTTAGAACAGGAACACCACATGCTGAAGTTCTCTATAAAAGAAAATTCTCAAAAAGAAAAGAAGTCATTTTAGGGTGTTTGAAATATTTCTGTTTTGACAAATCAAAACATTGTTTCATTTTTTAAAAAACTTGCTATGTATTATATTATACAATATACAATCAAAGGATTTGAAATGAAGATTCGTTTCAAAACACAAACAAAACAAGATTATTTCATTCTGAAATATGGACATTTTCCTCCAATTTTCTTCTGGAAAAAAACATTTGGGAAAAATTTCATGGAACATTTTGATTTTGAGGGGCTTGCCTCTTTTAATGCAATATGGTTCTGTTTAAATTTTCTTTAAGCAGCTTTAGTGTAACATGCCTACTATTCTGCTTTAGTAACACTGTACCCACTATTTCCAGGTACAAATAATTATGCAAAGTGCATGGTTAATTAGTTCTAAGTTTATCTGTTGACAGGAATAGTTGTGGATCAGGAATAGATTTTCTGAACATTTTCTGTTTAACTTTCATTTCCATGTAGCTTGACTATGGAAGGCAAAAGTACAATTTGAAAGGGTGAAGCTTCAAATCAAGTAATAATTTATATTAAACTTTTGCTTCTGCCCCTTAGGACAACTGTCCTCTTCTGTTCAACCCACGTCAATTTGATTATGACAAGGATGAAGTTGGTGACCGCTGTGATAACTGTCCTTATGTGCATAATCTTGCCCAGATTGATACAGATAATAATGGCGAGGGTGATGCTTGTGCTGTGGATATTGATGGAGATGGTATGTTCTTACTCTCTAATGCATAGAAGCAACTGTTTCAGAACTAGGTGTTCTTCCAGAACTAAATGTCTTGCTACCAATAGGATGTAGCAGCTGCTTTTATATGTGATAAAAAGCAGCTGATATGTTCCATTCAGAGATGAAAAAGAAACAGAAGAAGAAGATTCATCAATACACATCCTCTGCTGTAATCAAAGGAAACTAGATATATGACATACTCACATGAATGTAATATATTATCTCAGCTAAATATTATAGATATATCACTTTTATCCAGCCCGTGTCAATGCCTTTACCCACATGATCTTTGAAGAGGAGAAGAAATTCTTTAAAACCCCATATACTCTATAATTTCTTTTGTGGGTCCTACAGATGAAAGGATAACAAGAATACTAGGACAATATTGAGGGTATGTGCAGATGTTACACTTTGATCAACATAACTAGGGTTAGGTCGATGTAAGTGCTGATCTTTACAGATGTTTGGAGAGGTTAGGTTGGGCAAAAAATGGACAGCCTGATTTAACGAAAATCTGTACATGTTCGCAGTGCAGCCCTGGGGCTGGGAAAGCCCAGCCACTTACCCCAGCCTTGGGGCTGAACTCTTTCTATCCCTCCAACCTTGACTGGGCTGTTTTTAGCTCCATGATCCTCTGCCCATAGATGGACAACACTCACTGTGAAGCCACCAACCCTGTCTTTTCCCCCACCCCAACAGAACCGATAGGCCCCTTTGATCTTGTTCACCCCTCCCCACACCCCAGCTTACTTAAACTGGGTTCCTGGCATGGCTCCCAGCACTGGCAAACATGGGCACAAGCCAGATCCAATCTACAATCACGCATCTTAAAATAAGATGATTTACAGTTATGTGTCTTACTTTAAATTGCATGAATATGGATTGGGTACTGTGAACATATGCACATAACCTACGAGGATGTTAATTGGATTTCAGCAAAATAGAAGTTGCTCCAGAAAGTCAGCCAATGATCAAATCAGCCTAAACCCATGCATTTTGAAGTTTTGAAATATATTAAATAGTTGCATTTATTTTACGTGTTTCTGAGTGCCTGTTTTGGCCAGAAATGCAAATGAAAGCATAGATATAATTTAGAAAGCCTGTTCTTACAGCATTTCCTGCCTGGTTGAAACCAAGACATATCACAAGTTGTAGAAGGAAATCTGTTCTTATATTTTCCTTCAGTAACATTTCAAACTTTTGGTTACAAATCTTAATTGAAGGAGGCAACTTTTCATTTACTTCCAGGTAACAGCATGCACATGGCAGCTAGAGTGGAGTGGCTGACATGCTATTAAGTTCACAGCCTGGTTTACCTGCTGGAATTATTCTTCTGCCCAGACTATTTGTATGTAAACTGACCATGCTGGATTTTTTATGTTCTTCATTTACACTGATTTGTTTTTTAATCTTCACAGACATTTTTAATGAACGAGATAATTGTCCATATGTCTACAACACAGACCAGCGGGATACAGATGGTGATGGAGTTGGAGATCATTGTGATAACTGTCCATTGATGCACAATCCTGATCAGGTGAATACTAAGTGCAGCTGCTTAATATGGGGAGCGCTTGCAGTTAACATGAAATCTGAAAGCCATCATCTAACTGCTTGTAATCATGCTGACATTAGAATAAAAGAGGCTGAGAGACAAAAAATATTTTAGGAAAGAAAGTAAATGACCATAATTATTTATATTACAATAATGCAGACAGACCTCAACTATTAGTGACACCTCATGATGCTAGGCATTGCACAAAAAATAGTAAAAGAAAATCCTTGCCCCAGTGTCCAGTCTAAAGAAGAGGAGGGGAGACGGTGACAGAGGGGTGCATTAACTTATCTAAGGACCCACAGTAAGCTAACAAGAGATGTAGGAGTGGAGCCCAAGGCTTCTTACACATAGTCCAGTACACTATGCACTAAACTACATATCCTCTATATATGAGCTTACTTTACTGCTTGTTTGGTGGTGGTGAAGGAGATGCAATGCAAACTGGTTGAGAAAGTAGGCAGGAGGGCCTCCCCAGGGTATAATGATTTTCAGCATAGTAAGAATGAAAAATTATATTCTACTATGTTTCTTTTCTATGCAAATTTGATGTTATAAGATAGCAAAATTTCCAGGAAGCTGTGGAAAGACAAAAATTGAGGAATAAAGGAAAAGGCACCCATGGTTTTTGCTTCATAGCAAAAATTTCAATTTGTATTTCCTTTTTCCTCTCTAGACTGACATGGATAATGATCTGGTTGGTGACCAGTGTGACAACAATGAAGATATTGATGAAGATGGTCACCAGAACAACCAAGATAATTGTCCCTATATCCCTAATGCTAACCAGGCTGATCATGATAAGGATGGCAAAGGGGATGCTTGTGATTCTGATGATGACAATGATGGAGTTCCTGATGACAGGGACAATTGTCGTCTCAGGTTCAACCCTGACCAGGAGGACTCTGATGGTAAGAACCAGAAAGTATGGGTCTGTTTCAGTTCTTACAGTACTAATATCTGGGCATGTACAGACCTGTGTTCTGCAAAGGTTTACTGAAGCTATATCCACATCCCCCCCTTTCTATACAAGAAAGTACGCTTCCCAGGTCAAACCAAGCCTAACATTATTGCCCTCCACAGAACTGTTTTTGCTTGCCATAGTGCTGAATTTTGGTCTTCTTTCTTCCTGAAAAAGTCTAAAGTGATAGATAGTCAGAATATATATCATTTTATATTAAAAATACCTTTTTTAGAAAAAAAACCCAAAAATGTTCAGGGATATTAATATCAAATGTTTCATTTGATATTTTCCATTCTTTGTAGAAAAAAACAAAAAGCAAAACTTTTTAGCTATCAAGTACTAGGCTTTTAAAGAGTTAAAAGATTGAAAAATTGAAGCTTTTGCTTCTGCTTTTCTAATTGAAAAATAAGGCTTACCCATAAAAAAATCAGATATGCTTCTGAAATATTCTTTGTGGAAAATACACGTTTGCGATTGCTTGTACTCAAAGTTGTTACCCAATGTGTACCACTAATATGCATTCTAGTTCTACAAACGTGTTTGGCATTTTCCTTTGCTTGTTGCTCTAAATTGTCTTCTAGTATCCTAGGTCATTATTAAGCTACTTTTCAGTTCCTCTCTTGAGGTGTTTGATAATGAGTGGTCAATAGGTTTTAAGAATGGCTTATAAAATCTAAAATATTTTGTTATCTTTTAGGTTAAATTTTTCCCTATACATTTGATATATCTGACTAAAGACCCCCAAAATACAAAGTTATTGATATTTTATGTTTTCAGTTAGTGGAATTCCTTCACATTTATCCTAGTGGAATTGAAAGCAAAATTTAACACACATTTTTGTATAGCCTAGTGCACAGTTCCAGTGAATAAAATCATAGTTACTTTGTTCTGTAAAGTTGGCAGACCTAGCCCCCTGAGAACACTGCTAACTCTGGGCTATGCACGTTTGGTATAGAAGAGCAGTAGAAACTCCTAAACCACCTCTCGTTCCAGGGCTCTAGTGTAAGGGACAAAGCTAAAGCAAAGAGAGCATGACTTGGATGTCCCTGTATCCTGCCAGTATGTGGAATGACCCCTTGGCCCTCAGGCTGTTCTAAGTGGATATCAGGAACATGGTAGTTAAAGGCTAGCCCCAGGATTGGGGTACGATAGTGGATGGTTAAAGCCAGCTTTCATTCCTTCCAGGCTTGGGCTAAGCTACAGAAATCCAAGTCAGAGTATTTGCAAATGTAATCCTATAGTGAATGCCTTGTAGAATATTTTAACAGAGTTAGGCGTGCTCTTTGCTATCATCATCAGTGGCAGAATTATGAGGAATCTTGTTCAATTTCAGTAGAAGGTAAACTATAAATAGAACTGAAATATGTACATGTTGTCTCAAGGATCTGAGCAATAGATGTTTAAGATAGAGACTTGGATAGAGTCTGTGGGTACAGCTGGTATCATTTAAAACAAGCTTTGTTTGGCAGCAGTCGGTACCACTTCATAGTGTATCCAGTGAATAGTTAAAATCTGCCTATGACTCCAAAATTGCTTCTTTGAGATTAGCAAATTGAATAGAACTGAAAATGCATTGCTTTTCTCTTAAGTGTTCAGATAAACACTTAAGAGAATGCACAGCTGGACAGAATTTGGAGTTCTTCTTGGCTCGCTGCCAGACAGCAGAATGTGAAACCATTTTCCCACCAGGCAGAACTGTAGAAAGTCTGTGAGCTGTTATTTCTTTCATTACCACCCTTTGGTCGTTGCCTAAGGTCCATTCTTCTTTCCCACAGAATACTGTGGTGATCAGGCATACTACTTGGATTTTGCATCTGTCTCTGAAACCTTTCTTATAAGTCCCTGTTGATGGTAGCAGAAAAGGTGGATCTCTACTTTTTTTCCAGTGGGCTAATTCCTATGTTCTTACAAATAAAAAGGCTTAGTTGGATAAGAACACAAACAAATCAACAAATACATCCTTGTTATAACCGGGGATCCTGGTTTTCTATGATAAACAACTGCCCACCCCAATTTTCGGATTAAAAAAAGTACCCCCAAATCCATACTTTTCCATGATTAAAATGAAATGCCACTAATATATAGATATATATGTAGTGGTGTTTCATTTTAATTACGGAAAAAATATGGATTTTGGGTTACTTTTTAAATCTGAAAATGTGGGATTTTTTTTAATCAGAGAAAACCAGGATTTCTGGTTATAATCCATTGACTACCATGGAGTTATACCAAGACTGATTTTGACCCTAGTATATTCAAGCACTTCTGGGGTGGAATATGACAACCATTTCTTACCAGCATTGTTTTATACTAATTTGTTGATAGTGAGGCTTATGAAACTGGTTGGAGCAATTTAATGTGTAGGTAAGAAATATGCAGGCTTCATATTCTTTATGTCTAACACCTCTTGACTTACATAAAAAGAAAGAGGGAGGTATAAACTGTTAACAATTTGTGTCTGTGTATGCATTCTGCTTATAGGTGATGGCAGAGGTGATATCTGCAAAGATGACTTTGACAATGACAGCATCCCAGATATTTATGATGTGTGCCCTGAAAATTATGACATCAGTGAAACTGATTTCAGAAAGTTTCAAATGGTCCCCTTGGATCCCAAGGGTACAGCTCAGATTGACCCCAACTGGGTTATTCGCCACCAGGGCAAAGAACTGGTTCAAACTGCCAATTCTGATCCTGGCATAGCTGTAGGTAAGCATTAACACACAAAAGAAAACTGAATTCTTTGAAAAAATGCTGGCTCTGACTTGTACAGATTTATACATGGTGCTAAAATTTGGCACAAATATGGTGCCTTTTATCTTCAAAGCACTTTACAGAAGTTAACTAGTTCTTGCTACAATACCCTATGGGGTAGATAAGTAACTGTAATTTATTCCGCTTTGCAGAGAGGGAAACTGAAGTGAAGAGTTTAAGATGCACAGAGAAAGTCCTTTATTAGAACTCAAAGTTTCTTACAGTAAAGCCTGCGTTTAAGTTGCTAGATGTGTAGAAGATCAAATAAGTGCATTGTCCTGCTTCTCCTTTGAATCCTTCTTCATACAAAAACTTAATATTGCAATGATTGTTGTTTGTTTGTTTATTCACATGAGTACATATATATGAGAATGTGCCTATCTTATGAGAGGGGACTTATTGTGGATTGGCACTGCAATCCAAAGGTGTGATTGCAGTTCATATAGTCTTACCCAATCCAGCTTTAAACTAACTAGCTCAGTTACTGAGAACAGTGTAGGCACACCAGCATGGGGTTCAGCATTAGCTTCAAAACCTGCTTAGGACCTTGAGTGGCTCACCTATGCTGAGCTTTGTGCTGTCATAACCATACTGCTATCTATATCCGAACTAGACAATTTCAAGCAGTTTGGGTCTGTCTGCATGAGCTACAATCATGTCCTTGGATTACAGTGTAGACATATCCTAGAAGACCCTGCCTTGTTGAATCTAGAGTAACAAAGGCTAATAGGTAATGTGATTCCTCTCTCTTAAGGCTCAGTTGGTTTTTAAGATAATGACTGATGAATATATAAACAGGATTATCCAACATGGTTGACTGTGATACCAGGCAATCACAGAAGAGCCTTTCCAATCTTATGTTCCTAAGCCAATAAATGCATGTGCGTATGTGGTTTTAATTATCTTTTTTTCTAGATTCATTTCAGTTTATTGACTATTTTTTGTTAGGCCAGCTTTGAGTCATGCTTTTATAGAACGAATTATTTTACCCAAAAGGGAGAGGATTTGTTTGATGCAAGTAAACCAGGACTGAGGAAGGCTTTGCAGATATGTGTTACATAAGTTGTTTTCCCATCTCCAGACTGGTATAGTGAGAGATACTTATATAGGAATCCTTACAATTTTTTCTGAAGAAAACCATTAAGTCATTTTATTTGGTAGCAGTAGATCAACATATTTACTGAGAGGAAGGGACATAGGAATGAGGATTATGCAGCAATAAAGCTAAAAAAGAGGAGATATTTTCTCATCTTCAGATACATAAGTACCATATAAGCAGTCCATCTGACTTCGTTTTCCCCAACATGAAAAAGGACCGCTAGAAATGTGCCACCCCAGCAGTAGAATTGTTGCAGTCATCTAGTTAAGAACAAGAGGGTGATAGTTTGAGCTCTCAAGCATTCTGCATTTGCATGCATCAAGAAACTGAATACCTTGTATTTCTGCCAGGTTATGATGAGTTCAGCTCCGTTGACTTCAGTGGCACCTTCTACGTTAATACAGACCGTGATGATGATTATGCTGGGTTTGTGTTTGGCTATCAGTCAAGCAGTCGATTTTATGTTTTGATGTGGAAGCAAGTCACCCAGACCTATTGGGAGGACAAGCCCACCAGGGCTTATGGTTATTCTGGCGTGTCACTGAAAGTAGTGAACTCCACGACTGGTGCTGGTGAGCACTTAAGAAATGCTCTCTGGCACACAGGAAATACACCCGGACAGGTAAGAGAATTACCAATGGTAGTGAACAAATGACAAAGTAAAAAGGAGCTCCCCAAAAAATCTGTTATCAAAAAGCAGGTCTGGAGGGAATGAATTTTCTTCGCTATCTTATTTCGTGGATAAATTGCAAATTGTTTTTATAATTATTTTATATGCACATATGTATTTTATTGTGTTTCAAAGTAATGGGCAAAGTATATATATAAAATCAATCCTTCACTGTTGGTCAAGGGAACCTGAAAAATTACTGGAGGGTGGGTCTTCCAGCTTGGAAATCTGATTAGTATTTCATTACTTCTGCAAGCCCTTCAAGGCCTTTTGTTGAGAAAGGTATTTAAATACTCACATTTTGGGCATCCTGTCTTACTGGAATGATAGGAATATATTTGTTTGAATGCACTGAGGCATGTGTGCAGGGATTCAACAGAACTGCATCAGGGCTTTACCCTAACTGTCTTCTATTTTGACAGTTTTGGAAAAAGTATATTATATATAATTATCCAATCCTGTAGAAGTGCTTACTCAAAGATTAGTCTTGTTTTCCTTAGTGAAACTGTTCATGTAGGTCAGGGCTGTCCAACTAGTGGCCTGTGGGTTACACGTAGCCCCTGAAGGGGTTAACCTGCAGGCCCTAGGCTCCCGGTCCAGGTGCTTTACCCCCATCACTCTCCTGCTGGGGTGTCCAGGTTTCCTTTCCCTCCTCCAACTTCCACTTCCTGCCTCATCCCCTGCCATTGGACAGCCCGGAGATAGAAGAAGGTAACACAGTCGGATCTATATGAGGAGGGATGTATGTATTTGTGATCTCAGATAGAGGTTGGCAACCTATGGTCTATGGCCAAGATTTGGCTTATGAAAAGATGTGATTCAGCCTGCAGCAGCTCAGGGAATCAGCAGCACTCTCCAGCCAGAGCAGTAGGGGAGACATCCACAGGATCCTACTGCTTGCCATGATCAGTTTATTTTCTCTGCTGCCCTCTAAAGAGTGCTGCCTCCTCCCTTTTTATATATATTTCCTCCACAGCATCTGCTGACTGCTGGGGGTTTCAGAAATTTGCAGCCTACAGTAGGGGCTGGGGTGCAAGCAATGGCCCACCATGGCAAAAGTTTGCCCAGCCCTTATTTAAGGTCTCTTCTGAAAAAAAAAAAGTTTATGGACTATAAATGGATCCTGTTGCTTGAGGAACATATGATGTATAATTGAAGTTAGCATTTTTTCTGAGGCTTAAGATAGGTGATCAGGACTAAGGGAATGGGACATAGCTCATATTAGCAAATTTTAAAACTATGTTTATTCTGATGCCATGAAGAAAATAGTCTGTAATTGTTTGCCAATTCCTACCGTGCAATTTTTTTTCTAATGAACTGCCTGCAATCCTGCTGTAGGTTCGTACATTGTGGCATGACCCCAAGAACATTGGCTGGAAAGATTATACTGCCTACAGGTGGCATTTGATTCACAGGCCTAAAACAGGTTTAATAAGGTGAGAGGTGTTTCTACACTTAATAATATTCTTATTGCTTAAAATTATGATGGAATGTTTTTAATTTTTTTGTTATCATTACTTCATATGCTGATAATTCCTTCATGACAATTTCTCTCTCTCTTTCTGGAAAAAAAATGTTAGATTTAAAGTAACGTGGCTTTTAGATCCCTTCAGATGTATTTAATTTAATCTGAACTCCTTAGTATTTATATAAATGGAATATTATTAAATAAAGTATATCTCTGCATCTTGCTATATAACTTTTGTAAAATAAACAAGTAAAGGAAAATCCAAAACAATATTCAGGGTAAGATGAAAACTTGAGATTCCCTCTTCCCTGGCTGCTGGAATTTCAATGAAAGAAATTAATTAGGAGCATAAGAATTGCCATAGGGGAAAAGGCCAACGGTCTGTCTAGTTCAGCATCCTGTCACTGATAGTCACTTATACCAGATTCTTTAGAAGATTCTGTAAACACATCTGTACTATACATAATGAGGCAATCTGATGTATTGCATTATGGGGGAAATAGCTTCCTGTCTCCAGCTGTTTGTCTTTTTTATCCTATAATAACTATTTAATTGTATAATACATTTTTACTGGGATACATACGGCCCTTTGCTAGATAGCTTTATATTCAGCAAGACCTACTCACTTTTGTTTTGTTGTTTGAGATGAGTAGTAGATGGGATTTGGGGAGCACACCAATCATTTGTTCTATTAGAAGGGGTAACAGATAATTTGTACGTGTGTTAACATCTCTCATGATTCAAGGTAGAAGCTAGCCATCAGTTCAAAAGGGATAGAAAGAAAATTCCTCTATTGTCAGGTTATTCTACAGTTGTTCACATTCTCTGATGTTTCCTGCACCACCTTCTCAAGTGCCTGGCCACTGTGAGAGACACAACAGTACAGTCTCACAGGCACAGTCTGGGTGGTGTGCTCAGAGCCTGCCTAACACACATTGATGCTACTGAATTCAGCATCTATGATTTAACTGAAAACACATCTGGTGGAAGGCCCACCTTTTGCATAACTTCCTAGTGGTTAGAGCACTTTTCCAAGAAATGGGAGATGCAGTTAATAGGGCTTCCTCCTCCTGAGGTGGTTCTTACTCAAATTTTCCACCTCCCATTAGAGCTTCCTAATCACTGCACTATAGTTTAGGCTGCATTGAGGGTACTTTCCAATTCAATTGTTGAAGTTAGGTCAGCCAGCACTAAGTCAAGAGACACGCAGAAGTCATGGAGCCAAAGGCAGAAGCTATTATTCAAAATGTGAGCACCACCTGTATCTTAAAATAGTGAGTCAGTGGCCTGTGAGCAAAGGATTGACACAGGCACCTAACTCTAGGTGTGGATTCCTAGCTTTGGATTCCAGTCTCAGCTGCCAGCTGCCCTAAGTTAGGCGACTTAGTTCTAAAGAAAGGCAGGATTTTAGACCTGTCCCTCCCCACTTTCAGCATTTCCTGTTGGATGGCTAAGGTTCCCTTCACTTAACTTCTTGAGCTTTTTTAATCCCATTTCTAGGCAGCTAACTGTCTACATTTAAGGTATAGGGAACTGAGGAACTTAACTTGGGTTTGTGGATTCCATGCCCACAGCTACACACCTAAAAGTTAGGCATGGTATCATTTAGTATCCTGGTGCCTGAGTGTGGTTTTTTGGATCTGATGCCTTCTGTGTGTGTAAATGCTCTATTCACTGGGCTACAAGACATGCTAAGGTGTGGTTCTGTCATTGTTTCCTGTTGAAGCAATTCCATTTCTGTAACTAATTAACATTTATTAGCACAGAAACTGATACCTGGGTGCTTCCTCCCTTCTCCTCTTAGCTGAGTGCTGTAACTGTAAGGCCACAGTCATTCTCACACAGTTTCTGACTCAAATGAATATTTAATTAGTTATACAAAGTGGACCAACTTCAACAGGAGACAAGGACAAAACAAGAGCCCAGTGAATCCTATATCCCAATGGTTAGGGTAGTATATAGGATGTAGGAGACCAAAGCACAATCACTGTTCTAAATCTCTCACAGGAAGAATATGAAACAGCTTCTCCCATCTTCTGCATGAATACCCCAAGTAATACAGTAAACTCTGTTTAATTGGCTTATGGGATAATTCAGTACCATTGTTCCGATTGCCTAAGAGTGCTTCCCTTTCCCTTCCCCCTCACTCCCCCCATCCCCACCAAATATCTATTCTTGATAATTGGTCACAGTAGGCATGTCTACATGTGTATTTATGCATGTCTAAACTTAATGGGCCTTTGCTTAAGGTGCATTAAGGCAATTTAGGTGAGCATCTACATGTGGATGTGCTAATGTGTATTAAGGTGCATTAAATTTAGGCGCGAATAGCTAAATCACATTAGCAGATGTGCAGACATGCTAATACACATTAACACGGTGTCTGTTCATTGACTCACACTGTGTTAATGCGCATTAGCATGTCTACACATGTGCTAATGTGACTTAGCTATTTGTGCCTAAATTTGATACCTGCTTTATGCAAGTATCAAATTTAGGCTCACATAGCGCCCTTAAAGTGCCTTCAAAGTGGCAGTGTTAGGCTACGCCTGCTTAAAAGGGGCACATGTAGACACACCCAGTTGGATACATTACAAATATTTGTATTGCCCTTAAAGCAGTGAATTAACCAGAGTTTGTTTTAACATATAGAATGTGTTTGCGGGGAAGGGATGGAGACTTCCTTCTTCATTTTGGGAATTGTGTTCAACTCCCTTTGTGAAACTCCAGGCCAGTTTCCAAAATTCTTTGCTTTTAATAAATAAGCAATTTCATTTTAGCTCAAATTCACTATTTTGTTTGACCCAGAATGAATTCCCATTTATCCCTGCCTCCCCCTGCCTCCCTGCCCCCTCCTTCCACTCCCAATTCATTTTAATTTGGGCACTGAACAAAAAAAATCAAGTTCTCTTACATCTCTAGTATGACTCTAGATGAGTCAGCTAAATTATGTGTCTATGCCACTGGCTAATCTCTGAATGTAAAAGGACATGCAGTTTATCCACATTAAATGAGCAACCTTTCTTGACATAGTTAAGGCTATAGGACTTGGCTGTACTAAATAAAGGACTGAGAAAATATTTGCAGATGATGTGTCACCAGGCAGGTACAAGATACCATAAAAGAATGACCCATATAATTAAATTGTAGTATCCAGGGGTATCTGTGTTGAAATGTAACACCACATTGACTCGTGAACGCTGTTACTACAGCCTTAACCTTGAGATAAGTTATTTAGTTACTATATTAATCTAAAATATATTCTTCTTTACAGAGTTTCTGTGTATGAGGGGAAACAGGTCATGGTTGACTCTGGACCAATATATGATATGACCTTTGCTGGTGGAAGATTAGGCCTTTTTGTCTTCTCTCAAGAAATGGTCTACTTCTCTGACCTCAAATATGAATGCAAAGGTTAGTTACAGAATTACCTGGAACGGGCCAGCGTATGAATATATATGCAGCAGGTCAGAATGACAGTAATGAAATGCATCCTCCAGTTATTGAATAGAATCCTTAGTCTGCCATTCATTATGGAGTAATCTAATCACTTCTTAATTTTCAATAAAAAAGGAAGGAGTTTATCTGTTTGTGTCTTGGAAAAAATGAGAGCTTTAAAAAGGCCAGATTTAAAGCATAGAGCTCCTTGCAGGGTACATCTAGACCCAGCAGCAGTAGTGGGTTGAGCAGGGTTACCATATATCTGCGTTTTCCTGGACGTGTCCTCTTTTTTTGGTCCTTTTATCTCCATCTGGGAGGTTTTCTGAAATATCTGAAAATGCCTGAGATTTTTCTGTGTCTCTGCTTTCCTGGCATTTCCTGGCTTACCCCATCAAGATGCTGCTTGAGGCTGAGGATAGCAGGGGAAGGCTATTGGAGGCTGGGGCATCACATGCCTTTGTGTGGCCTGGCAGCTGCAGGCACGTAACTCTGTGGGGAACAGGGTTTGGAAGGCCAGGGCTGGGGACTGTCCATGTGTGTGTGCACATGTACATGTGTGTGTCTGTGGATTGGTGTGCAAGGGGGATGGGTGGGTGGCAGCATTGGGGCTGCACTAGGGCAGGAAGATACGGGGAGTCTTGGGGGCAACAAGTAGCTGTATGGGCAGCAAGGCTCAAGGGGCAGGGGGCTGTGGGTCAGGAGTGAAGGGCAGTAGCAGGGTGTGGGAGTGGGGGCTGAGGCTTGGGAGTGAGGGGCAGGGCATGGGCATATCACTGCCCCCCCTCCCAATCATACCCCCACCCCCGCCACACACAGGTGTCCTCTTTTTTGAAACTGGAAATATGGTAACCCAAGGGTTGAGTGGCAACAATGGTGGTGGTGGTACAGGGGTCAACACAGCCAACACTTGCTTCTCCTGTCACTGGGGGTCTGTGGCTAGGATTTCTGTTAGCTCTGCTCCCAAATTCGTGTCTTCTTTATATATCCCCACAGTGAAATGGCTCCTCAGTCTGGATGTGGCCTACTGGCACCTTTGACACACCTAATTTAAAACAATGTGTGTTTATCCAGTGTCTACCAGATATTAGATATTATATTAGTGTGTTACAAGCATATGCAGAGTTATGAATATCCCCTCTTTAAGGAGACATTACAGATGCAGCGGATAGCTTGAATGATTATTTTTATGCATTGTGCATCTTCCAGAAATTTTTAAAATATAAAAATCATTTATAGATTATAATTGTATTATATTTTCACATTTATAATTAAACAAACTCAAGACAGGAAAAGGCATATTGTAATATTAGGTTGCTTTCCCTTACTATTTCACATCTACTCTATTCCATATCAAATATGATGGAACACTAATTAATATCTATTTTTCTCTTCTATTTTAGATTTCTAAACAATGGGTGTTACGTTACCAGCAAAGTACTGTAGATGCTGTGCAACCTAGACACCTCAGCACATTCTGGTACTTCCAATTTCTGTCTTTGTGTACCTCCTCTTCCTCTGGCCTTCTGTTCAACCAACCTTATACCTCCTGGCTGCCAGGCATGGCTCAGCCAATCCTAGACCAAAGTGCCTTCTCAGTACTAAGACTCATGGGACCTAAATGTGAGCGTCAAACCCACCACTGAAGCAAAAGCAGATTGATACATTAGGACATTTTTGTAGGGTGAAAACTTAGCAAGACTTGTTTGTTTGTTTATTTTTTAAAAAAAGGAATGACGTTTACATATAAAGTGTAATTACTTGATGTATTTATATATATATGGAGGAAAGGGAGATAATGAATATCATCCATTGTCTTAAAATAAGGAAAAAAGTGTTAAAACCACTTTTTATATGTAGGGTTGACACTTTGCTTGCTCTGATCAGGGCGTGACTTCACTAACACACAGCCTC
>NW_017729034.1:60174356-60176346 GCF_001723915.1 Gavialis gangeticus
TCATCATATCCCAGCTAATCCAGCTTCATTGCCATACAGATATTCAGCCAAAAAGTCTGACTAACCACATAAGCCTTACATTACGCCCTGAAGGCGGCCAAGCCTCTGAGCCTAATTTCAGCAAAATAACACAGGGACCAAACCAACAATGTCTATCCTAATAATGAAGAAGCCACTGGAGAATAAGATGAAGGCCATATATGAAGATGGCTTGATGCAAAAAGATGTTCTTCAGAGGATAAAGATGCCTTAAGTCAGTGGCATGCAACTCATCCAGCCCACTGCACAAAGCCAGGTCCACGTCATCAGGTCCATGGAACTTCTCAGGGGTCTGGATATTTGGTGTTAGGATGAGTGGTGGTAACATTAATTGCTGTGGCTCTGGGAGCCACAGCAATTAATGCTGCCACTGCTCCATGCTGCCATATTTCTAGACTTTTAGGAAACCCCACGGGTCAGATGACATGGACCAGATATGGCCTATGGGCACCCCTGCTTTAACTAACATCTTTTAAGATTATAGATTGTAGAAACATCATATTTGTAGTTTAAAGTAATGTTGGCCTTGAATAACAATACATGTTTTATGTATGGGTTCAGTCAGGACAAACTTGAGCTAGAATTCAAATTCCAGTGTAACAAAGAAGAACAATTCAAATAAGCGCTTAAAGGCATTACCTCTGTCAACATGGCTTTCTCAAAACAGTTTCTAGTTGGCCACTGCCATCTTGCTTTTCATAATAAAAATATTTTATGACCATCTGGAACAAATTGAACCTGAATAACTTTCCCACCTCTGCTGCAAAAAGCACTTTGACATCCCAAATCCTGATCTGGGTTTTTGAAAAGGTGGCAACATTAGTGTTACCAAATTTGGGAACATATGAAATTAAGGTTCCAGTTATACATATTTTGTTAATCCTTATTATAGGTATCACATACAGCTGCCTTCTCTGATAATTTATTTTAAAGCATGCCATGCAATGTGTTAGTAGTACTTTAACGAATGATGCTAAAAGAAGCTGTTTAGAGCACATATCACCATATGTAGATATTGCAAAAGCAATGTATTCATTTTTAAATACATCTTTTTATGAGGTTATAATCAAGCATGATCTCCTGATTAAATGAATAATAATGAATAAATTATAAATGGAACCTTAATATGCATACTGTTACCTTAATTTACAGTGTTACATATTGTTACCCATGTCTGCTGTATATAGAACTTTTTTAATAATACTAAAGGCATACCAGTGTTTATGTTAAGCAGATACAACAGTTACTTATCTATACAATAGTATAAACATGTTTAACACTTTTGTTTGTTTAAGTTGTATGAGCTTTGTTCAAAAACAAACACTTCATGGTGTAATTTTATTCATACATGGGGTTTACTAAAAGCACCATACCATATTTCTGCCATTATTGTAAGGCACAGTGACATAAATGCTGACTCAGTTCTTAATTCCCTTTTGAATAGATTTTATTGCTATATTCATTAGAGAGAATCCACATTTTCTGGCTTTATTGCACATTTTATAGTGTTCATATCAACAGTATTTTTAAAAATCCTCCTTGTGAGGCTTTTGAGTTTGTTGCAGTTCATACTTTTGGTGTTTCAAATTGTATCTCCAAATCCCAGTGAGAATGTTGGGGGGAGAATTCATTAAATGAAATGACTGTAATGGCTGTGTAGGGTTCTTTGTTTTTGTCTTGTTTTGCCAAAGTGAGACATCGGTGTGGGGAAAAAGATGTTAATATTTAGATTGTACCATAATTTTCCGATTCTATGTAAATTATTTATGATGTTTTTCTTTTTTTCTTTTTCTCTTTTATTTTCCTTTGTGAGCACATGTGTGAGAGAGAACCGGAGATCAATGCAATTCCACTTTGTGTTGCCAAAGATTGTAAATAATTATTTATTTGTTTACACAGACAAAATTTAACCAGTTAACATCCTGATTCCTTTAGTCAGATACCCAGCTTT
>NW_017729034.1:60176964-60185995 GCF_001723915.1 Gavialis gangeticus
TATATATATATATATATATATTTTAAACAACTAATGATAGGAAATAAACTGTAAAAAGGTTTTACATAAAAATATCTCTTTACCTTTTTTATAGTTAAATGTTTCTTTTTTAAAAAGTACCATGACCTGAAGCTCTTGGTTACCTATACAAGCCTGTTGCTTGGTTACAAATCATTTAATATCTTTAAAGGATGTAAACAGTAGGTTTCCTGGTGTCATTGACATGAGACACAATTCCATGTAAACATCTTCATCTCCTGTTATGCCACCCAATGTTGTTTTATTTATGATACTATAATTGAGAAATTCATGACTGCTTCTTGTCATTGTCAAACAGATACATTTTTCTGCATTGGATCTTGGCTTACAGGGTTGGACACACATGTAGCCTGATCCCATAACTGTAACTCTCCGGAGTCCCAATTAAGTCAGTGAGAGATAACCATGTGAATAAGGGCTGCTGTCTTCATGATTAAGGACCTGGAAAATGAATGCTTAGTAGTGATTCAAGCAGAATGAGAAATGACAAGAGATTCTCAGAACAATGAATCAGAATCTTGCAGCGTTATGTGTTGCATTCGTGTGTAGAAGGGGTAGCTGAAATGGCTTAGGAAAAACAAAACACAGATCAGGCTAAAACTTCTAGTTTTGAGAAATAAACTTGAGTCCTCCTTTAAATTGCTGAATAAAGTCTGACATCTATCCATATTTCAGGGTTTCAGTAGACTGGAAGCAACAGGTTGTTTTGATGGCTAATATAATGTGGCATCCACAACAAAAAACATTTACATAAGGAAGCCATTTACTCTTGTTATAAGACACAACCCATACTGATTCCAGTCTTCAGTCATTTTGGGGGTTATGTATCCACTATTTGTACTGCAGGGACAAAGATGACAAAGATTGTAATTCTGTGCCCAACAAACTGATGGAAATAAATAAGCCTGTAAACAACAACACAGCACAAGTATGGGGGCTCAGAAAAGAAAAGAGAAGAAAATAGGCTGACAAGCATGCACTTAAATGAATAAATCGGTCTGTATAATAAAACAATCACCTTCTCTGATTCTTGTTCATAATTCTAATCAAATGAGAACTAAAGGTTTTGAATGAATTGAAAAACACGTGGCTAAATTTTGAAAAGACCCAGAACTTTCGCAGTCTTGGCTCTTCTAGCTTCCAGATGGAAATGCAAAAAGATGGGTTGAAATACCAAGAGTGAAGCCATTTGTTTTAGTGTGGGAAGCAGTGGGTGTGTCTACACATGTGCATTAATGTTCTACTGCTCATCAAAGTGTCACATCAAAAGCAGTGCTAACATGCTAAAGAGCAGTAGAAATAAGCTACTGTGCATTAAGTGTCACTAAAAAGGCATGTGCGTTGGCTATTGTGCATTAGGGCAGCCTAATGTGCATTTATGTAGTACCTCATATTAGAGGGTGCCTGTACTCAAGCCTGGAGGCTGCTCCAGCATGCTGTAACTAGATCATCGAGTTTGCTGGAGCATGTTAATTACCAAGCTCCAGCCAGCCTCCACATCTTGTGCCTCAGTGTCCCTGTTCAATGAACTTTAGATAAAGCTCCCCTGATGCCATTTGGAAGGGCAAGGATGCTGATACATGAAGACCCTCTGGGCGCTTTAATTAAAGCAGTTCTCAGACCCACTCTTATTAAAGCGCCCCCCTCCCCACTCCCAGAGCATGTGTAAAAATGCTCAAAGGTACTATACTTTATTCACAGAAGCAAAAGCATATTAATGCATGTGTAGACATACCCACTGAGTTCTGTTCAGATTTGGTTCAGATTCTGTTTCTGTCATTTATTTAAGATCATTTGGTCCATCTGTAAAATGCTAAAATTGGTCCATTTTCTGCAAAGTGTTTTGAGATCTGTGAATGAACATTGCTGTACAAGTGTCACATATTATTACTGCTGGATCAATTATAATTAGAATCAGAAATTCCCATGCAAACAAGCTGTGACTAGACTCCCAGTCTGTGTTTTTGTAACATTTTAGATATTTTAAATATGCTTCAGCTAAGTCTTTGAATTCTAGTGTTTACTTGAACATCACTTTTGAAACCTGAAAGGTTTGTCCATCACCAAAATAAGATATTTATATTTACAAGGGTTTTATTTTTAGTGAAGAAAAATGTAACACAAAAAGGTGTGTGTGTGTGTGTGTGTGTGTGTGTGTGAGGGGTTATCTGTGAAATCTCATGTCAAACATTGTGAAAACTAGCATAGTTAATGTAACATCTGTACTTGCTGCTTTCTACTTTTGCTCTGGAGCAGGAGCTGAAGGGAGTAGAATAAATATTGGGCCAAATCCTGATCTTTCTCAATGGGATTTTGCCATTGACTTCATTGAGATCTGGATTAATTTCAGTGTTCCATTTGTATCGAGCAGACTTCAGTAGAGGAAGAACTTTTGCTCACATGGGAAAGTTTGCTGTACAAAACCATTTGAAAAATAAACAACTATGTAATCATTTGGCAGTCTTGCTCACAATGAAGTAGACCACCCTTGGAGGTCAGGAAAAGGAACTGAAGCAACCAGTTAAACCAAAAGTCCAACTTAACTTTTATCTTGCCTCTTGAGAGTAGCCAATAGGAAATGCTCTAGAGGAAGGTGTAAAATCTGATATAATTTAAAATTTTAAATGATTCATACTTATAAAGAGAGAAGTTTTTCCTAATCCCAGGGACTTAATGGTTGGCTTATGGCCTGATGCATGAGTGTTGCTTACTTCACCTTTACTAATATAACTGCAGATATTTTTTCTTATTTATGTCTAAAGTTTTTTTTTTTGGAATGCTTCTTCTTGGCCTGAGTAAAATCTAATAGTGAATTCTATGGGTCAATGTATACATGTTATAAGATCTTAATATCCTCTTACCATTTTAAAATAGCCTTTCCATTTTATTTAATGCCCTTTTTCTTGAGTGTTCAGAGAGGGTAAATAACATATGCCTTTATCACATCACTTATTATTTCCTTTTCAAACCAAATTGTGGTGTATAATTGTTATATATAGTCAAAGGAGATCATTTCTCTGTTTTCCTGTGTGCGAGTATGTGTGGCTGTGTGAGGATTGCTTTATACATACTACATTCTGAAATGAAGAGGAGTCTCCCTCTCTGCTGAATGGTACAGATTTATGGCAGCTGCCATCTTGTATTTTAATACAAGTGCAGGATATTACGGAGAGTGCCACAGTATGCTCGTTTCTTCTTAGAGACCATGTTTCTTCTTTTAATCTTTTGTATTTCTTAATCTCAAATAAATAATCTAAACTGAAAAAAAATCCATGTTTTGGTTTTTGTGCTTGGGAACATATGGACACCAAATGGATTAGGCCTGTAGTCAATCAAATCCTTGTACTATATCTGAGAGTACAGATGGTATAATGCTATGTCCTTCAGAGAAAGATGACCACCTCTCTCCCCAAACCTCACCAAACCAAACCAAAATGCCCTCACATTAGGCTGTTGTGGAATAGTCTGTCCCTCAAATCTGCACCCAAATTTCTTCCTAATAACTATCCTGCCATATTGGTAGATATTTTATGTTGGACCCATGCCTAAATATTACCTTTCAGTTTTCAGTGGGCTGATTTGAAGCAGTTTTCCTACTTCTGTGAGAAGAAGAAAACAATTCAACTGTGCCATAGGTATAACTCTGTTCTCTCCAGATGCCCTTTTTCCTTAGGATTTTTCTCTGGGCTTCTTTGACAACATTGGCTAGCTTGCTTAGGAAGAGAAACTGAGGTATTAATTGTATTAGGACCATAATGTATATATTTCCCACATCACTGGGCAGATCTAATAAGATGCTTTATTTGAGATTAGAGCTACTTACTGCGCAGTGGGCATGTCTACTTAAGATGCTACATAACCATAGTGATGAGCTACATTGCCATAGCTTGCTGCTACAACATAGCATCACCAGGCATGAACTGTCATGCTGACACTACTGTATAGGAGTTGCTAAAAATAGTCACGTGGCATCAGGACTGCTCAGTAGTGCTGGTTACTGCACAGTCATTTAGTACTTGTTTAAGTCAGGCTTAAGCTTAAGTAAGTACTAAATGACTGCACAGTAACAACTGCACAGATGCTTACTGGATAGTATTTTGCTCTAATTGAAAGTAAATCTGCTACCTGTAAATACAAGTAGCAAATTTACTCTTGATTACTTACAGTGCAGTACTACATGTGTAGACACCTTACTGGGAACAAATGTGCTCCTGGTTAGCCAGGCAGCAGGGGGTGGGAAATTGCTCCATACCTCTGGGAGCTGTCTGCTGCCGGGGTGGGTTCCACCACTGGAGCTCGGATGGGGCTATGTCCCCCAACCACAGCAGCAGGGACCTCCAAGCCCCTGCTTCATGACTGGGGGCTGGGGACTGGGAGATCCTCATCTCCCAGCCAGGGCCCTGTGACTGTGGGATTCGGGCTGGAAAATAAGGATCTCCCAGCCCCAGCCTTGTGATCATGGAGTGGGGTCCGGGAGGAAATTGTCCTCACCCAGCCTCTGGTGGCTGGCAGCTCCTGGGGGCAAGGAGCAATGTCCCAGCTCCCTCATCAGACAGCTGTCTCCTGGTCCTGTGCAACTTGTCAACCCCTGTGCCAGCACCCAGGGGGAGACTAGAGCTCCCCCTGGCTGCTCCAAGGGCCTGGTCCAGGGCTGCAGGGAGTGGGAGCAGTCTGGTGCTACAAGCATCAGATCTGCTCCTGCTTTCCTGCATGTATAGACATGTGCCAAGGAGAGTTTACTGTAGAGTATTTTAGAGTAAATTGATCCCGGATTATTTGAATGTGTAGATACATCCACTGTGTTGGAATTACCACCAAGGCCAGGAAATATTTTCTAGTTCTTTCAAAATGTGCTTTGGCTTTTAGTTATTCCTTTGTTTTTGACAAAGAAGAAGTGAGCATCAGCCCACAAAAGCTATATGGTGCAAATCTACTCTGCTTTCTTCAAGCTTAAACTATACTACACTTTTTAACCAACACACTATCACTCATAATCTTCTATTCAGACACTTGTGTATTCCCTACCACTGTGATATCTAGATACAGAGAAGACAAGTTTAGAAGCAAGCTGATCCTTTTCAAGCATATGCCAAGAATTCTTGGACTCTTGCCTGTATCACTGAACCCATCAGTGTTGAGAGACTGGAGGTGCAAATTACTTTTTCAGTGGTGTCAAACTGACCCTGTGGGGCAGATGCAGGTCTGTGGGCTGATCCACTTTGTAGATGTGGACTAGCCTTGTAGCCAATGTGCAAGGCCAGTCTGGCAGGATGCTGTGTGCAGCATCTGCCTCTTGCTGGCCTCCTGTGCCAGCCCTTGTGCCATGTGGGTCCAAGACCTATGGACTGGATTATACAGCTGTACAAGCCAGATCTATGTTTGAAAACCTGATTTTAAGGCTTAGTAGCAGCTGTAACAAGATATCTGGGAAACTGTTTACAATAATTTAGAGTATGAAGTCATAGGGTGTATCTGCATGTGTGCTTTACTGTGGAGTTGACTAATTAGCTCTGCAGTAAAGTGTCACAGTCTACATGCATGCCAGTATTAGGGGGCAGTAAATTAAATAACTCAGTTATGGGATGGTACTGTGCATGATAGCACTATCCTACAGCAAAGTAGTTACATGCACTGCAAAACACTTGTAGACTGTGACAGGGGCTAGCTGGTACATGATGGTGCTGGAGTACAGGGGTGGCCTGCCAAATAACCCTGCACCATAGCACCCTCATGGCCCAGCCAGCCCCTCTGCTGCCTGACACTGCCCCCTGGAGCCTGAGGCTGACCCCCCAGACCCTCTGTCAGCCTAGGACTACTCTGCCTTGGCTCAAATTGCTGCAGTCCTGGATGCATGTGTAAATGCTGAGCCTGGGAACAGTTTTCTCCAGCACAAATTGTGCCAGAGTTTATTGCTTCCAATTAATTGCTCATTTAGATGCACCCCTTGAATAGCCTTCAGTAGATTTAGTCTCAAAACTCCCTTTGTGAGGCAGCTTCCTCTCAAATGATACTGACAGAAAGAAAAAAATGGCACAATGGCAGCCAGAATCATAAGGCACAATCATATTCCGATATGGACATATTGACCAAATACCCTTTTCAAGTGTATGAAGAAAATGAAATATTTTCCTTATCTGAGAACTGCTGTTCTTTAAGATGCTTGTCTTGAAAGTACTTCCATTTCAAGTAAAAGTCAGAGCTAATCCCATCTCTTAACAAGGTGCTGAATGTAATTGCAACTCCTGATTCTCTGCTTTAACAGTTTTTAAACAGGTATTGGCATTAAAAGTGGCGGAGGCAGGAGAAAAATCTACTGTGAATTAAATAATGGTTCTTACAAAGGAGCACAACAGACTCAGAATGGTTTGTGTAACTCAAAATGCAAAAGGGGAAATATTCTAGAATGCAACATTCATCCATTTATTTAAAAAGGTAGGAAGCAAATGTTGTATATTCTGACTGTGATTATTTATTTTAATAAAAATAGTATAAATATGTGGTAGGCAAGTAGAAGTTCCAGGAAGGACTGCTGAAGAGACAGGAAAGATACAGAAATAGAAGAGGAGGGTTTTTTTTCTCTGCTTTTTAATGGAAAAAAGAAAAATCAGGAGGACAGTCAGTTTTTATTCAAAATTTCTCATTTCTATAGCAAAACAGGGTTCAAATCTACCTTATTGGGAAATTTTATCTATTATAAATGGTAGATATTTTAAGAGTGCTGATTACAGCAACCTAAATCTTTCAAGGGAGCTAGATTTTTTATCTTTATTTAGGTGTTATTTATACTTTTCCAGTTTGTCTTAAGTGTATTAAAACATTCTATCAAAAAAATAAATTATACTCTCAGGCATGATTGCATATGCTTTCTTTATTGCAATAATGTTTGTAGTCTAATATTTACATCCTATTAGACTTTTTAATTAAGTCAAAAACAGAAGGCCTTCTGCATTTATGGCCAAGAGGGCTGAATTTCTCCTCTCTCTTTAGATGTTATATACCCCCCATCACTGAGGACTGGAATTTCTCTCAGTTGTTCATTTATTAATTTTTACAATGTCTCTGAGGTATGAAAATACTACTATCCCCATTGTACCAATGGGAATTGCAACTGATTGGGCATGTCTACATGTGCCCCCGACTGTGCAGTAACTGCTAGTACTGCATGTTTCTGGCACCGCATGAGTTGTTTCTGACCCTACTGCATGGTAGCATTTGTGACATGATGTATGAACTGGTTTGTGCCGTGATGCAGCATCTCATGTAGCCACACCCACTAAGTCTAAACCACAGGACAACTGTGGTTGAGCAGGAACCAAACATGGATCTTCTGAATTTATGACTGACAGTTTACCCCAAAAGCATCCATTTCAAAGTAAATAGCCAAAAGTCACCCATTTGAGTAATATGAAAGCTTTATTTCTTGCCTTTTTTTGAAAAATAAGTTGCAGATAGATATTTTAATCTGAAAATGTATTTTATTTGAACACTTTTCTGTTTTGTAATTTCCACCTTTATAGTCTACTTCTTCATTCAAAAACAGAGGCCTCTTATCCTATGACAAAAGAAAAAAAATTGGTTCCATTCTTCCAACTACTCCATTAACTTAACAAAAGCAGGAGAATAATAATACTTATTATTACATATAATAAAAATAAAGTGTTACACTATATTATATGATTATTAATATACATTGTATGGATACAGAATAATTTATTTGGAAGACATTTTAAAATCTATTAAAGTCTTTGGTAAATAATATTCATTCAGCTACAGTGATACTGATACTAGTTAATTTATTCACTTTTCTGGCAATAATCTCCACTGTTATGCCATTGTTGTAAAATATTCCTGTAATTTTTATAATAGTAATGGATTTGATATGTAAAAGCACTAAATCCAATCTTTTATTCTCTGTTTTGAGAAATATCCTGTTCCTTCCTCAATGGGCATCAAGGGTTTCTTGACAATAAAGGAGATAATTTTTTGTGGCGAAGGGGGAAACACGGCACTGTTCACATGATAAGGAGATCAGTTTCATTAATGCTTCCTTGAGCTTGCTGCCTATACATATGCTGGGTGGGGGGCATTTTAATTAGAGCAGCTCTTAGAAGTCACTTTAATTAAAATGTCTGCAGTGTCTCTTGCATTCAGCATCCTGTGTTTCAAAATGGTGGCAGCAGTCCTTTAACTACAGCTTGTTCAATAAGCTTTAGTTAAAGTGTCCCTGCTGACATTTTGAAATGTGGGATGTTGAATACATGAGACACTGCAGAACTTTGGAGCATCAGAGCACGTGTAAAAGTGCCCAGACAGAGCCAGAGGAATTGTCCTGAGGTTGCTCCCTTGAAGAGGAGAAGGACTTAGTTCAGACACTACAATCTTCTGATTAGTTTTTTACCTGTACTGCTGCCTGGGGACAAAAACAGTTCCCTCTGCCCTTGCCCAATGTGTCTGCCTACTGCCTAAGTGATACCTGAATGCTTTAGAATTAGAATTTGTCTCCTAATAATATACAGAGCACTAACCTTGCATATAAGCATTCTTAAATCCAACAGAATTGCACCTACTTATCCCAGCCATTAAATTGGTTATCTGTTTATGTTTTCCTCATCTGTTAAAGGTGGGAGAGGGTGGTGGAAATAATAATACTTGCCAGTTGCATGGGAGTGTTGCAAAAAGGAACTAATTAATGTTCATAATTTTTGCGATCCTCAGATGGAAGGTATTGTATAAATGTGTATTGCTATTATTGTCACCGAATCTATCCCATCTCATAGGATGTTTCTGATGTGGTGTTTTTCCTCTGTGAACCAGGATGCATTTCCCCCCCTTTCCCTGACTTGTCATATTTCTAGTTTACAATAGAAAAATTTTAAATGTCTTTAAATGTAACTTTTTCAACTTCTGTTGCTAAGTCCTGTTCGTACTTTTTACTTGTGGAATGATTATGCTCCTGTCTTATTTTCAAACCACCATGAATCATAATAGTTTT
>NW_017729034.1:60190995-60216753 GCF_001723915.1 Gavialis gangeticus
CAATCTTGCATCTGCACTTGTTTCTCAAAAGTCTCCAGAACATCTTGGTTTCAGCTTAACATGGCTAAATACGATCTCCATGGTTTTCTTGTCAAACTCGCTCTGCCCAGTTTTTTTTCTCTGTCATTCAGCACTGTAATGCAGATGCAATCTTTGGCTCTTCTTTCTTCCATCTACACATATGGTCTTCTTATAAACAGGAAATCCTCTTTCTTTGCAGTTTTGATTCGAGTTTAATCATTAATTTAAAATTGTTGACACGTCCAGATGAGTATGGAAAGATTTTATCAATGCACATTTTTGTCTCCTTTTTTGGAATTTTTTTTTTAGCTATGAAAGGGTGTTTGGAAAAATCCATGGATTGCAGCTATTAAAAAGTCCAAGACATGGAACTGGTGTTTTTCAAGAATGAAGGATATATTTTTCTAAGGTAGCTGGTAAAAGAAAAAAAAATCATGGCATGGTGGCCTAATGAATCACTAAGTAAAATGACAGGTATTTGAGATATCTTTTCCACACTAGTCCCACATCATAACATCATAGGATCATTATAACAATTCACTTCACTTCAGTGGAACTATGCTAATTTATGCTCTCACCTCTCAGTTCTGAGGCATGTCTTCATTTGAGTGCAAAAGTTACATTCCCATAAGCAATGTGTCCCTTAACGTATATGGTTGAATGTTATTTATCAGAGAGAGAATGAAGCTATGGAAAGGGTTACTTTAATCTCACATTATAAGCTTGTTTCATTAAGCATATTTTTATGCATCACATTTTGGATTCTTGTCACTTCTACATATATACACAGGCTAAGTACCGACAGTCAAAAAGCCCAAGGCTGAATTGATTCAGTCTTTGCAGGTTAGTCTAAACTGCACAGATTAAACTGACTAACAAGTGAAACAACATTTGCTTTTTGCAGCCACATGCCTGCAGTGACTGAGGCCTGGAACCGGGGGGCAATAGAGCATGGCTCTCTGACACATAGCCAGCATGGACTGTGTGCTCAGTTCCTCTTCCTGCTGCCCCCTGAGGTCTCAGGGATTCGCAGTCCAGAATCACAGCAGCAGGACTCTGCAGAGTTGCTCATCGCTTCCTCTTCCTGCTTCCAGGGGCCTCTGGGATTTGTTCACCAGAGTGCCCCAAGGGATGATGAGGTTGAAAGGTTATAAACTACTGCAAGACCATTTCAGGCTAGACATAAGGAAAAATTTGTTTACTGTCCAAGCCCTCAAGGTCTGGAATAGCCTGCCATCGGAGGTGGTTCAAGCACCTACATTGAACACCTTCAAGAGAAATTTGGATGCTTATCTTGCTGGGATCCTATGACCCCAGCTGACTTCCTGCCCCTCAGGCAGGGGGCTGGACTTGATGATCTTCTGAGGTCCCTTCCAGCCCTAATGTCTATGAAATCTATGAAATTTGTAGTCCAGAGTCAGAGCCAACAGTAAGTTTAGCAGACAGGGCAGCTCTGTACTTGGGGGAAAGGGGATTTAACACCCTCCTCCCTGGCCCTAGGCCCCGGCTAGGGTTTGCTTGGGGGGTAGTCCCTGCCTTTCCCTCTCCCCATGGCCCTTCTCAGCTGAAGCAGACAGCCAAGCCCAGCCCAGCCCAGCCCAGCCCAGGGCTGAAAAGCATGCTGAGGGACTGTGGTTTAACTTGAACCAGGAAGGGGTCTGGGACAGAAGATTCATAAGCTGGTTTGACTCTAATCAGTTAAGTATGATACTACATTCAACCAGGTTTCTCTTAATTCAGTTTCAGCCATTTTGAAACTGGTTTATGTTCATTGAACTTTTGTTCTGTTACAGGTTTAAACCAGTTTCTGATTACTTAAACTGGTTTATGTATAACGTGTGTCCCCAGACTCATACATACACAAATAAACAGTTACTTGAGTTCAAAGAGGGAGCTGAAAGAGGGAGGAACGTGCTGGTAATCAGCTGCTCAGTGGTAACTATTTGGGTGTCCATTTCTATCCTATGGTAAGTAGCAGCTAAACACAGTAATTAATCCCTGTTTCATTTGGGAATAAGCTGGCCTAGTTTAGCTTTCAGTTACTGTAGGATAGGCATGGACACACAAGGAGTTCATGTGCAACAGTCAGTACATGTTAAGTCTGTTAATACTGTATGCATTTAGGCTAAAAACAGACATTGCCTTTGAGGCTGTTCTGAATGATCCAATTCAAAACCTGGGACAGAACAAGTGGGTCATCCCTTTAGATGAATACTTGCCATTCCTTCCAGGGAAAACCAACTCTAATGAGCCATGATTATCCCAGGAAAAGTGTCTGAACACTTTTGCTTCCATACTTCAGAGGTACAGCACTTAAAATGGGACAATGAGTTTCTCGGTCTATATGATCCCAGGATAAAAGGATTTCTCCCAGGAAGAATATGACATCTGTTTCTAGCTTTAGTTGTCTGTCTATATCTCTAAATGCACCAGTTTAACCTGAGTAAAATTTCTTTGTATTTCTTTTAAAGAATTTGTTCTAGTTTCATCATAACAAGATTTCATTTTTTTTTTATTTGGAAGAGGGGCCAGTTTTGAATCAAAGCATTTAAAATAAAATGACAATTATTTCTGTTTTTGCAAAGGAAAGACCCCACTGCTAAATGTCAGAAAAAAAGTGAACTTTCCAGGGCATAGATTCAATCTAACTTACATGGCTAAAATGTCAACAAATATGTTCACTACAGCCCTGGTTGGCATTCACATGACAACTTTCCCAGCAACTGTATTCAGAGTTCTCACTTGTTTCTTGCCCTGCTTCAGTAAAAACCTAATCATTGACACTTCATTTTATTAAAAAACTCAGTCCACTCATATCAATCCATGTATGATACACTGTTGTGATCAGCTAATGTGGCTATAAGCCATCCCTTTTTGTTGTGCAATGTAGAACAGAAACTATCAGTATTAGCATTATTTTGGTAGGGCCAGAGCTGACCTGAGCAGGGTGTGGGGCCCAGGGCATATCAGCTGATGTAAGGCCCTGTGTCAGCTCTAGTCCCATGGGCCCCAGACCTGAATAAGCTGGCAGTGGCGATGGAGGGGTGAGAGGGGGTAGTGAGGGGCTGGATGTGGAGCCACTGCTCCACCCAGCTCTGTGCCACTGCTGCTCTGCCCCACTCCACGGGGCCCCCCAAAGCGCGGGACCTGGGGCGGTCACCCTGATTTGCCCCCCCCCCGGGACAGCCCTTGGTAGGGCTGCTGGAAAGCGAAACAGAAATCTACACAGAGAGTCATGAAGTATACCGTGTCTGGACTAGTAAAACTATTAAAATGCAAAATGTAAGAAAGCAATGAAAAAATTGCACAATTTTACAGGAATTGTCAAACTGTATTAAAACAAAATTGCTTCAAGCTAGTTCTCAGGCTTGTTTGCGCAAACTCAGAGCCTAATCATATGCAGAAATCATCAACCATGATTTAAACCACCTAAGATGACTGGCACACTCTTCTAAAGGGCTTCTGTTCAATGTATCAGAATCCAGCTGTTATTCCTTCTCTGTTTCTGCATATTTATTCTTAAATTAGATGATAAAAACATAGAGCCAAGTTCTTGTTTCACTTGTGTAGAGACACTAGTATCACGCTTCATGGGCTAGACACCCACATGAAATATAGAAGTGAAAACCACAAAGCGATCCTTTCTAAATGGAATTCTCATTTTCCCTTTGTATGACCAGTTGATTGGAAACAAAGAAAAGATGCTACTCTACTTTCAAATACTTGAAATATCGTGCTGCCAACACATGCCTGTTCCTGTGGCACACTATTGGAACGTCCTTTATTTACAATGCAGACAGGTGATCTGATTTCTTAACAATGGGAAAAAGCAGGTTTTGTGAACTCCTTGCTCCTCTGGCCTCTTGCTGTTAATGGATACTGCAGGTTTCTCTGTTGATCTGCTTTCAGTTGCTTGCCACAGAATGAAATGTGGAGAGGAGGTAGGCATAGTAGCTAATATCATCTTGTCTCCTTCTTTCACTAAGTAATGCTTCAGTTTGGGGCAGTTAAACAGATACTAAGGAAAGATTTCCTTAAATCTGCTTAAAGTATGTAGGGTGTGAACTTTAACTAGGGAGGTTTTTGACACCTGTGGTAATTACTCTGTACCTGCTGTGATGGAGGAAATTGTGGCCGAAGATCTCATTATGATTGTTTCAACGTAGTTCCAAACCCAGATGAAGACCAAATGCTGACTGTTGCCTTTCACATCCATTTCTATAATGAGACAAGCTGGAAACCTGCTGTCTCACACCCTAAAACTTCGAAATGTTCAAAATCTACACATGGATTTTGTAGTTTAGGCACATGGATATGATGAAATATTTTACTTGTTGTTCATACCATGCAATTGATCTGTTTAGCATCTACAACAAAATTTGGGATACAAAAGTATGACTTTGCTGCCAGGGTTTTTTTTGTCTGTTTAATCTATCTACTATATAACATCTTAGGGGTAGGAACCAGAACTCCACCAAGCACACATCGGAGTGTCCTTACCCATGGGCCACAGAATTGTCATGTGGTCCCATCGCTCTTGCGTTTGTGGTTGCTCAGTGGTCTAGCTTCAGCAGCAACAGTAAAGAATAATTCATAGCCTGCTTAGCACATTCTCATGTGTGAGGTAGGAGAAGTAGGTTTGAATCCTCCCTGTCTGAGGAGGGCCCAGAACCCAGGTGTCCCACAGCCTGTGTTTTAGGGCCATGCCAAATGTTCTAACCAGTAGGGTATTATGTAAAAGGTGGTAGGCACCACCATCACCAGTTGATTAGATACCTAATCTCTAGGTGTATTGGGTCTTTATTTTATAAATGCTTATCATGTGTAGCTCAAGTCAGGTGCCTGTGGAGGCCTAGGAGTTTGGATTAGACCCCTGTGTCTAGTATTTCCTACTGGCTAGCTTTTGGTGCCTGCATATTATGTACTTAGGTGTGGGGGACCACCCTTTGTAAACGACTGATTTGCTCCATTTCCTGTATAAGGATTGTAGGCACTTAACACTATTTGAATTGCTCTCCTGGAGTAAGGTACCTAGTTTTCAGGTGGGCTGAAGCCTAAATGGAGGCATCACCAAGGCTGATTTGGATGAGGACCCTAGAATTATTTATACTAGTGGTGAACACCTTTAAGCAAGAAGTGCCAAACCATAACACCCAACTCAGATCACCCAGGCCATTATGCAAAAGTTAATGTAATATATGATGGCAAAAAATTAAATAAACAGTGCACTAAGGTCCATGATTCCAGATCCTAGGCACCAAATTCAGTCAACCTGTGGTTCGCCTATTTTTCCTTTGAAGGGTATAGACACCAAAGAGGAAGTGAAGATATCAGGGTGATTCAAAGCAATATAAATGCAAGTAATGGATTAAAAATTTAGTACACTTTTGATTGTTTCCCACAGGAGATGATGAAAACCTCTCTGCCTGTGTCATATCAAATTAAACATGGCAATGCTCTTAAGAATAGGAGAGGAAAAAAATCCTCATGTACAGTGAATGGTTTAGATATTCTAAAAGAAGAAGAGATGAATAGAATCCTATATCCTAGAAGTTAGCCATAATCCATCAATCACAATCAAACATTTTATAAAATAGCAAAATCATTAACAGCATAAATGTGCTACATGAAAAGCCATAATACGTATTCAAGAAGCTCTGCTTTATTAGTGAAAATATATTAAATCTAGTGTAAGAAAGCTACTCTGTTAGCCTTGGAGAATTTGCAGTTTATCTATAATCCAGGGGCTGCAAGTCTGCTCCATGCCTGCCCCACTCACTGGTTGTTTTTAGAATGATAACAGAGATGGACTTAAATTAGAAAAGAAAAGAGAAACACCTTGTTGTGGTATCTATATCTGTGTGTGAAATTACTCATTAGTGTCAGCAGCAGGTGCTAATTCTATGGCATGTTAATCTGTGTTAAGTTTAACTCGTGCCAGTGATCAGTCACATGGGGTTGATACTCTCTCAAATGTGCACTGCTTACTCAGGCCTGCCACTAGACAGCTGACAGACAGGGGAATGGCTAAGGGCTACAAGGCTACTTCATGCCTGCCCTGCTCATTGGCTTTCTAGCCACAGCATAGGCCAGGGAGGCGGTGAGGAACAAGCCCCACATGCTACTTGGATCATCCCTTCCACCCCTCAAGTTAACTTGCTGCCTCCAACCAGCCCCCAGATCCTCCAACCACCCCTGGATTGGTCTCTCCAACCCAAATTGCTGCCCTGACACTCCAATCAGCATAAGAGCAACGGGGGGGTGGGGGTTACCCGTCTCTGGATGCTCCAAGGCTCACTGCAGGCACTGCTACCCTTGCATACCTGCATCCAGTCCACACAGGGTCCTGTGGCTGCCTGGCAGCTCCTTGCCTCCCTGCTCCATGCTGCCTTCAGTTGTGGGGCCTGGTGGGGCCTGGATCGAGGTACATGGGGTTGGCATGATCTTCAGAGATCCCAGGAGCAGGTAGGGAGAGAGAACTTCCCACCAGTGCCTCTGCTACTGTTGGGTTGATTGGGGTGGCAGGGCAGTGATCCAAGGGTGTAGGGGCCAATGGGGGGGGGGCAGAGAGGCAATTGGGGTGGCAGGGGACTGATCAGGGGTGGGGAAGACAATTAATTGGGCAGGGGTGCAATTTGGAGAGCAGAGGGGCAGCAGCACAGGAGCCCCCTGTCTACCTACTCTCCCCTCCCTTTTTCTCCGTCTAATCCTGCCCCCTTCACCCCTTTTCCCTCCCTCTCTGCTCACCCCATTCCCACTCACTTGTTGCCTGACTTCTCAGATGTCATTCCAGAGCCATAGAGTCTTGAATGATAGCCAGTCCACATAGGAGCTGTGGCTCCTGGGATACTAGAAGACTGAAAATTGGTGGTTTTATCTCAGGTAAATATTCAGAAGGTAAATGAACTTGAGTGAAGTAGTATAGCTTAAATATAATCTTTGCCCAAAGAGGAATAACTTTAAAATGACTAGAGAGCACTTAGCACTTGTTAACAAGTCTTAATATTTCATCATTCAACTTTTAAGTGCTCTTAAATTGTAATGTGTAATCTATATCTATATCTATATCTATATCTATGTCACTTTTAGTCCAATTTAAGAAGATGAGCATTTGTAGTCTGTCTAAAAATAGTTTGTAACAGCTATGCCAAAAAAAGCATCAGATCTGGATGCTTTTACCGAAGAGCACTGTTTGGTGAAGTTATGTATAGAAACCCAAGCAGCTGCTTTGCAGATGTATGCAATACTGATGTTTTACAAGAAAGCAGCAAAAGCTACTTTGCCCTAGTGAAAAGAGCTCTGTGGTTATCTGGAGGATATAAGATAGCTAATTCGTAACAGAGTCTAACGCACCCTGAAATCCAGTTTTGATTATCTTTGGGAAGAATCTGTTTGGGCCTTCAGCCTCTCAGCAAATGATAGGAATAGTTTTGTGAAAAAGTTGAAGGATTAGATTTTGTAAGTGAAAGGTGGGCCCCATGAACATCATGGGTATATAATCATGATTAAACTGTGGTTTGGGGGGAAAAATGTTGTTAGGAGAATGGCTTGGTTTAAATGGAAATCTCTCACTTACTATAGTAGGAAATTGGGCTTGGCCTAAGAGATTTCTTATCAGTGTGGGAAATTGTATATGACGGTCCTGCCAAAAATGCTTATGTCTCCTCGGTTATCCTAAGTTAAATACTTGCTTCTAGAAAAGAGATTTTCATGGCTTAATTTTAGAGAGAACATGCAGCTAGGAGTTCAAATAGTTCACCCATTAGATATGAAAAGCCTTAAACTAAAATTCTAGCAGCATGAGTTGTGCTTATCAATAGAAAAAATGAAATCTTTTTCAGCCTTTAAAGAATATAGATATAGTGGAATAGGGAAAAAAATGAATACCCTTCCATAGGAGCATAATATGCATTGATGGTTGCTGGTTCTAGTACTTCAGTGGAACTATTCAATAGCCCAGCTTCCTATAGAGAGATAAAATTATTTAAAGTAGTAAATGGGCACATCTACATGTGTGCTTTAATGCACAGTAGCTTATTTTACTGTGCATTAGAACGTTGCGTCAAAAACCATGCAAATATGCTAATATGCAGTAAAATTATGTTACTGTGTATTAATTGTCACTAAAAAAAGTGTGTGTTTTTGCTACTGTGCATTAGGGCAGCCTCATGTACATTTAGTCAGTAGAGGTACTAAACTTAATGAACATTAGCAAAAGCTCATAAATGAACACATAGACACACCAAGTGGACATGTCCACACGTACATTAATGCTCCGTGGTTTCTGCGCATTAAGTTTAGTATCTGTAATAACAGGTACTAACTGTAATAACAGGTACTAACTACATGTGCCATAACCAGCACTACAAGCTGGCACACATCTGTAAGTAACCCTAATGTGTAGAAGAATGATTGTACTGTGCATTAGTGCAATGGTATGGCTTTTGCCATGATATGCTAATTCACAATAGAATTAGTCTACTGATCATTTAACATCTTGTGTAGATGCACCCAATATGTGTCAAACTGATGCCATTTACAAAAGACTTCCAACTATTTATCAAGATATGCTAGGCATCAGAGGTACATGATCTCTCTGCTTCTGATATTCAATCAAAAACCATACTGCAAGATAGAGTGATGATCGATTTTTATAAAGAACTATCCCTTGGGATACCAAACTTGGGATTACACGTGAATTATTTTGAGGATACAATCTTAGTTCCAGATGGCATAAATGCCTTGGTATAATGGGAGCTATAAAGCATAATTTTGATAATAACCTACCTGATTTTTCTGAGAACCTGGAACCACTGGAATTGGTAGATAAGTGAGCACCAGTGCAGGGTACCACTGAATGAGGAAAACATCAGAAATAGATCTTGGTTCTGAGTTCATATGAAACAGAAAGCTTAACACTTCATTTTCTTCCTTGTTTTAAGTATGTCTAGTGATAGATTACTCAGTTCCTTGAAAACTGTCTGAGCTCTTGATTTTCCATCTCCAATCTGATTAAAAGTGTCTACTCAAGTGGTCTACCAGAGTGTCCTGAAAATGTGGAAGGTAAATTGTGAGAGATACCTGATATTGTATGCATTATTTTCCTAACTGGAATCTCTCTCAGACCTGAAGGAATGTCTCTCAGTCCCTCTCCATTTCTGTTTATAGAAAAACATGCCAGCTCTTTTGTGTTTGCAACTTGGACAGGTACTTTTTTAAACAAAGGTAAGAATTCAGTGCATGCTTTATGAAACAATCTGAACTCCAGTACAAAGAATGGACCTTTCCAATCTATTGCTTTGTACTTGATGCAACTCTTGATGTACTTGATGCAACTCACAGCATACATACAAGCTGGGGAGCTCCCCCCTTGTGAGCACAAAGGCGGAAAGGGATCTTGGAGTCATTATTGACTCCAAGATGAACATGAGCCGCCAATGCCAGACCACAGCCAGAAAAGCCTACCGCACCTTGTCGTGTATCCAAAGATGCATCTCAAGCCAGTCCAGAGAATTGATACTCCCCCTCTACGTGACATTGGTCAGGCCACAATTGGAGTACTGCATCCAGTTCTGGGTACCGCACTTTAAGAAGGATGTGGCCTGTCTTGAGGGTTTAGAGGAGGGCCACCTGCTTGGTTGGAGGGCAAAAGGGCAGGCCCTATGAGGAGAGGCTGAGGGACCTGAACCTCCTCAGCCTCAGCAAGCGGAGGCTGAGGGGGGATTTGGTGGCTTCCTACAAACTCGTTAAGGGAGATCAGCAGTGAATAGGAAGGGCCCTATTCCCCCCAGCAGCACCTGGGGTGATGAGGAACAATGGCCAGAAGCTGCTGGAGAATAGGTTCAGATTAGAGATTAAGAGGCACTTTTTTACTTTTAGGGTGGCTAGGATCTGGAACCAACTTCCTAGGGAAGTGGTCCTCACTCCTACCTTGGATAAATTGAAAAAGAGGTTGGACAAACACCTGTCTGGGGTTGTGTGATCCCAGCATTTGCTCCTGCCAGTAGTGAGGGGTCAGATTAGATAATCTGTTCAGGTTCTTTCTGACCCCAAACTACTATGAAACTATGAAACTATCATTTTGTTTGCTCCAAGTGGTGAAAAAGTTGCTACTCTGTGGGTGCATCTATATGAGATGTTGAGTGTGGAGTAGATTAATTAACTCTGCAGTAAATGCCTCAGCATCTACATGTGCAGACCTATTAGGCCAGAGTAAACTAATAAACTCTGCAGCAGGGCAATTCTTATAAATACAAGTACTTGTAAATCCTGCTGTGCAGTTTTTTGCTCTGCAGTAGTGCAAGTGTAGATGCTGACAGGGCTGACTGGGGCATGAGGGTGCTTCAGTGTGGAGGCTGCCTGCAGGCTAGCCCCACACCAGAGTACACTCATGACCCCACTAGCCCCTCCGCAGCATGTTGATGCAAGTTGGAACAGCCTGGGCCCCCTGCCAGCTGGGACTGCTTCGATCTGGCTCAACATGCTGCGGTCCTGAGTGGGTGCATATGTAAATACAGCACCTGGCAGCAATAAAGTCTGGTGTGATAAGTGCTGGAGTTTATTATGTCATATTAATATGCATATGTAGATGCACCTTGTATATATTACTAAGGAGGGAACTGACAGAGGCATGACTAACTGTTTGTTTGGTGCACATACTGATTTTTGTCATCCCTGCATGAAGCAAATGTCACCTGGTAAAAATGGAGGCATAGGTACAAGTACACTTAGACAACACCTCACCATAGTCCCAGGATCTTACTGAAGTTGATTGAGGATGCCTAGATATGGTTTCAAACAAGTTCTTGGTTAGACAAGTTTTAGCTTTTGTGGCATATAAAACCACTTTTATAGATTGTGTTCATTGTGCTGAAGTTAAAATGGACTCTCTTGATTAATTGCTTGGTCAGGGGTAATGTAGAATGAACAAGTTGATGGATGGAATTTTGCTCCTGATGTTGAGACCTTTTCTTTCACAAGATAGTTATCCAGGTAGTGATGGACTGCTATACCTTGACTTCTGAGATACTTCTAGGTAGCAGCTACTTCTAGGATTTGTGTGATTATTATCTGTTCTGTAGAAAGATAAAATTGAAGACCTCTGTACTGGAAATGATTTTGTCCCTCCAGGAACCTCAAATACTGCCTCCATCTTGCACATATGAAAATATGGCAGTAGGCATAGAAAGCACACTGCAGGTGGAAATCAAGCCATTCTTCTTCATCTAGAGAAGGTATGATGATCTCAGCTGTACTAAATGTGAATCAGTGAATAAATATACTGAGTTCTGTCAAATCTAGAATTCATTGCCATACTCTTTTTCACCTTTCTTCTAGTTACAAGGAAAGGAAAAAAGGAATTGAAACCTTGCTGCCTATGTCACAGTTGGATATTTTCTATTGTTCTGAGACAGAACTGTTTTGAATTCCTTCTTTAATAGTTTATTGATAATTTAGCCTGATGATTTGAAATTCTGAGCTATAAGCTTGCAGAAGAGTAATATTTATGGCTGAAAAAAGTTATTTTGGTTCCTTTTTTGCTAGAATAATCTTTGCCTGGTGTGGTTTTTTTTTTGTTTTTTGGCCACTAGCTACCACTGCCTCCATACAGGAAGTGAATAAAGGTATTCTTCTCTAACAATGCACAGGCATCTTTTGTCTGCTTTCTTTGCATTTAAGATGACAAGTATCTGCCAAATATTCCGAGCAAGGTGTAATAAATCCTTATTAACAGGAAGAGCTGGATTTCCTGGCATCCTTGTATGGAGAATACCAGCAATTTATGTTGTGTCCTCTATATCTGTTTGTGGAATATGGACTGACACAACTACCTATCTCAGTACTGGAAACTTTTATAGATGTGAATGAGAAAGTGTAGAAGGAATTACCACCTAATTCAGTGACAAGGATGAAATAGCTACTTAAGATCTGTAAATTCTCAGTCTTAGGGTTTTCCTTTTGATCATAAACATCTTCTCCGTTTGAAAATGAGGTGATGACATTTGAAGATTTGCAGATTTTGCTTCTGAACAGAAGAGGAGGATGTCTCTCTAGGAGGTAGCATGTAGGAAGGATGTCTTTGATCAGGTTTTCCAATAAGACAATGTTGGCACATTACAAGAATAGAAGCCAAGGACCCATGGGAAAAGATACAAGACCACATGCCTACCCTCATAATTAATATGATACGTAGGTCTATGTGAAATCCTGGATTCCTTCTCTGTAACAGTAGAAGAGGCTATTGGGGAAAGAGGGAATCAAACCCTTCTATATTCTGAGAGTTGGAGGAGAAATAGTAGATTCTAGCTTTAAAGGTGATGCTGCGGTGACTGGAGTGTTGGGCTGTAATGCAAGTCCACAAAGAACCTCCAAGGATGAGGTTGTTGTTAGTGAAATCAGATAAAAGTAAGGGAGACCTCATCTTCTTCAGATCCTGGAAGCCCTTTGCTATCACAGACTTCCCCACTACCGAGACAGTACCATTAACCTCTTTGCATGAAATAGCAGTTAAGCTGATGTACTGGGTGTTGTAAAGCAGGCAGTACCAAGAAGTTGTGTTATGAGAAACTTCCCCAAACCCCAAAGCTATTGCATGATGCTGGCACTAGTTGATCTCTTATCTTGATGTGATGCCAAGGATTTGGAAACGTGGTCTTTGAGCTTTTGCAGTTCTCAGCTCTGGCTGTGAATTGTGAATCTCTTTACAATAGGAGTGCAAAGCTGATTTAGATCACTTTTTGGCAGAAGTTACCAAAGGAGGTCTGCTTCTAGTCTTAGGAGTATGTCATCACTGTAATCACAGCTGCAACTGCCTTGCAGGGTAGAGTTACTCAAACTTACATTAAACTGATTAGCTCTGGTACTGGTAGCAGTGTCACATCAACAGCATGGTGCTCTTGATGGGCTGCAAAATCTAAGCAAAATCAGTGTCTGGGATGATTAGTCTGCATCAAGTCAGTGTACTGCCATGGCAAGACTGCTGCTGGTACCTGAGTTAGTTGATGTAAACCCAGCTTAGGTATCTCTATAGGAAAGCTGAGTTTCCACTGTAACTGCAGTGCAAATATATCTTTAAGCTCCAATTTCTGGCTTTTAATGATCTATGGGTACATCTATACAAGACGCTACAGTGCCATAGTGTTCTTACTATGGCACCATAGCATCACCTGGCACACACCATGACAGCAATGCTACTGCACAGTAGTAATAAGCTACTGCACAGTAGTAATAAGCTACTGCACAGTAGTATCTAAAAATAACTGTGCAGCAATGGGACTGCTCAGTAATGCCAGTTACTGTGCAGTCATTTAGTACTTGGTTAAGCAGGTACTAAATGACTCTGCAGTAACAGCTGTACAGTCTGCCATATGTGTAGATGCATCCTCTAAGAAGTATTTGCATAATGGACATTTGCTGGGAATGTGAAATTTCCCTATATAAAAAATGCTTTATGCATATCCATAATTAATAGGGATTACTATCTCACAGAAGCAACAATATTTATATCCAAGTGATTTAGGATGTGACATCCTAAGAACCTGAGATCAGGAGAAATTCTGCTTTAGAATATATTGCAAGGGAAGAAGCTAATTAAAGTTCCTAACTGCAAACTAAACCTTATTATTTAAGTGCGAACAGGCAACTCTCTACCTTACTAACATTATTACATCCGCTCTTAAAAGTTTTAGGGTAGAGAGTTATGCACTGGGTACTGGGACCTCTGTCTCAGCCACAAGTGATGAGAAGGAACACTGCTTTTAGAACTGCAGTGTCCTTTATTTCCTTGATACAGAAGTCAAGATGCTCATCTCAGAAGATTCTTATTTCAAGTGCATGAAACGTGCTCACTGTGAGTGGAACAGATAAGCACTACAAGAAGAAATAGAGGTCTAGGTTGTAGCTGTGTTGGTCTAAGGACATAGACAGACACGGCTCTTTGGGTGAATCTGATATCTTTTATTAGACCAACTCAAATAGTTGGAAAAATTCTTCTTAGCAAGCTTTCAGGTACAAATCCCTTTGTCAGGCTGAGGAAGCAGCTGCAGATGTTTTGTGCTCTTCCTGAATGGAGTGGTAAAGCAGCCAGAGGCTGTTTCTTGTATACAAGAAACCCAGTCAGTGAAAATGTAAATTGAGGTGGTCAGTAGGTGAGAGATGGGGGTGTGGGGGGGGTGTTGCAGTGAAGGGGGAATGAACGTAGATGTAGCCAAAAGATGAGAGACAGGAGGGTTGGGGGTGGGGAAGGGCATGAGAATAGCTGATATAAAGTGGAGAGTTTACCTGGGGAGTCAGATGTCAGGCAGGTTATAATGTATCATAAATCCATGTCTATATTTAATCCATGATTTTTTGTGTCCAGTAGACTGATGAAGTGGAGTTCATAGGATCATCTGTGAAAGGTATTTTGTAGATTCCCTTTGAGGATTAGAAATGAGAGATAGGAGAGAGAGTGGCTGTCTTGTGAGAAATGTGCCCCCATAAGTAATTGGGTATTCCTGTCTTTGATAGATTTGCAGTGTGTGTTCATTCTGATGTGCAGTTGTTGTTTGGATTCTCCTACATATTTTCCATCAGGACATTCAGTGCAGTGGACGAGATGTTACATTTCTGGAGCTGCAGGTGTAAGATCCAGGAATGTTGCTGGTTCTGTTGTAGGGTGTAGTAACTGAAATAAGTGTTTCAGCAACCATACTCCATAGCATTACTGAGAATCAAAGCCTCACGTTTGTGACATCTCACTTCTTCATGTGAAAAATTTTAAATCTTTACTAGTCTGTCGGCCTAAGCATGAGGTGATGAGCACTGCTGCAAAGTGCTTGAGTGCTCTTAGCTCCCACTGAAGTCACTGGTAGGTGGACTGCTTACTAGGACTCAGTACTGTATAGTGCTGTTTTTCTACATTTTCAAATCGCAAACGATCTTCTTAAAGTTTTATTCACATATAATTGTTGTCATCAAGCAAATAATAACAACTCAAGCTGGAATTCCAGCTGTGGTGGGGATGACAGTGTGTATTCCCCAGTTTGGCATCTGAGAAATCTGTTTCTGATTCTGGCTGAAAAACAATGTGTTTGATCTGTGACTACAGAGCTCTGCTTATTTCTCCCTTTTCCTTGTCCTCCAATTCCTTTCATGTCTCACTGAATTGCTTTCAGGTTTCCTACTGCTTGGTATATTGAGAAGGCCAGTTCTATCAGTAGGACTCCATAAAGCAAACTACATGTCATCAAGAGTCTGTTCCTCAGAAGGAGACCTGGAACAAAGCCGAGAATGAGTGCTTTCTGCCACCCTTGGAGAAACAGTCTTGTTATTGAAGTGGGTCGAGGGGCACTGACAGATTCTCCTTCTTTTCATCAATCTTTTTAACAAGCAGTTCCAGCAAAATGATCCAAAATAAACATTATGATGTTAAGAGGGATAAAGGACACAAGAAGCCAAATAAGTCCTTGAAGAAATGGAGCAGCAATATTTTTTTAGACCACCTACTGTAACAATTAAACAGCTGCATTATGTACAAGCTGAAAGTGATGATGTCACGAAGAGTAGGGTAGCCCAGCAGGAAAAATGTTGCCACATCCTAAACCAGTCTTGAACAAAAAAAGAAGAGGAGGTTTGGAAATATTGGCCTAGACAAGCAAAATAAAATCTCTTCAATAGAATTGACCACAAGGGGACTTTTTAGATGATTATTCTATCCTGATGTGTACTGAGTTCGATCTATTTTCAGCATATTGCAGATGACCTTTCCTTTATTAGATACAGGACTGAGATGTTTTATCTTTTTCATATTCTGTATGGAGGAAACCGTATAAAAAGCATTGCTGGAACTTGATATTGAGCAAATTTATATCAAACTTGGAAGCTAATGTAGTTAGGTATTTAATTCTTCTTTTCTCCAAACCTATTGAGCTTCAGTGGATTCAGGAAACTTAGGCAGGCTTTTGGAGTTAGGAGGTGCCGTGAAAAATTTATGACTCTCATCATCCCATGCCTACAGTGGCTTCACACTGCTCTGAAGATAGCTGCTGAAAAGCTAAGGTCTGCATGTCTCCTCCTGCTCTAAATATCCCAAATATAGACCTGGAGAAATGTTCTAGGGATGCCCCCAGCTGCTACTCCCAGACCAGAAACAAAAGATCTCAAGGGGAGTGGTGAGAGTCCTCCCCAATGTGTCATCTCTGCCTCTTTTGGGGGTGTGGAGTTGGAGTAGATGGGTGGGGCTTATTTTTCAGTGCCAGTCTTCAGAACAGTGCTGAAAGTATAGACATGACCTAAGTCTGAGCTGTAAGTCTCATGGATCTCAAGAGAACTCTGCCTTCTTGTCTTTTTCTTTTATTTTTAAGAAAAATATACAACTAAGCAAATAACATATTTGTAATGGGGCTTTTTTTCATTGCACACAAAATGATTTTATTTCAAAATAGCCCTTACTCAAAAACACCCTTGTACTTTGGATTTCTCTTTTGATGTTTAATAATGAGCTGCCAAAGTACTGAGGTTTAAATACATAGTGGACACATCTACATGTGCATTAATGTGCCTTTTCTAAAGTACATAAAATGTAGCACCTGTGGGCACTGTTACACGTGCTCTGAGGGGTGGGAGGGGGTGATGCTTTAATTAGAGAACTTTGAGAGCCACTCTAAATAAAGTGCCACAGCATCCCCACACTTAAAAATGGTGGCAAGAGCACTTGAAATAAAGGTTGTTTGATAAGTTTTAGTTCAAGTGCCCCTGCTGGCATTTTTAAGCACGGGGACACTGATACATGAGATACAGGAGACTGGTGGAGTGTGGCAGTTGTCAAGCTCCAGCAGACTCAATTAATCAAGTAATACAACATGTCAGAGCAGCCTGTGTACTTGTGTACAGGCACCCTTCAATGTGAGGTACTAAATTAATGTGCATTAGGCTGCACTGCATTTTAGTGACATTTAATATGAAGTAGACTATTTTACTGTGCATTAGCATAATGTCACAGTTTATGTGATGCTTTAATGCACTGTAAAATATTCTACTATTGTAAACTGTAAATAGAGATACTCCAATAGCCAAAAAATCAAACAACCCAAAAGGCCTGAAAAGTTGACTGCTTAAATCAAATCACGTCAAAGTTGTTAAGTACCATGATACACTCGTATGACATAATTAATTATCATTCATAAAAAAACCATGAACTTGAAAATGTTTCAAGGCATGGTTCAGAATTTACCTAAATATTAACCAAAAATATTTATTCAGAACTTCCTTCGTCTGGACATCTGAGTGTGTGACTGTATCATCACATTTCTGGTATTTTGTGGTTTCTTCTAGGTAATAAATTTGGCGGTAGCTTAGTATAACTTAAGTATGGCATACAGAACAAAAATAGGATGTTCAGAGCTGCAACAATACATGAAATGTTTAAAAGACTTTGAAACCTCAGAGATCATTTCAAGAAATAGCTAAAATTGTGATAGGTACTTATTCAAACTTGATTTGAATAAGTTTGGTAATCCTAAATATTGTTTTAAGCCAAGAGAAGATATCTATTTCCTCAAGTTGTTGCCTTTTACTATTTTGGTTCAATACCAACACTTGTCTTTTAGTTGGAGGGTATGTGATACTACTGGATGAGTAGCTGCTGCTTCTTGGCTGGGGAGAAAATGGGATTAGACTGTTGAGGTACAGCTTTTAAGCTTGTTGACAACCATTGGAAAGAACCTTAAGTCATTTAAGACAAGTTGAGTTAATAAAACATTATGGTTTCTCAAAGTACCATTACTTTTCTTATTCAGTACAATTCTTATAACTGAGGATGAGATTTTAATTTAACCACCTGCTGTTACTGCTTTCTCCCCCAAACCCTTTGAACCTTCCTATTGTTTTTCAACTGCACAGCATTAGTTTCTAAGGCCATGATCCTGCAGCTACATCTGGATGGATGGTTCCTACCTGTCTGTGCTGAACCACTTTGAAGGGGTTCTCTATGAAAATGTAGCAAAGCCCCAAGTTTTTTTTTCCATTTTAAAATGTATTCCCTCCCCAACCATTTCTGACATTCTCTGCCCTCTCTATCCCTTATAAGTGATTATAAGTAGTACTAGGTAAGCTAAGCTAAGTTCTTGTATGTTATTATTGTAATAAGCCCCTTCTTATATTGTAAATGGTGTTCTGTTATGTTTGTATTGATTTTTACTGTGTTATATTGTATTATATCGTATTCCAATAATTTTTTGCATTGATTTTTATTTTTTCATATTAATATTGTATGGTTTAGGCCTGTGTCTGTAAAGTAATGTCAAGTTTCCATTTTGTACATCAAGCCTCCATCTTGTGTCCCCTGCCCTATACAATATGTTGCAACTGTGACTCATACCTACCCCTCCTATGTAAATTTGTTCCTGAATGAATGGGGATGAATGGGGGTGCTTGAGATACAATGGTAGTAGGCCTCTACTGAATAATCAACTCAATGACTGGACCATCAGCTCAATGACTGGACTATTGCCTTCCATTGACTCACCCAGGAACCAGGGACCTAGCATTTGAAAGACAAAGATCCCACAGAAATCAGCCAACCCACTATTGCAACATAGACACCTGGAACTGCACATCCTTGCCTGGAGTGCACATGCTCAGTACACCAGGGCTGACCCTTGCCTGGGCATGTCCCTGCCACTAGGGTCATAGAAGGTCGGCCCTTATAAAAAGGGGTAGTGAAGACAGACCCAGTGGGACACCCTCTCCATCTGGACCAGCACTATGCCACACCACCTATCCACCCAGAGGCCCTGCCAGTGGCCCCCCTCTAGATAACACCTTGCTGGAGAAGACCCTGACTGGCCATCAAGGGTCAACTCACAGCCCAGAATAGGTAGCTATCACTCATCTTCCTTCCCAAAGCAAAGGACCTGTACTCTGTCCCTATACACCTTGACTTCAATCCCTCCACCAAGCCTTTTTCCCTCCTGCTACCATTGTGTGGGTGTGTATGTGAGTGCGTGTGTGTGTAGGAACCAATAACTTTGTGGGGCTGTATGGTATATTGTCTGTTTAATAAACCTGTTATTTTGAAACCCCGAGTTGGGTTTTTGTCTTATTGACCTCCCGACCCTCCTCCTTGATTTCCCAGCTATCTCCTAGCTTTCTACCTCAGTTGCCTGGCTGTCTCCTCCTTGCCACCGGGCTTTTTCCCTTGCTTCCACCCCAGCACCAGGTGACCCCGAGTAACTCTGGGGCACATTAACATCCAGTAACTCCAACTCCCCTCCAGTCTGCTTGTTCTAATCCTGGCCTTAGCAACTTTCACTGTCTTATTTTCCCCTCTCTCATCTTAAACCTCATCCAGATCCCTTCTTCCCCTCCTTCTGGAAATCTTTGACCCGTGACTTCCACTCCCATAGTTACCAAGCACCCTAGGTATCCCAAGTACCCTAAGCACATACATACGCACCACACCACCCTCGTTAGGTACTCACCTGTGTGTATGTGTAGGTGTGTGGTGTATGATATATATCATCATATGTGAATTAATGATCCATGTATGTGTATTGGGTGTGTGGGTACTGACAGCTGATTTTGTCTAATTTTTGGTGTATATAGTGTGTATGTGCTTGAATCAGTGATAGGTGTGCATGTGCTTACACTGGCAATCTTGGATGTGTATATGCCTGAGTTGGTAGTGTGTATATATGCACCTGGGGTGTGTGTATGCACAGGGTGGGTGTATGCACCTGGTGTGTGTATGCACCTAATTGATTTGTGTATGTATATGTGCAATTGTGTCACGCTCTCCCATCTAACAGTGCAATTTTGAGATCTTGAGAGTTGGTCTGGCCCTACAGGACAACAAAAACACAATTGTCTAGACGGATCATGGTTTAATTTAACTCTAATTTGTTTTTATAATGGAAAAACATTAATATATTTAACTTAGAATGTATTTTGTTTACATTTTAAAATAAATCCTCTTGTAAATGTTTATATATGAGGCCTTTTACACCTGTATTTTCTGTCATTTCATTATTAGTTCTAACTTACATTTATTGTTTAACAAGGCTTTTGAACTTCATTGCTTGCATTGCTTCCTCTTAATATTACAGTGAAAGCACAATGCTTTCCATATTTCCATTGCATCAGACTAAGATTTGCAGAGAGTTGTGAGAACATTGCAGAATTAGGAAGAAGAAAAATCTAATCTGTAAAGGAAAAATGTAATTTTCAGTTGTTGCTCCTCAGCTCTGGAACTTCCTCCCACTTGAGGCCCACCAGAATCTGAGCCTGGGCATCTTTCAGAACCAATGTAAGACCTTCCTATCCAGGTAGGCATTTAGCAAAGAAAGCTAGGTTGAGATATTGTTGGGGGGGGAGGGGCTCTGTTTTGCATGGATATTCTAATTCCCTTTTAAACTGTTTTGTTCCTTAGCTGCATTCCTGTTTTATAAATTATTCCATCCTCTTAAGTTTCTGTTCACTTATCGTAAAATACCCTAAGCCTTTGGGAAAGGAGACACATAAATTGAACAAATCAATAACACATAGAAATAGGTGAATAATAAATATAAATATCTTTTGATGATATTCAGAAAAAAATCCATGAATAGTCATTAGGAATTATTTAAATACATTTTTCTAGGTTCCCAAAAAAGGCATCTTGGCCATAATAGTTAACCAAAAAAACCCCCAGCCTGTTAAAGTAGCTATATATCTATACTTGTACATATATAATATAATTTATATACACACATGCGCGCGCGCGCACACACACACATATACATCTTTTCCCCATTTGCTGTATGTATACAACAAGTTGGGGAAAGAAGAGGAATTTAACAGAAAAGGATATAGATTAAAACTAGGAAATTAAAAAAATTAAGAAACAAAAGTCACAAAGTCAAAATTATAGTTGCATAAAGATAAAAAAGAGGCTTTTAGACAAAAGAAATTACCTGTATTGGTCAATAATTAGATGGGCATAGTAGAATTTTCACTAGTCATGTGGAAAAAGGTGAAGTGTCCAATATATATTTCTGGTTCTGTATCTGAGAAGAAGGGAGATTGTTTAATAATATATGCTGATGATCTTGGGTGCATACACACATACCAAGTCAACTTAAAATAATAAGGCAACTTAACCATGTTGACTTAAGCCATGTCGGAACATACACACATATAGCTCCTTGAGATGGTGGCAGCCATCTTGTGAGCTAAGTTGCCTTAACTAATGCATCTCAAGATAATACATCTCAGAGTTGTATTGTGCCACATTTAAGTTGACTCTTCTCCACATACATGTGTACACTCTGACAGTTAAGTTGACTTTAAAAATTTAAGTCAGCTTAATTGTCAGCAAGTTAGTATGTGTGTGTGCACCCCTTGTTGCTCAGGGTGAGGATGGTAGAAAGGTTTAAGTACTTTCAAAACATAACTAACAACAGTGTTAAATCATAGCTGTTAAAGTTAAACAGTTTTTATAGCAGGAGGTCCAGATAGCTTGCTCAGAAGTGGTTTGATGAGCTCTCTGGACTTCTAACATGCTTTTTAGAAAATCTTGAAACACCAAGGAAGTTTCCAGGGAGTAGAAGAAAGTTAATGTTATGTCAATATTTAACTTAGTCCCTTACAACATTTTGATTAGTAAGATGAAATAATGTAAAATCATTATGCCACTCCTCTGTTCAGGGTTGGACTGATCACCCCATTTGGGATAGGAAGAGATTTTACCCCATGGTTACATTGATGTAGACCATGGGGATTCTTGCTTTCTTCTGTAGCTGAGGGATGTCATCCCCTTCCTTGTATCTCTCAAATGAATTTTAAAAGCCTTTACAGCAACAGGACTGACCCTCATTGTTCCCATGCTTTACTTGTGGCAGGCAGGGTGCTTTTGGTGTCCTGGGACAAAAACACTTATACTGTTGCACAAGGGTTGATTGCAGAGTTGTAGGAATAGGATAGACATGATCCTGATTCAAATAGTGGATTGGACTAGATGATCTCCAGAGGTTGCTTCCAGCCCTACATTTCTATGATTCTATGAAATGGTTCAGAAATTTGCCAAATTTCAGTGGGGAATCTGTATTTCCAGTGGAGTCTTGCAAGAGTCAGTTTTTGGTCCCACTCTATCTAACATTTTTATCAGTGATAAAATCAGTGAGGGAACCCCCCCAACATCATTACCGAGAGAGCATTTTTTATTACTTTTATATCGTCCTTTTCATTCCTTTTATTTTATATAATAAATTCTAACTGATCAAGTTTGCAGATGTCACAAGTGGGGAGGGGTAAAGAGTCATTGGTAGAGTCAAGGGGCATTTATAGATGTGCTCCGGGTGGCCAGGGGGAGGGAAGGCACTTTAATTAGAGCCATTCTGAGAGTTGCTCTAATTAAAGCACTGGAAACATCATGTGTATCAGCATTCCTGCACTGAAAATTGGTGGCAGAGGTACTTGAACTAAAGCTTGTCAAACAAGCTTTAGTTAAAGCATCCCCACTGCCATTTTTCAATGAGGGGTCACTGATACACATTATGCTGGAGTCTGCTGGAGCACAGTATTTACCACACTTGAGCAGACTCAGTAAATCGAGTCTGCTCTGACGCATTGTAGTTACAGGCCAGTGTGAACAGGGAAGTATTTGATTCAGATTTTGATTTGGCCAATTAGATGGACAGTGATTTGATTTGGTGATTTGAATTGCTGTCCTGAATCGATTTGGCCAAATCAGAATCGGAGATTCGGCACTGATTCAGAGTTTCAGATCGGCTGGGGAGAGGCAGGCACAGCCGGGTGGTGGCAGGTTCTCCTGCAGCTCCTCTGGCCGTGTCTGCTTCTCTGCAGGTGGGGGGAGCTGCGGGAGAAGCCCACATGGCTGTCCCACCTGGCCTCATCCCCTGCCTGGCCCCACGCTCCTGGCACTTAAAAAAAAAATGCCCCACACCCATTGGCTACAACAGGGGCTGTGGGGGATGTGGGGCCTCCTGGCAGAAACCCCCCATGCAGCTCCTGCTTCCTGATTGCTCCCCCACCCAGCACTGCTGCTGATGGCTTCAGCTGTCCAGGAGTCAAAAAAACCCCCCAAACCACTCACTGGCTGCAACAGCATGGATCAGGGCCTCTGGGCACTCGTGGCAGAGTCCCCCCAGCACAGGGCAGTAGGTGGCAGTGGGAATCTCCCCCAACACCTGGCCTTCTCATGGCACCTGCCCCATGGTGTGGGTGCAGTGTGGCTTGGCAGGGCACTGCAGGCTGTCTGGGAGCTGGTGAAGTATTATTGAATCACTTCCAAATATGCAGAGTAGAATTTAGATACATAAAGCAAAATTGTAGACACAGAAGGCATTTAGGAAAGTACATATGATTCAGGTGAGATTAGGCAAGAACAGGTGAGGTGATTTAGAGGGTCATTGTGGGTCCTAGAAGACTACAACTAATTCCATGCCACTTAGGGCCTTGTTACCCAGTAATTTTAGGCAGCTCCTGGAGCTCTTAACCCCTTGATTGTCTGTATATTAACAACTGAAATTGGCTTGAAGCACTCATTCAAAGGTATGCCGCTCCAGGGCAGCATTATCTCTGATCTGTGGTACCCAGTTTGTGTTGTACTAAGGTGCATCCACTCTAGACGACACCTGCCCCTCCTCCCCAACTGGCCCAGATCGGGCCCCCCCCCTTCCCTCCCCAGCACTACAGATCTTTGCCCACCTCCCGGCCCCCACCTGCTTATTAGGGACTGCCTGTCCTGGGGAGTAGGCAGGGAAGGGTTAATTTGCCTGCCCAGCCACAGCTGAAGCTCTCTGGGCAGGCTCAAACCTGAGAAGAGCAGATTCTCCAGGGGCTTTTTGACAGGAAGGTTAAACCTGCCCTGCCTGCTTCCTTCTCTGCTAGGACAGACAGCAGGGCAGCTATAAGCTATATGTAATGGGGGGGTGTTGGGCAGGGGGAAGCCCAAGGGACAAGAAGGAGCTGCAGGGGTTCAGGGGGGACTGGAGGAGGGAGGAAGCCTGAAATGGGAAGGGAAGGATTCTTATTTTTCAGTCCTTCAGGCCCCTGCTGGCCTGAACACGTGAGTGCTCCAAACTTGAGCTAGCACTAACACCCATCAATATTTGTGTGGCTCACAGCGTAATGTGTAACAAGGCCTTAAGTACGGTATCAATGAAACAGAATTTTGCCCGTAGTTCTTAGTCTTGTGGTCAGCATAAGAAAAGATTACACTATATCTCTGTATTAAAAGTTCAATAATCAAATGCTTTTATTTTAGCTCGATTATCTCTTGCAACAATCTAGGAGTTTACACAAAAAATTAAAATTGTGCACAAATAAGAATCCAAAATACTGCCCCCACATCCCTTAAAGCCATTCGTAGTATTCCAAATATTACTTATAATGTCTTTTGTTTATACTTTTATATTATGATTAACTGTTTTAATAAGAAATTGTATAGTAAGATATCTTTGAAAATGGACTGGGAACTATTAACACCTACTTATCAGGAGTTTGCACAAGTAGAACTGAGGTTTAATGCTGTGTGATGCTTATTGAAAAGTCCTGGAAAGAGAGAACTTTGACCAGTGTTTCCAGAAAGCATTAAGCTGAGTGCTGGGTAAACATAAGGTGCAGGGTAAATAGAAGTCTAATAATAAAACATAATGTAATCTCAGGGTCCTTCTGTTCTATTGTATAAATTTATGCCAGTGATGAGTCTGTAGCTATTATCATATTGTTCTGTGCTATATCAGCTGTGCAGTTCTCACAATAGTAACCCACTGTTTTATCATTGAAATAAGAAGAGGGGATGCAAAGATGCACAAATGGCAGATAACTTGTGTAACACAGGTACCATTATTACAAAATCACTCTTCAGCTTGTAAATGCACTTTAAATGCTCATCTTTACCAAAGAAAAGAGCAAAATATGTCTTCTACAGTCTCCGATATACTTAAGAAAATGAGATAAAGTTTACAGATTGTTATGGCATTAAACATGAACTACCTCATTTTACACTGATTTATTTTCAGCAAGGCATTAGGCAAAATTCTCTCCTATGTCAGAGCTGCGGTTGGCACAGAAAGGAGTTGTTCAGGGAGCCAGCCTCATGTCCTGCAATATTTAGAGAAGTGGGAGTTTCTCTCAAACAACATTCTCTGCTAGCTAATTTTTGGACAGATTGTGAGTCCTTTGTAGCACCTCAGTGTCTCAAAGAAACTATTGTTGTGGAGAAAGAATCTTGACCATACATTTAATTGATGGGATGATGCAGAAATGAACAGCAATTTTCTAAATCCCTTCATTTAAAAACTAGATTATGTGAAGGATTGAACAACAGTCTCCATTACTTTATTTCAAAGCTGTATGCTCTCCCTTTGTGATCTTTGGAATTCTGCACACAGGAAATGACCTTTTTAAGGTTCCAAAACTGTCAGCTCACAACAAGCAAAGTTTAGAAAAAGCGTACATCGTCTCTGTTATTGTATTTATCTCTTGTTTTAATTCCTTATTTTGTAATTCACTTCTTTTGAAGGTTTCAGAATGAAATAGTATTGTGTTTAAAAAAATGCAAGCCAAAGGTAAAAAAAGGGATAGGAATATTTATAGCTCAGACATTTCCTTAATTATTTTGTCTGGGTCAAAATGATCCATTAAAGGGACAGAAAAATGCTTTGGCAATGAAAATTCTAAAGAAAGTTTTTAGAACTTAGAGGCATAGAAGAGATGATGATAAAAAGCTTGATTTGGGGGAGCCTGGGAGGCAGG
>NW_017729034.1:60221753-60225210 GCF_001723915.1 Gavialis gangeticus
ACTTAGAACTCAAAGGAAGGTGACCTGGTTGAGCCATCATGACGAGATGATGATAAAAAGCTTGATTTGGGGGAGCCTGGGAGGCAGGGGGAAGCCCAGGATGGGATGAGGGACAGGGGTACTACAGGCCTCCAAGATCCCATTGGCCTGAACATTTGACTGCTCCAAACTTAAGCTAGCACTAGCACCAATCACCATTTGAGCAGCTCACTGTGCAATGTGTAACGAGGCCCTAACTTACACTCCTAGAATTTTAGCTCTGATTCTTTCAAAGGTAATGCCCCATTGATTTAGGTAAAATAACTTCAGTTAAGGGATTTACTTCTGTCTGCTACTCTTTTTCCACTTGTGTAATGCTGATTACAGTGGTATAACCTGCCCTCTATCAGGGCCTGGAGGAAGGAAGAAGAAAGAGACTGAAACTTATACCACCTATACAATTGGATCATTTCACCATAGCAAATTCTTAGCCTTCAGCTGGTAGTGACTTCTCCTTACTCTCCAGGGTTAGCAAACAGTTATAGTTAAACAACTTAAAACCCCTTTGCTGACTTTTGAAAAAATAAGAGTAATTTGTTGTGTTCTTTATTCTTTGGAAGAGATTTTTCTTTAATTTTAAACATCATCATTTTAAACATACCTTTATTTTTTCCTGAGCAAGATCTTTATCTAGTGAAAGTTGCCATTTTTTTTGTCTTCAGTATAATCATGCTGATGTATCATCCTCCATTTAGCTTTGTATCTTTATAACACTCCAGTTCTGGAAGTGTAAAGATATAAGTAATATAACCTTTGTCACAATCACTATGTTTGTTGTATGTCCAATTTAGCTGGATCTGGAGCTAAGAATGGTCTTATATCAAATTTTAAGTCCAGGCAAAAGACATCTGAAATAAGCTTCAAGACTGAATCCATGTCACAACCAAAGTCAACATTAATGCCTCCAGTGAGGCTGGGATTTCATGCCAAATGCTTCCTGAGCTGATGTTCCAAGAGTTTTGAAGTTTACTCATCTCTAGTCTCTAACGATCCAAGAATCTGCCTACTTTCTTTTCTATTCTAAGGTATGGCTGTAACCCTGACTTTTCACTTAAGGCTATAACAGGATTTGGAACAAATGAGAATCACCCCGCATTCATAACTATAATTATCTGGTGTCAGAGAAATCCAGGAAAACTTTGGACATCATGTGGAGAACCACCAAACAATCCTGAGCATCTTGACATACTGGAAAAACATACTTCCCTATAAATATCCATTTTAGCAAGGGAAGTCACATGATTTCTTTTACGAGCTTTGAGAGATTTTTGTCCAAACTACAGTAGTAACTAAATATAACATGGATCACTGTTTTATTCTGCTGTGCCAAAATACTTTGGCTCAAACACTTGGAGCAAGGCTCAAGTGGTACGTATTTAACAAAAGAAATTTCCCTTATTTTCCTGTTCCTCTTCCTCTACTCTCTGTTGGTCAGTGTGTGCATGCAGTGTACTTAAATCAAATTGTAGAAGGAAGGTATTTTTTTTCAGGGCAATTCTTAAAATCTATGTATTCCTGTTTATGGTTAGATTAAAACCTGGGAAAGCATGGTAATCCCTTCAATTTTTTTTAAAGAAAACTTTTCAGAAGCACTTAATTGAAATTTATGTATTTATTGGAGCTCATGAGAATGAATTTGAACTATAAATTGAGTAGTTGGTTGTGGAATGTGCTTAGCTTACTAGTTTATTTAATCTATACTGCCAGGGAAGGCTGAAGACCTTAAAGAGGGTGAGCCACAACAGACCTGGGAAAAGAAGTGAAACGAATTGAAGCTGCTGAAGTCTGGATTTGCTCCTCTCACCTACCCACACAATGCTGACCGTGGTCTGACGAAGGCATGGGGAGCCTTTCCCTGCTTCTCCACTCCTCCTGGTCCTCAGGAGTTGTCAAGCAGCCTCTGCTTCCCCGGTGTTCCCCAGACAGGGGTCAACCTGGATAAAGTGGGGGAACATTTCTCCCTGCTTCATTTCTCCCAGATCCCGGAAGGAGTGGAGCAATGGAAGGATACGCGTGTTCATTCCTGTTCAAGTAACTTCAATGCCTGTATGCCTGTGATGACCTCTGCTCAGAGGTGGATCTGCTTATAGAAGATATTAGATACATTGGCTATTTTATTTAGTATTAAGCATCTGCAGCACTCTGGGTTGTTGTGCAGCAGACAAAGACTTTTCTTCCAGTGTACTATATTTCTATCAGAAGAATATTATGTCTTCAGTAATAAGTACTGCTGCACTTGATTTATGTAAAGACATATCAATTAGCTAATTTGGAGGCAGTGTAAATGAGATCTACTAAATAATGTAGGAAGAGCACATTCCATGAGCAATCTTTTAAGTATAGTTTAGTACTGCAAGTTAAAATTGAATGGCTGGAAGTGTGACAGGCTAGGAAAGGTTTTAATAAAGATTTATTATGAATTTTGGAAATACTTAGATAAGTTGCTTAGGTCCAGTTAGAACTGAAAAGGATGACCAGATTTTCCAGGCACCAAGCTGAAAACATTCGGAAATAATTCTCCCTTCAATTCCCAACTCTCACAGAAAGAAATTATGCTTGGGCCATTTTGCAATCCTTCAATAGAATACTGGCCATGTCTACAGTACTGTGCAGTAGTGTCACATGGCAGAAAGCATGCAAATGCTACTGCGCAGTAGTCCCTGGCAACTGAGCAGTCAGCATCACAAAAAAGCTGTTCAGCGCAGCTACTGTGCAGTAACTCAGGTTACTGTGCAGTCATTTAGTACATATCTTGTGTAGATGCAGTCACTGGAGATTACTTTTAAGTAACTATGGTAATAAATGATTGGGCTTACCCCCTGTATATTACATTGGCAAAATATATTTGTTTTCAGTCTTGAGAAAAAGCTTCAACATGGAAATTACTATGAAAAAGGTCAAGGATTTCACAACTGCAGGACTTGTTCTGTTCACAGGTTTCTTAAACTGAGTAAATGTTTACTCTTATGAGTTCCAGATGAAATCTGCTTAGATTGTAATTGTGTAAAGATATTCAGGGAGGTTAGGGGAAGTTAGACCATATTAAAAATGGCCAACCAATCTAACTTAGTTTGCCCACTTGTGGACCTTGCACTTAGATCCCTAGTTAGGTTGATCTAACTATGAACTGTACAGAAGCTCCAGGAAGGTTAAATCAGTCAAAAAATGGCTGACCCAATCTAATTTAACTGTACCTGGAGGTGCACTAAATTAGAAAAGGTATGGCTAGCTTAGACCAATCTTCCGACCCTCTTTACATGTTCCCAGTGCAGCCTTCTGTCTATGTTTTTCCTACCTGCCTCCCCCAGCACCAGGCTATTTTTAACCCTCTAGCCCCTCTCCCACTCCCAGATGGACAACCCTCATCCCACAGACCAGCTAACATCCCACTCCCTGAGCTGGCCAACCCCCCCTGAGC
>NW_017729034.1:60225310-60232640 GCF_001723915.1 Gavialis gangeticus
CCCCCCCTGAGCCTACAAGCCACTCCCAGTACTGGTTTCACTGGCATTTGCTGGTGCTTAGAGTTGATGGAAGTAAGTTGGGGTGGTGGGAGGAGCAGGCAGGATCAGAGGGGTCGGTTCACTGGTGGGGGCATGTTCTTCACCTGGTGTGGGGGAGTATGAGGGGCTAAAAATAACTCCTTGGTGAAGGAAAGAGCCCTCCTGATCCCACCAACCCTCCCCTATGGAGCCATCAGCTTGCCCTGATCCTGCCAACCCATGCCACAGAAAGCTACCCCCCGATCCACCTTCTCTTCCCCCATCCCAATTTACTTCAGTTAGGCTCCCAGGAGTGGTGAAAGGTGGTAAAACCAACTCTGGGAGAAGTTTGTGGGATTAGGTGCAGTTAAGCAGCATCCTGGGGGGCTGAGGTGTTTGGCAGGATCAAAAAGCTTCTCTCAGCCTGCCAATGCACCCTGATCCTCCAACCCTACTTCATACCTCATTAACCCACCAATCCCCCCACTGACCCTACTAGCCCTTCCAATCCTGCCAAACTCTCCTGAACTCCACCCCCATGGACACCACTAGGTCCGCCCAGTCCTCCTGCTACCATGACGTACCTTAGATTGGGGGCCATTTTTAAACCAATCTAACCCACAGTGGCTAGCTGTAATGTCTATATGAAGCCTATAAGTAAAGACATGCTTTTTAGTCAGCTACCCACCTTGTAAAAGTCAGACAGAACCTGAAAGACCAGCTGGGTTCTTTCTAGCTCTTAGTTCTAAAATCAAAACTAAATTAAAAATTGTATTGATGATGCTGTGCAATGTGAGCAGGCGAATAGGGAGATGATTTTCTTGTATTTTAATCATTAAGTTAGGAGTTCTGACTCTCTTAACACAGAGAAATGGGCTATTGAGCTAGCAGATATCATTTTTATGTAGTGACTCTTCAAACTAAAACTGAATTTAATGGTGGCTTGAAAAAACTTTTTTACCTGCCAAAAGTGAAATTTGACATTTCCTCTGAAATGTGGTAGACATCACTGGTCCTTAAAGTAATACAGGGCCTATGATTTCATGGAGCAGCTAGTATACACTGTCACAGCTATATTGATTTTTGTTTATATCCTCTCTTTTAGGCACTGCTGTCAGTGATGTGAACAACAGTTTCATGGGAAAAAATAGGACAACTATGATTGTAAGTCTTAAATGTGTAAGTCAAGGAAGAAATGATGTTTAATGTTGTATTTATTTTTTATTGTATAATCTATGCATCTCTTCTCACCAATAAACAGTTAACTATGTTAAAAGGTCTATTATTTCTTCTCAATACTGCTGCATTTGAAGGGAATCCTGCCCTAAATTTCTGAGTGGGTATTTCATTGTTTTCATTCACACAGATCAATTTGGGTAGTGGTACTGAAAGACTGTAAACCTAAAATTAAAATGCTGTGGTTCACAATAGGGTTTTCCACATTTCAAAGTTTTAATGCACAGTCTTCCTTTCTGTGTCTCTAATCCTTATATGGGAACTATTTAAGGATGTGTCATCATATTTTTGAAGCGCTTGTTTTTTATGAATTAAATTAGTTGTGGGCTGTTATAAAGCTTCCAACCAACCCTTCCAATAGTTCAACAATTCTATGTCCTTCTCTATGCCCCTTTCTCTTAGCTTTCTAGTCTGTGCTAAACTGCAAGATAAATCTGGCCTTTAAACTGAAGACATTGACTTTACCAGAATGGACAACATTAAATGCTGTTTGTGTAGATTTACACTGAAAGTAGTAAGCAAAGAAATCTGGATTGAAAATTTTAATACTGAAATGTTATATTGTTATATTTAGGGCTCTTTTATAAAACATACACATACACATATATAATATGTAGCAGCTGCAAAGGCTCGCTTGGGTGCAAGCTGAGGGGTAAGAAGGGGATTATGACCAGAGGAAAATCAACCTGCATTATGGGGAAGGGGAGGGAGGAGGGAAACTGTTTTAAAGGGTTATAACCTGGTGAATGTAATTGTTGAAGTTCTTTGCTGCAAGTGGGACCACCCAGTGTGGTGGAATTATTCACCTGATTGTGCAGTTTGTAACTTTTATTCAAATTGTTGGCTTTATTATTAACTATTGTTATTATAGATATTTTTCTTCTTTTGCTTATTCATTTCTTTTCTGTATATAGTTGTACATAATAAATTGGGTTCAGAGTAAATTCTTAGGCAGTGAGGGTGAGAAACACGCCTCTCCATGGGACACCTCAGTCAGCAGATCTGCCTGAGGGGGGTTCCCAAGGCTACTGCCACCCTGAGGATCTGAAATCTGGCACATCACTCAGCCTATCGTACCGGCACAGGTTACAAGTATAACGTGTGTGTGTATAATAAATACAGAGAATATGGATCACTAGTTATTTGGACAAACACTTAAGTTATTCAAAATGTGTAGTCCACATACATATTCATTTGTTATTCATGACCATAACCTGTGCTCTAGATTGGAACTCTTTAGTTATCAGTGTCTGTTGGGTATAAACATGAAGCATAAGCACAATGACCCAACTCTCACTTTCTTTTTCGCTGTTGAATGCAAGCTGTAACAAAGAGGAAGGAGGGTGGGTCATGGAATATATGTACGGACAACATCTTTAAAGTTAAATGATTTTTCTTTTCTCTTTGTATGCCAGTCCATATTCTACTCTTGGCATCTTACAAGTAGGTATCTAATCTAAGGTGCCCGGAGTGCCAAGTGTAAGTAAAGAAAGCATGCAACACAGCTGTGTTGAAAGAAGTATGCGATCATGAGGCTTCTATGATGGAACAGTGCTCAGTAAAACTATGAATTAATTGTTAATTGCTTGCATTACAGATGTATTTCTCAGTGATACTGCAGTGGCTTCCATAGAAAATACCAAGAAATGATATGGGGATTTTAAACTAGCTACATCATAACACAGAGCACAATTAAGTCCAATGTTTATTTTAGTTGTTTGGGGCTGTGTAACAGGGCAGTCTTTCCCTTAAAGAGGAACAGTGATCCCTCTTAAGGAAGCCCATCTTTGGAGCATTTGAATAATGAAGAAATATCCCAGTGGGAACTTAAGAGCTCCCGGAAGACAAAGTAAGAGAGGAAAGGAAGCAAGGTATGATGGAAACAACTTTGTACAAGGAGGGGCCTGATTGCTGTGCTGGGGCCAGAGCAGAAAGGAACTCCCCTCCTAGTATCTAGAGATGATAGGGGGATTTTATTTTATATTATTTATTTAAAGCCTGAACTTTTCTTTGGAGCATTGGCTGAGAAGCTCATAAGTGAGCAAATTCTCCTGAAAAAGCCAGCAGGCTGAATAGCTTGCTTACAGACTGAAAATTGGGTGACTCCTTCTTGGTCAGCAATAGCTGTGAATAATCTTGGGGAAGCTTTAATAGCTGTAGTTAGAAAATAATAGCTAATAGCAAATAAAAAGCTAATGATCACCATCTATAATATTTATTCTCTTTTCTTTGAATAAGGTCTAGGGGGAAATATAGGTAGGTAAACCTGTTAGTTTAGACAAAACTTTATGACTTTATCTCAGTGGAAAATGGTGTGGGATTGATTTACCATGTGGTTGAATGCTTGAATTTTTTTCAACTTTTTTTTTTTACTGAAGTAATTGAAATTAATTTAAAAAAACTTTTTTACTGAAGTAATTCAATGCTGACAGAGGACTATACTGCCCTGTGTTTAAATAGAAGGCCTCAAAATGCAAGCAGATCCTCTCTGAAGTCCCATGGAGCATGTGGCACTGTAATTGGGATAAGAAATCTGACAACCACCCTAAAGATTTTAGTTACAACTGAATGTGAAAAAGGAAGTCTTTCAATTGGCAGGTGGTGCCCAGAAATGTACCTTAATAGAACCAATGGGAAATATTGCCTTTTTCGGAAAATGTAAAGTAGGGATCTCAAAATGGCAGGAAAGCAACTATATTTTCTTTGGAATCAAGAAATAGTTGCAGCAGAAAAGCCTTCCCTTGAGTTATCTGGAACCTCCATTAAGGAGCCTGTTATGTGTGTATACTATAGCGTTTATGGAAAATGTGTGCCCTGGTAGCTGCAACATAGTACAGTATTGCTTATTTACCTTTCCTAAAGTGGGGACATCAGTTACAGGTATTTACCATGAAGCTCCATGAGAGCCTCAAAAATTAGGAATGCTAAGGACTATATAAATTAGGAACTCTATAAAATAATTTAGAATGTGTAGATTTGTAAGATGATACATGAGAAGAGATTGAATGTAGCAATGAAAGATTTCCCTCTAAAGCATGCTCCAGACAAGCGGTGGTTTGTTTACGCATGAATTCTATACATTCTAAAAGGCCCATACTGGAATATTACATTGGCAAGGGCCTGAAAGTAATAGGGTAGGATGTAAAGGAGTATACTCACCCTGTTGCTCTCTATAGTATCTCATGTGGAATAAGTTCTTAAAAATCTCTTCCTGCTCTGTATAGATCATGAGCATATTATTTAGGGGAATTTATTGGTGAACACTGTGCATTCTTCTGTGAGTCAGATAAAGAATAAAAAGAACAGTCTACTTCTAAAGCTATAGTTCATGAAGTTGAAGTATATAGTGGCATTGGTATTTTGTGGACACGTGACTGTGGGAAGTACCAGCTGTATCTACATGAGATTAGTCTATTGCACAGTAATGCATCACTGTCTATATGTGCAGGTTCTTACTGTGCAGTAAATTAGTCTATTATACAGTAAATTTACTACCTGCCAATGCAGTGCATTTATGGAGGCAGTAAATTTACTGTGCAGTAAAGCCAAATTGCATTAATTGCACATGTAGACACATCCACCTAGTACCAAAAGCAATATAGGTCCTGGGAATGATGACTTGATGTTCACAGAACTAGATCAGAGAGGATATTTGGGGTCTTATAACACATGTCTCCCTGTGCTGCCATACATTGCAAGTAATGGATGGTGCAGCACCACAAAATGGAGCTTCACGTAGCATGATTTCACTTCTTGAAATGTTTCTTATCTGCCCTACCAGAGAGAGAAATTGGAACCTTGCATGATGGGACCCTGGAGCAGGTAGACCCTGAGATGATAGGAACTCTCCAAGAGAGGTGATCTGAGGGTCTGAAATTGTTTTCAGAATGTGTTCAATTAAAAACATCTGCAACTGAGCTTCTTTGGTTTTTAAGTCATACTCAGCTGCATAATAGGCAATCCCATCTGCTCAGAGGATACTTTTAGAAAAGTCCACTAACTAGTAAATGGCCTTAGCCCCCGTAAGAATAATTTGGAATCAAGAGGGATAGTTTAAGTTCTCTGTGAGATCTTTTTGGTGTAGTTACTTGCAAAGATTTTCAACTTGTCAGTAAAGACAAGAGGTGAATTCCAGCACCTAGTGAAGTCAATAGCAAATACTTACTGATTCCATTTGGGCCACAATTCTACCCTTTCTAAGGGCATGTCTACATGTGCATTTAAACATGACTAAATTTAATGTGCATTTAGCTAATGCACATTAAGCTATTTTTGGCAAGTGTGTACATGTGCAGGGACTTGGCACTTAAGTTAGTGCCAATTCCCTGCAGCCCTGCCATGTGTCCCTAGTGGCTGGGCAGACCTGGCACTAAGGTTTGTGCTGGGCTGCATCTACATGTGTATTAATGTGCTTTAACTAAAGCCTAATTTTGCCATTTTTAATGCACATTAAAGGTGTGTACGTGTAGACACATGCCCATAATGTGTATGAAATTAGGCTAATATGCATTAATGTGCCTCATGTAGATGCTCCATAAGTGTAATTTTTCTTCTATCTCAGTGACAAAAGTGATGTTTTGTTTTAAACTAACATGAATATTTTCCCATCTGCAGGTCATATTATATCATTTATTACTGTGGATGGAGGAACTCCTTTGAGAGCAGATCTCCTTTTTTCCTCTGGAAATGGGGCTCAGATGTGTCTGTGGCACCATGATCTCCACGGGTGGTCCAGGTCCAGACTATAGGGATGGAGGAGGAGAGAAGACATGCCAGAGGAATAAGTAAGCAGGCTAGGTTCCACACTTGATGGGGGAGGGATACATTCTGTCTCTCCTTTGTCCTCATAGTAATTAGTGATAAAAGATAATATATGCACATAACGATTCTGAGTAACATATGATATGTTTTATTTCTGTCTCTGTTCTAATGTTTAACTGTCAGTGCCTCCTTCGCTCCTAAACTGGAAGGCTCTTATGCATCTTTCTGCTGCCACGCACTGTGCAGGATTTGGCAAGAAAGCTCCAAATCCCCTGTCTGCTGGCTCATATCCTACAGCTGCAGGAAGTCTCAGATTTTTAACACAGACAAGAATTTCTGACTGTGAAATGATTTCCAGGAGCCCCAGTATGGGAACTGTCTAAACAAGAGAAATTCAAGTGGGAAAAATTAAGCCAGATACACTGCACATGGTCACAGTAAGTGCTCCAGTAGAAAACAACAAGTATTTTCCTCTCCAGCAATAGCAGTTACAGGTATAGAAATAAAATTCTTTCCCTTATTTGTAAGCCCAAGGGCACATTTTATAGCATTCTCTTAAGTAAAGGTTCTGCCTGCCAGAAAAGTTCCACAGGGGCAACTTTAACCACAAGCGAGCTGCATGTAGCCTCACATTTTTGGGAACTCTGCAAGAGGAGAACTAGGCTAAAAGAGCAGGTTAATGGAACCACAGAGCATCAGCAAATCATGTCCTGATTCTTATTTTTCCAGAGGTACAGCAGGCAAAGTAATTTATTGCACATGCATACTGTTTGCATACAAGGATATATTTTAGAACCTTGGGCCATGTGTAGACAAAATGAGGGGCATGTGTGCATGACACTAAAGTGGGTTAAATGCTTTTGTACCACTTCAATGGTGTTACTGTTTGCACACATCAGTGGCGTATTGTGCAGTAATTCCAGCCACTGTAGCAAATTCAGTGGCGTAATGCACCTTAAATGACTTGGGGCCCAGCAAACTAAAACTCCTCTGAGGAGTTTTAGTTTGCTGCCTTACAGCCGCAGAGTGAAGCACTGGGCTCTGTGCATCTCAGGGGCTCTTCAGAAAGCCCATGCAGGCAGCTTGACAACAGCCCAGGAAGGCAGGCTCCGCTCCCCACAAAAAAACGTCTATCCCCTGGAGCCTACCTGCTAGCCTGAGCTGTGTGGGGGCCTGGTGCTTCCCTCTGAAGCTGCAGTACCCCCTGGGACTGCCTGAGCTGAGTGCCTGTGGGCAGGTGCCACCTGAGTGGGGGGGGCACTGCTCCTGCGGAGGGAAGCACCAGTCCCCTGCCACCCCCCCCACCCCAGTCCAG
>NW_017729034.1:60237640-60249322 GCF_001723915.1 Gavialis gangeticus
AGTCCAGGGACTGCTCCACCCGCTGGCAGTTCGCCCTTCTCCCTGCCTCTGGAGAGGCAGGAAAGTTTGGGTGCATGTACAACATGGAGGTATAAAGGGCCCTAAATTGAAGCAGAGTGTTTTTAAAAACACACTGCTTCAATTTAGGGTCCCTGTTTTATCTACACATGCCCTTAGGGCATGGTTTTAGCTTCTGATATGTATCTATTTTTCTGAATTATCTCTACTCTACTCAGCCCAAAATCTTTTTGGGCCACTCATTCATATGGGTAACTCTGAAGAGTGGAGACAGTGAAGCTAAGTACAGGTGTTCAAGAAGCCCGAGTTGGAGGCTATCTAACTTTTGAGCTTTACTCTAAGTGCCCAAGGTTAGGTTGGGATCAAATAGAACAGATGCATGCTCTTCGGTGGGGTGGAGCTTGGAGCCTGCCTGCATGAACCAAGTGCAGCAGGTGGGGGGCCTCTTGCACACCTCCCACCATGCCCCATGGGCTCCCTGGGCTGCTAAAGATTCACAAATAGAGCCAAACACACTGTGAGCACACAGCACAGGGATAGTGGGAGAAGGCAAGCCCCCCTGACTGTTGTCTGTGACACCCAAGGGATGGGGCTGACCTGGCACTTGGGCAGAAGAGATGAACTCTGGCCAAGGCTAGAGCACTGCCCTGGAGGAAGGTTCATGGATTGCTGGTGGAATGTGACTTAACATGAGTGGCATTGGGATGTGGTACAGATGTTTATTACAGTGCTCTAACCTATAGTGCTGTAGTCTGATACCATCCAGGGTTATCTTAGAGTGAGATCAGCCATTTTTACAGTATTCTATGTACCCTGATCATCTGTTTGGTTACAGCTGTAAAGTACTTCCTATGTGATTACCATGCAATAAGTGTAATGTCTGTACCTGGCCTGAGTTACAAGAAACCCAGCAGCAACATCTGGAGCAATCTTTACTGCCCTTACCGCCATCCATTTTTTTTTTTTTTATTGTGAAAGTTTTTCAAGGCTTCAATGTTTTTGAGACTATTGTGAAATTCAGATCCTTTATCTAAGACCATTTTTTCCCTGTCATATATATCCTCTCCATCCAAAGATAACTGAGAGAAACCATGGATCACTCCTTACGGTAACCGGAAGACTTTGCTACAGAGAACACGATGGCTTCCAGGACTACTTCAGGATAGCAACAAATTGGTTGTGTGAAGAGATATTTGAGAGTAAAGTGGCAGGATGGAGGAAAAATAAGGAAATGGTCTGAATGTAGAGATATGACTTTCATGAGTAGTTTTTTTTTTTTTTATTATTATTATGGTGCTCAATGCCCAAAGAATCCGTGGTTGTTATAACAAGAGAAAAACTAAAATAAAAATACTAAAAGACAAATACAGGATGTCCAGAAAAAATAATGGAATTGAATGCCCAAATCCCCCATGCCATCCACCATAGAAATGCTATTCCTTTATATATTTGCAGTACTTTCCCAGAACAATCAGACCCAATTTTGGCAACCTGCCTTTTTCTGGTATTCTTGTTGCAACATTTCTCAAAGGGTATGTTTATACTATAGTCACTGTTTTGACAGCAGCTCATAAACACATGCCGGAGGTGGCTTTACACTAACTGACTTTGGTATTATTAATGGTGTAGCCTCAGTACTGCAGAACTCAGAGGAGGTTGAAAAGTATGTCCAAGAAGCCAAAAGGTATGTCCAATACTCTGGTTCTTAGCTCCGCAGATAACAACCACTGGGCTACTGCAGTTACACAGATATCAGTGTTCAAGCAAGTTGAAAGCTAGGTTATGTTTGTCTACATGAGCTCCAATCATGAAATCATAGGGTTGGAAGGGACCTCACAGATATCTAGTCCAAACCCTGCACAACTGTACTATTCCTAAATTAGCTGAGAAAAAATGCTTATTTGGCTTCTATTTGAAAGCCTCTAATGGAAGAGATTCCAAAATGTTCCTCAGCAGTAAGTAGTGACTGACATGAAGATAACTGTGAGATTAAAATCTCCAAATATGTAAATAAAAAAATGTTTCATTGGTTACTGAGAGAAGCAAAACTGGGATCTATCTTTGAGGAATAAATAACTAAAAATGATTTCTGAGATACAGCAAGATTGAGTCAGAATGAAACTCAGAATTTATGGTTGAGAAGCACATAAGAAACAGTATAAACAATTTCTGAATATTCATGCAGTTACAAATACACACACACAAGTAAATGGAGAAATGAGAAGTCATTTCAGAACATCATCAATGTGCATAAAACATTTATAGCTAGACAGCAAACACAGTCCGTTACTCCTGAAAGATAATGTGTTTGATTTTCTAATGCACAAGTATAGTTTATTGTATTCCTTGCACTCCTCCATTGCTGTGATAATATTCTCAGGGATGCTGAAAAGCCACTGTGCACACAGATGGTTCCTTTACTGATACTTTGGAATAGAAACTATCAAAGGAGTGTTGCCAATGCATAGATGCCACGGCATTTTCTTTTTATGGATTGTCAGAGATAAGAGATAGAGGCTCTGAACTACAGTCCTATTTCTGGGGAGAATTTCAAAGACAAGTTTAAAAAGGTAAAAATGTAACAAAAGAGACTAAAATATATATAAATACAATGCCTATTGATTTTTCTGGGGATTGCCAGTGAAGCTGCTGAGAAAACAAAATGATCCTTCACCTCAATCTTCTCCTTGTGTTGTCACCCCGCTCTCTTCCAACACATAAATTCCCACTAAATGGTGTTCAAGAGATGGCTTTTTACCTTGGACAAGAGAAAACTGTGAAACAGAAGGTTCCTTTGTCTGTGGCTCACAAGGACACAATCTGGTGCAGTAACAGTTCCCCTAAATACCCTATTACATTAGCTCTTTTGAGGCTGGGAAACTGCTTATTTACTTCAGGTCAAATCCTAATTTAAGGAATAGTCATCTAAATGTGACTTTGGGAGATTTTAGATGTCTGATTCTCAAATCACCTGCTTACATTGCTCCTCTGCTGCCTACATTGGACAGATGGGGCAATCCCTGTATGTATGAAGGAATGAACACCTCAAAGATCCTTGCCTGCATGGCTACAACCAAAAACCTGAACACCAACCTGACATCAGTTCCAGAAAGACAAAAGCTTGTGACCTAATGTTTTAACCTGCCTGCACATTCCATTGCTGACTCTCAGTAGCTGTTCTGAGCAAAACTTTAAAAACTAACTTGAAAGGGAAATTCCAGAATGAGAAATCATCCACAGACTGGATTGTGTTAAGTGAACAGGGACCGTAGATTCTAATTCCATTATCCAGAAGACTTTTTGTGAGCCCTTTGTCCCTGTAGGTTTATTGTTTGGTTTTCCCAGCATTGTTGCCCCCCTCTTCTTTCTCTGTCTTTTGTATTCAAATCACTCTATTTGATACACTGCTTTGCACATATCCTTTCACAGCATCTGATGGAGTGAGCTCAGGCTTATGAAAGCTTACACACACACATATGTGTCTATACACACACACACACGTGTATATATTTGATTTAATTAGTCTTGATAGTACAAATCTACTCTGCCTTCTAATTCTTAAATGACAATCTAGGTCAACTTCACTGGAAAGCCTTGCACCTACCACCCCCATTTTGCTTCTTGCATCTCTTTGATACAGTGATATCACTTCACTCTTGTGAGCAACTAAGGGATGTGGCACAAGTAACCTTAAAAATGCCATGAAGGCATTTAAAACAAGAGCAGTCATTAGCTGGGTATTAAACCACCATAAGTGCCCTCTAAATGTTTCAAAGCTATGCCATTCCAGCTGAGGTTTATCTTTGATTCATTTTGCCCTGGTCTTTCCAGAGTATTTTATGGATGTTCTGGGAAAATAAAATTCCTTTTGTTCCTCCAGCATCCCAGGATGCACAGCTCTCATCCACTTTACCCCATCCCACCCTCCAAATCTCCAATGGTTTCCCTGCCCCATAGTCCTTCCATGCTAGGAACAGCCCTATTAGTGTTTAACTGCAGAAAACCATGTAGCTGGGGGAAGCTTTTTTCCCCCAATCTCATGGTCTCACTGCCTGGGATCTCCATGCTTAGCACAGAGCCCCTGGGGTTCTATTCAAGGGAGAAGGCACATTGGGGAAGCTTGTTTTCTCTGGCCTCATGGTCTCCCTGCCCAGGGCTCAGTGCTTAGCATGGAGCTGTCAGGGCTCAATTAACCTGAGACCTTGTAGCCAGGGCCCTAGGACCCTCAGCTATTAAGCCTGGTGGGGAAACACTGGGCTGTGAGACCCTGGGGCTGGGGAAAGCATACTTCCCCTGGCTCCAGGGTCTTGCTTTACTGCTTCTCAGTGGTTTGGTCTGGCCATTCTGCAGCTGCACTCCCACGGCCCAGGGATTATCCTATCTGAGTCTATGGGGAAGCATACCTCCCATGCTTAACTCCTCTCAGCCTCCCACTTCCCCCCTCATTTGGGACCAGACTGGGTGGGGCATAGGAGAAAAGATTGTAAAAGTTCTCCTGGGTAGAAATGAAAGTAAATATTTCATAGGAGAGTTTAATTTTTCCCACACCTTCAACTCTCCTATAAAATATGAACAAAACCAGTCCCAATACTGACCCTTAGGGTACTCCACTGGAGACCGGCTGCCAACTAGATAGAGAGCCATAGATTACTAGCATTAAAATGGCATTATATATTAGATGCTGGAAAGATGATATAGTCTTTGGAGAAAGGTTGAAAAGGGTGCAGGCAACATAACTGGATGGAGGAGAGATCCCATATGAGGAATATGGACATATTTTCTGTCTATGAAGAGGGGGAAGTTGTTCACCAAAGCAACAAGGGCCAATTTTTTATTATGCCCTGGGATGAAGTCTGATGGGAAGAGGCAGCACAGAAGCAGCACTTAAGATTTTAGTGAACTTTTCAGTTTGCTTGTATCAGGAATAGAGGTTAGGTAATGAGCCGCAGTTAACACAATGCCTAGCACTGAGTGGCATTTTTTTTTAGAATTGGTCAGATTATTGCATGTTTTAGAGTTGAGGGTAAAACTGGTTTTCCAAGTCAGGTACTGATGTTCTCTTAATAAAAGCCTTAAGTAGTTCTAAATTCTCTTACCAACAGTCTTTTTTAGTCTCAGAAAATTGCTTTTGTTATGCTTTATAATCAGAATAATCCTTAAAGTGCGTTTTTATTCATATCTTAAAGAAGTTCCAACAAATCAGTAATACCAATCATTACTGCTTTAGTGTCTCCTTAATAGTTGTTGCCCTTCTGCTTTGATGTGTCCTACTATAATGGAAGACAATCAGAAATCAGTTTCTAATAAAAATAATACTGCCTTCACCATAAGCAACATCTGTCATTGACATTCAGCCACAAAAAACAGGACTGTAACAGTTCTCCATCGCAACTGGTATAAGCTAGGGGTATGTCTACCTTGGAATCCAACATAGGTGTAAATGCAATCAGAAAAGATACATCTGAGCTATCTTTAAGCTAGCTGGCTCAGGTGTTGATAACAGTGTAACTGTGACAATACAGAGCTCAGTTGCACAACCTTCCCAAGTAGCTGGATAAATACCTATATATCATATTTAAGACAACCCTAAATATAAGCGACCCCCCCAAAATTAGATTCTATATGTAGAAAATTTATAAATTTGTTATAATTTTCCAGGTATAGAATCCAATTATTGGAGGTTTGCCTTGAATTTGTCCCCTTCCCACTGCAACAACAGGGAAAATCAATCTGGGGGGTTAGCTAGCCCCCTTGCCTTCTGGCCCCATAATGTTCTCCCCCTGCAGCCCCTTTCTTCTCTGACTGAGTGCAGTGGGCACTATCATATATCTTATTCAGATGGCCTGCACTAACTTCTCTTTGTGGTAGGTTCCTGTAAGTATGTTTGTCTAATATGGGCCATGTGTTTTGCAGCCAACACGGAGCTTGACTGTATTTATTCAGTTTTATGTTTGGCTTCCATTACTGAGCACATACTGCTTTTGGCAGCAGTTTAATGATAGACAATGTATTTAATAAGGTTTTCTTGTATGTGAATGTAAAATGAGAAGCTTTTTCTCCCATGCTGATTGGGAGGGTGGGGTGAGGGGGAGGAACCTCATTTTGTATTTGAGTAAATATGGTAATCAGCTCGTGCTCAGGTCTATGCAGCTGTAGCTACTTTGCTGTCAGTGGCTGAGATAGCTGGTTTAAAGTTCTATTGGGTATGTCCTATACAAGCTGCTGTCACACCTTTCAATCCAGCAGAGACCAACAATTGGTTAAGTTTCTGTAATTCTTCAATTTCATCCTTTTAGAGTACCTCCCTTGTGAGAAAGGGTAGTAACAAACTAGGGATAAAAGGATAAAAGCAACAGAACAGAGAAAACTCATTGCAATGCGATGGCTCAGCCTCATATTCCTTGTTTCTTGTTTACAAAGGAGTTTACAAAATCCCATCTTGCAGTCTCACTGTTATTGAGAGGAATGGAAACAAGAAGTTTCTCCCTAGACTTTGCATCACATAAAACACAGGAATTATAAATAAAATATCTAAATAGAATTACTGCTGCCAATTCTACCTTATTCACATCATACTCTACTTACTATGTCCAGGGCTCCCATAGCAGGTCTTGGTCCTATTGTCTTTGTATGTAAACCTCCCACTATAATTAATAGGTCTTTTCCATATGCATTGATTAGTCCCTTGAAGATAAATCCCTTCTTCTTCAAGTTCCATTTTTCAAATATATATGGAGTCATCAGTCTGGCACTCAAGTTGCAATCAACTTTCTTTTTCTTAGTGGTAATAGTGCCTTTTGTATTATTCTAAGACCATGGTCCCGACACTATGGCCCACAGACTGAGTTTTCTGCAAGGCCATGAGAAATTATCCCTGATTTCACTGCTCTCTGCTCTCTTTTTTAATTAAAGGCACAACAGTAGTTTGTGATGAGGGTTGACAGTGGTCTGGTTTGTTGGTCCAAAAACACTGGAAACCACTGCTTTGAAAAAAGTTGAGATTTAGGATCTCTCGAAGTCCTTGTTTCTGTAATAAGGCATTAAAAAGTGGGTTTTTTTCCAAACTTCTTTTAATGTTTTGTCATACTGTTAATTAGAATGTGTTGGCATAGGAAACTCAGAATTATTTTATTTTAGAGTCTGCAAAAATTACTCCTGTGTGGGGCTCATTTGGAGAGTGTAGAATACTTATTTTGATTCCTCAACATGTGAGGCACTGCTCCAAGAAGATGTACGGAAAGGAAAAAAGGAATGTTAGTGTATAGCCAAGGCAAATGTTACTCAGAGTTACTATTTCCTACCAGGCCAAGCAACTGTGCAGCATCTCTTGAAGTCCTGACACACACATATTCCAGCCAAAACCTGGAGTAATATCTTATATGTTTTGATAAGAACCCTGCAAGTTTTCCATTTTCTTACCAATGTGATATCCAGATTTAGAAAAGACAGTCAGTAAATCCTCCTCAGCTGTTTTTTTTTTCACTCCAGATCCAAATACCAAATCACTTTCTAGAACATAGAAATGGAAGGGAACTTGATTCACTAAGTCCAATTTGCTAGCACAAAGCATCATATCATATAATCCATTTCATGAAATGACTGAGTTCTGATTTAAAAGTAGCTGCATGTTTTGTTCCCTCGTCTCTGCTTGGGATGCTGTTTCCAGAACCCTGCTCTGCTGATAGTTAGGAACCTTTTAATTTCCAGTTTCTAATTTCCCTACACCTGTTCCAGTTTAAATTCATCTTTCTTGAAAGAGGATGGTCAAAACTGTATCAATATAGATCTCACAAAGTTCCACAGACTTATCCTGCTCCATGAGCTCACGTCATCTGCATCATTGGCTGATAGGCAGCATCACTTAGAATGAGCTACTTACATTAGCACAACTGTTGAAGTGTCACCAATTATGCCATTAGCTACAGAACCTGCCTGGCAAATAAAAATAACCAGGATACTTGTAATACATCATTTCATGTCTCTTCTGTTTGTGTCCTGTTTAAGTCTTTACTATTTTATAACAGAAAAATAAAAAAGCATAAATTGGAAAGGAAACCCAAGGACACCAAGCATGGGTATTTAATATCAACATGATTTAAAGAACTGTGTGCAAAAAGCTGATGCATAACACAGCTTTTGTAAACCTCTCTTTATGTCACAAAGCAGAACCTATGTCACTGGTTTTTGTTCAACAAATACCAGATGCAAAGTGGAGTACTAAACACTGGGGCCAAGACCAGAACCCAGGACAGCATCTCAGGTATCTATGCAGCCTAAATTCAGCCCTCTGAAAATACCAGAAAGGAAGCATAGGGCAAACACAGCTACACAGAAGTCAAACTGCATGTAGATGCCAAGAATAGCAGTTATGCAACTACATAAGAGGCACTTAGGCATAGAATAGTATGAAGGTCCCTGTGCTGTCTAGCTTTATACAAAGCTTTGTGGTAGTCCTCAGGCTTACAGAATCAGGTTTTTATGAATTTCTCAGTGGCTTTCCCTTTTTTCAGAAAAGGTCTTTAGATTTACCTGTAATTTGTTCCAAAGGAATCCATTTACCTGTAATTAGTCTAAGGAAAGATAGGCCAGGAATTTGTCTCAGGAAGGATGGGTTTAATTGCCTAACCCTCAGCAGGAAAATAAGATGACTTAAGAACACGTTCCTTCTTTTGAGTGTAGCTAGCCAGCTAGCCCATTTTAACCTTCTTTGTAGCATGCGGAAGGAAGTCAATGAGTGCAGCATCTTTCTTGGTAGGCAAAGCTTTTCTGTATGTTGTTTCACATAAAGGACAGGTTATGAAAGATAATCTATCACAGAATGGCAGTTAGTCATCTTCTTCATTAAAATGCCATCAAATCACATGGGCTGGAAGTGAATTGTGGTGATTTCCACACACAGTTATGCGTGTAATAAAAAGCTGTTAAGAATTTTATGGATCAGTTGTTTAGGGCATGAGATTGGGCACAGACTTCCAAATGTTTCCTTTAGTTTGGCTAGCTGACTTACAGTGGGCCTTGGAAGGTGGATATATTAGTATATACCTAGTTTACAGGGATCTTTAACTTTGCTGGGGTTTGGATAATACCTGAGCTGCTGAGATTTAGTGCCCAATCCTAATCTGGGCCTTGACTTCAATGGCAGCAGAATCAGGCCTTCAAAATTCAATTTCCCTCTGCCCTCAGCCCAATATGTAATTCTTCAATTGACCTACCTTCCAGTTTTTAATCTTCATGTTGCACATGGTTTCCATTCTCAATGTTTTATTTGCAAGCATAGAGATTAAACATTTAACTTTTTTTTGTTTGTTTAAAAAAGATGACATTATCACAGTATCCTATGACTATAGGAACTGAGGATGTCTGAAGCCTACCAGCCTCAACAGTGTGTAACTGGTGACTGGTATTGCTCTGCCTCACATGAGAAGAGCAGCAGTCAGCAGGACAGAACAATCAAGAAGATGTGAAACATCCCTTTTACGACTATCCTGCAGCACACAAATGTATGAAATCACACAGGAGCCTTTTTACCAGCACCCAGCCTCTTGATGCCACATCTAGAGGAGACTGGACAGTCACCTTGCTGGGGTCATCTGACCCTAGCTGTCTTTCCTGCCTGGTGCAGGGGGCTGGACCCAATGATCTTCTAAGGTCCCTTCCAGCCTTACAATCTATGAATCTATGAATCCTAGGGGACATGACTTCAGATGTGCGATGACAGGCTGAAGAAAATACCTGACAGTGAAAAAATGGACATTCCAATGGCCGAGTCCTTACCACGAGGGGCTGACGAACCATGGCAAAGCATTGTCTCAACTGCCTATGTACCACAGTTGGATGCTCCAAGGACCTAATGAAGAAGTGGGGCTATTGGTTCAATGAACCACCTGTGACTGTGGCACAGAGCCTCAGACTATGCAACACCTGCTGCAATGCCCACTGCTTGAAGTCACATGTACAATGAAAGATCTTATAAAATACAATTAGCACAAGTGTATGTAACAACACAGTCAGATGTGGTATAGAGACATGAGAAGAAGAAGAAGGAACTGAGTTTTGGAAGAAAAAACAGAGAATACCATGCAATCTGAGACAACAGCATGAGACTTCAAGACACTTTTAAATCAGTATTTGTAAAATACACCAAGTTCCTTTGGAGAGAGGTTCTATATAATGGATATGTCACATATTTTAGTAGATCTAATTACTGACTCACTGAAACACTAGTAAGATTTTCAAAACCCTTTAAGACAGGGGTGCTTAACACCCAGCCTGCAGGCTAAACCTGGCTCATGGAGCCATAGCATCTGGCCTATAGGGTTTTCCATGGGTAAGGAAATTTGGTGGCAGAGGAGCAGTGGCATTTAATACTGCCATCCCTACCCTGCTACCAAATTACAAGCCCCAAATAGCCAGATAGGGGTTGGGCCACACCCTCTTTCCCCTGTGCAGCTGAATTGGGGCTGAACCACATCCTCTGCCCTTCTCTGTGTGGCCAGATCAGACCCTATGTGCCAGATCTGACCCATCAGTCAGATCTGGCCTGGGGATGGACCAGACAGTGACCATCTGGCCCGGGGGGAAAAAGGTTGAGCACTGCTGTTTTAAGCAAGTTAAGTACTAAGTTCCTATTGGAAGTCAACGGAACTTGAATATGCAGTTCTCTCAGGTACCCTTGAAAATCAAATTGAAATTATTCTGCAAGAGAAATGGGATTCTTATACTGACACATTTTATCAACAAGACAAAAATGACATACCAAGCCATTAAAAATATTAACAAATATAATGGGGAAGAGCTAGACTGGGAATTCTTCAGTCACCTCATGGAGGTAGTTAGGTCAAAGGACGTGGTCATCATGGGTGACCTGAACTTTCCAGACATCTTCTGGGAAGAGTAGTCAGCCAGGTCTGACCACTCATGTAGGTTCCTAGCCAAGATACAGGACCTCCATCTAACTCAGGAGGTACACAGCCCCACCAGGGGAGACGCCTTGTTGGATCTAGTCCTGACTACGGGTGATGACCTGGTGAAGGGTCTGCGGGTGTTCGACCACCTGGGTGACAGTGATCATTGCCTGCTGGAATTCACCATCCAGCACAAGGTGGCAAAGGTCTGCAGCAAGGCAGCAGCCCTGGACTTCAGGAGGGTGGACTTCAATGAGGTAAAGAGAATAGTCAGGGAGGCACTGAGGTCCCGGAGGGGAGAGGAGTCAAGTGTCCAAGAAGAGTGGTCGTTCCTTAAGGAGATGATCCTCCAAGCCCAAAGGGAGGTAATCCCAACATGAATCAAAGGGAGCAGGAGGATGCAAAAGCCCCCATGGCTAACCAGAAGCATCCGAGAATGTCTCCAAGCTAAAGGGGAGGCACACACCCAATGGAAAGGAGGGATCATCACCAGGGAGGACTATACTGCGGTTGCTCAGGGATGCAGGGGGGCAGTCAGGAAGGCCAAGGCGGAGATGGAACTGGGACTAGCTTCCCGGAACAAGGACAACAAGAAGTCCTTTTTTAAATACATAGGGGGCAAAAAGAAGGTACCAGGTAATGTAGGGCCTCTGCAAGACACTCTAGGAAATCTGGTCGTCACACAAGATGACAAAGTTAACCTATTTAACAATTTCTTTGCCTACATTTTTCTGAGCAGGGACCGGGTCACCCCTCCAAC
>NW_017729034.1:60249488-60249720 GCF_001723915.1 Gavialis gangeticus
ATGAGGTAAAGAGAATAGTCAGGGAGGCACTGAGGTCCCGGAGGGGAGAGGAGTCAAGTGTCCAAGAAGAGTGGTCGTTCCTTAAGGAGATGATCCTCCAAGCCCAAAGGGAGGTAATCCCAACATGAATCAAAGGGAGCAGGAGGATGCAAAAGCCCCCATGGCTAACCAGAAGCATCCGAGAATGTCTCCAAGCTAAAGGGGAGGCACACACCCAATGGAAAGGAGGGAT
>NW_017729034.1:60249975-60250297 GCF_001723915.1 Gavialis gangeticus
CCTCCGGCCTGCACTGTTCAACATCTTCATCAGTGACTTGGATGAGGGGGTAAAAAGCACCCTGTTCAAATTTGCAGATGACACTAAGATGTGGGGGGAAGTGAACACACTAGAAGGGAGGAATAGGCTGCAATCGGACCTAGACTAGTTACAGAGGTGGGCGGATGAGAACAGGATGGCTTTCAACACCGACAAGTGCAAGGTGATGCACCTGGGGGGGAAGAACCAGCACCATACCTACAGGCTGGGGAACTCCCTTCTCGTCAGTGCAGAGGCAGAAAAGGATCTTGGAGTCATCATTGATGCCAAGATAAACATGGGC
>NW_017729034.1:60250439-60253541 GCF_001723915.1 Gavialis gangeticus
CTACCAACTATGAAACTATTAAATGTTTCCAAGCTGTGCTTTGTTATGTATTTTTAAGGAGAACAAAAGCTGCACAGCTTATATATATTAAAGGTATTGTTGAGCAATATATAGTCACAAGAATATGTATGCTTCTCTGAAAATACTCTAGGATGGGTGGGGGTAGGTTACTTTTTCTGGCTGCAAGCTGGATTAACACATCCCAGGTCAGAGGCAGGCAAGAGGGCAGGTGCAAAGACCTGGCCACCATCACCATGGCTTGTCTCTGTGCTGGCATGGGGAGTATGTCTGCAGCTGAATCCTCCTGCTACTGAATACCACCAAAGCCCCACATCTGTGGGATGGTCCCAATGTTTCCATGGGCTGTAGGTTGCCAAGTCCTGCTTGAGGATTCAATTAGTAAGCTTTACTGCATTTATAAAAATCAGTGGTCTTTTTAAAACTCTTCTGTCACTGTCTTGTCCTTTCTTTGTTTTTTCTTAGGAAAAGAGTTCTTATCCCAGTATTTTAATGACAAATATAAAAAAAAAATACAGTTCTTATAGGTCACATACCCAGCAAATTTGCATTTACAAGCTGTTGGCCTCATTGCTTGAGTATTTCATTACATTTTTGTTACATAAGTACTTTGCTTTGTCTGTCTTCATAGGCTTTATGTTGAGGATTCTTTTGCACATATGTGTATCCATCTGCCCAACCACATCCTAAGGGACCCAGCGAGAGTGAGAGTGAGCAAGAAAAAAAGACTGTTTTATGTCTGTGTAAGCAGTTGTTCCACATCTACTCTTCTCTGCACCACAGTGTAACTAAAAACCTATTAATTTACGTTTTAAACTATGTATTTCAAACCATATTCATTAGGAATGTATCTCCCCCCTCCTCTTTTGACCACATTTTTACAGGGCTATTGAAGCTTGAGCACTGAGTTCCATTTTTGGCAGGTCATCCTCCCTTCGAGGTCCGGCTAGTATACACATATGGGTTCTGTTTTGCTGATCCATGCAAATTCAGCAGGGATGTTCATGAAAGGACAGATGATCCCTGATGTTGTAGAGTCCAGACTCCATTTAGAAGCTTAAAGGTGACAAAAATGTGTAAAGATGAAATTGGTCCAAAAAGATTTTAAAGAGCAGGTCATAAATTGTTTTTCCCCCTCCAGTCTCCTCCTACCCCTCCCCCCCACAAAAGAAGTTTCCAGTAAAAGCTAAATTTATCTCTACAAACTGGCTCCCTCCTTTTCATATTATAGTCCTGTTGAATGCTTCACTGCTAAGAAGGGCCCTTAGTGTTAGATTGAATCTATTTCTGGGTTGTGCATTTTGAATTAGCAATATAAAATCACTGTAACAGGGCTTCTACCCTGTTACTAGAGGGGAAAGTGGTCTAGGGGCTCATGGTTATCTCTTCTTCTGCCAGTTCATCCCTTCCCTTTGTAATATTCCTTTCTCTAGTTTCTTTTTCCTTTGCCTCTCCCCCACCTTGTCTTCCTCTTTCTTTTACTTATGCTTCCTGTGTGTTGCCAAACTCATAGGCAGAGAAGCCTGAAACAAGATGGCCATTGGGTTTAGGTGCAGTTGCTGCCTGATGGCCCAGGGGGCAGAAATGGGGGGCCTGGTAACCCAGAACACTTTTTCTAAGCCCAAACCTCAGGGCAGAAAAGGGAGTCTGGCCAGAGGAGCTACGGGGAAGTGAGTGGGACCCCTGATGGAAGGATTCAGAGGCTAAACCCCAGACTATGAAGGGAGGACTGTGAGCAGCAGACAAGGTGAAGGAATCCCAAGAGTGTGCACTGAGAGCAAGCTAAGTACCTCAAGCCTTTTCTGTTTTTCTTTTTCTTGGAGCATGCCTGTGCAGAGTGAGGCAAACCCTGGGTGGAATATTTTTTTGAGCCGGGACTGGTGCTTGTGTTTTGTGGCTTTCATTTACCCAGTGGCCTGGATTGTTCCTGTATGGGAGGTGGAGACCACTGATAGGGGTGCTTGGAGACACTCTGATTTTCAGACTCTGTTGAGAGGATGTAAGATAAAGACCGGGGGTACGTTCAGAGTCCAAGAGGGGCAAAGCCTGCCAGGGATTGAAAGGCAGGAGTGGAATGTGGAAAATGGGACCTGTGGCCCCAACTGCCTGTGAAGGGGTCTCATGGGGCCTAGGGCCCAGAGCCTGAGGTCATGAAGGTGTGACCACAGCTGAACCAAAAACTTGTGGTCCTGAACAGTGGGCTCCAAGGTAGGAGGCACAGCCCAAGTAAAAGTGGGACAAGGCCAGGAGAGCCATAGTCCATACAAGTGTCCCCTTTCCCAAAGCTCTCTTCACCGTTTGGGCAGCCTCCCCTATTTAGTTATTACATCAAGATGTGGCAGGTGAGAATATAAGAAGAGAGAACAAGGGTGCTAGTGGGAAGAGCTCCTAAAAGTGGATGCACTGTGTTGGCACTGGTGGGCAGCCACATTTACCACTACTGATGTAGTGACTTCCAGTCTGCATATACTCCTTACCTGTAGGGGTAGCTATATTGGAGGTGGTACTTATTAGATCTTTGAAAATAGGGAAGTATTCAATTTGAATTCAGATTCAGCTGATTTGGAGGACAGTGACTTGATTCGGAGATTTGGATCACTGTCCTGAATCAATTTGGCCGAATCAGCTTCGGAAGACTTGGTGCTGATTTGAAGAGATTCAGTGATTCAGATCACCTGAGGAGAAGCAGGCACAGCTGGGAGGCTGCAGGTTCTCCCATGGTTCCTCCGGCTATGCCTGCCTCTCCCCTGGTGGGGGGAGCCATGGGAGAAGCCCCCATTGCTGCCTTGCTTGGCCCCATCCCCCACCCATCCCCAGCCTAGTCCCAGCACTTAAAAAAAAAAAAAAGTCCCATACTCACTGGCTGCAGCAGCAGTGATTGGGGCCTCTGGGCACTTGTGGTAGACCCCCCCCATGCAGTGCAGGGCAATGGGGGGCAGCAGAGATCACCCCCCCCGCTTGGCACCCGTGTGGTAGCTGCCCCAAAGCGCAGGTGCAGCATGGGTTACACGCTGCCTGAGAGCTGGCACCACTGGACTTGAGTGGTGCTGGGCTCCAGCTGACATGTGGAGCTGCCCCAGCTCC
>NW_017729034.1:60253552-60255107 GCF_001723915.1 Gavialis gangeticus
CTCTGTCAGCCCTATGACATCTGGGTTTGAACTAGCTATGTGCTCTGCTGAGCCATGCTGCACCTGCGCGATGCAACAGCTGCTGCACAGGTGCCAGGTGGGGGGGATGATCCTTGCTGCTCCATGCTGCGTGGGACAGCTCTGCTATGAGTGCCCAGAGGCCCCAGTTGCTGCTCCTGCAGCTGGTGACTGTGAAGCTTTAAAAAAAAAAGAAGAAAAAAAGCCCCACACTCACCAGCTCTGGCAGCAGTGACTGGGGGCCTCTGAGGGCTTGTGGCAAAGCTCCCCCCCATGCAGTGCAGGGCAGCAGGGGTCAGCAGGGATCATCCCCACTTGACCTGCGTGGCAGCTGTCCTATGGTGCATGTGCAGTGCGGCTCAGCAGGGCACTGCACACTGCCTGGGAGCTGGGGCAGTTCCATGTGTCAGCCAAAGCATGGCACCACTCCGCCCCAGTGGCCCCAGCTCCCAGGCAGCACTGCCGCACCTGCATCCCACCGCCTCTCCCTCCTCCCCAAGTAATGCACCCCTTGTCTTGGATGGGCAGTTTGTCCCTGCCCCAGCCCCAATCCCTCCCTCCCCCATGTCTCTTCCCTCCTCCCTCCCCCAGCCCCAACAGACTTACCAGCTGGAGGCAGCTATCAGCTGCCTGTTCAGTCTATAGCTGAATCTCTGAATCAGCTGAAGCTTTTCTGAATTGATTCAGATTTTTCAAATTGATTCAGAGCTTTTACTTGATCTCCCGATTTGATTCGAATTTGGAGAGTCGTTCATTGAATCGGGTGAAATCTCCTCCAAATCAAATCAGCTACCGAAGGTTTGCACAGCTCTAGTATTTATTTATGTGGAATTTAGCTTTAAAATCCAGTCATGACTCCATTAAAATGGTACCAGTGAAAGTTGCCCGAGATTATATGACTATACAAAATGTAAATATGATGCAATTCCATTTGAGGGCCAAATATTTCTAACTGTATTCTAACTAAGCATTTTTGGTGATGTCACAGTGATATGTCACCAGTTCCAAAGAAAGCATAGTAAGGAGCCTATCCCTGGAAGAGGCACATGAAAAAATCCTTAAGTATATTCAGTTCAATGGATGAGGGAGGGGAAATAGTAATATAACAATGACCAGGTACTGTGTGAAAGCAGAGCGGAAGGCAAGGTAGTTTTGCAAAATAAGGAATGACAGGCATTTGGAACAGTAAAATAATGACAATTTAATTTTCCCCTTCCCTTAAAATGCCAAGCAGTCCTGTTCAGCAATAGTATTTGGATCTATTCAACAGTGGGTATGTCTACATGTGCATTTATGCCATTTTAAATTTACTGTGTAGTAAGTTACTGTGCAGTAAGCGGGAATAGGCTGGCATCTACACATGGAGGTGTTAAGGCACATTAACGCTGTGTGTGGACTGACTCGGGACTAAAGTTAGTCCACACATGCAGTGTTACTGTGCAGTAAAGCATCTACATGTGCATTACTGTGCAGTAATTAATTGGGTGTAAATTTACACTTAAGTCAGTATATGTTGCCATATTTACTGCCCAATACA
>NW_017729034.1:60260107-60266581 GCF_001723915.1 Gavialis gangeticus
TTACTGTGCAGTAAAGCATCTACATGTGCATTACTGTGCAGTAATTAATTGGGTGTAAATTTACACTTAAGTCAGTATATGTTGCCATATTTACTGCCCAATACAAGCATGCATGTGTAGATGTGTGCCCATACTGTGCAGTAATTTCCATTACTGTGCAGTAAGTGTGCACGTGTAGACACGCCCAGTCAGAACTATTATTTTCATAAAAGAAGGTAAGCTGTAAGTTCTATGGCATAAACTCGTGTTGAAAGGAAGCTTCCACAGAAGAAAAAAGGCTTGGAAAAATAACAGCTATACTTAAAACCTGTATGTATGGATACAACCTGTAATCCATGTAATATAACCTGTAGATGTATTATTATTGCCTTTTTGCTTCTGATCTCTCTAATCCTTTCACTAGGAAGTACTTTTAATAAAGGAATGATAGATAACATCAACAAAAAGGGGTTTTTTAATGAAAAAATAAAAAATATATATTTGTTTTAGTAACAAGCAATTCCAGCCCTTTGGTGATGTGTCAGTTTACTACTTGAATGGGAAAGGGCCTGTCACTAGATATACCAATGGCATCTTGATCATGCAAACACTTATGTATAAGAATACAGATGAAGCCCTCCCTTATACTTCCCTAAGACCACAGGACAGCATTAAGGAAACAGGCAGTAAGAGCTCCATGGCCAGGCTCCTTGAAGTTAAAGAAGAATTTTTTGACAGAACCTTTTTTCATCAGGAAAAGTCAGTTTGTCAAAATCAGTATGTTCATGGGAAAGGGCTGTTTTCAGCACATTTTTCAATGGAAAAAAAACCTTCAGATACAAAGTGTATTTGATGATGTGGAAATGAAAAAAATAGTTTTCCAGTCCAAAATAGCACTCTGTTTGGAAATGCAGGATAATTATAGTAACAATAGTTTTAAACATGATTGAAATTAAAAGGAAATGAAGCCATTGACCCAAGCCATTTGTTCCATACTTTTGTTTGTTGAAATTTCTCATGTCCAACTCCCAGTTCTCATCTGAGATGGGAAAACTATATCCTACCCAGATTTTCAGTGCTCCCTTCACAGTTCAGAACCTTAAAATTATCTCAGTCAAGTTAAAATATGTACTATTTCAAGACACATTTTCAGCATTTGAGGGCCTTTGTGTGCTAGTGAAACTCCATTGATATCAGCATGCTCATACATTAACATTTTAACTATTGTAGCGTGTAGCTGGATCCATTTTTTTCATTAAGTGATGTTCATATCCTAAAAAAATGGTGTGGTAGTTTGGTTTATCCCTCAGTTAACCTCCTATAGTTACTACTACTATAGAAACAGGAAAGTGCAGTTGGAAGATGAAATACATAGTTAGGTAGTAACACAGTTACTGGACTAAATTTAAAGTTCTACCAGAGTCCCATTTTTCATTCATCTTGAAAGAGCCATATTTTGGACCGCTGAAGAGGCCAGTCTTTATGTTCTAATCTAACATTGCCAAGTAGGGAAAATGCATCTTTTTTCTGCATTGTATATTTCATTAGCTGTATGGTAGTAGAAGACATCGTTTGATAGGTCTGGATTGAGGAAAATAAGGCTAGACTTTCCCTGGTGTAAATGGGCAGATGGGAAAGTAAAGATTTTGGGCAAAATTCTAATTGACTTTATGTGCCAAATGGCCTTTACCCAGCCACATAACTTCCATTTTGGCACTTACACACAGTTATCAATGCTGTTCTACATGAAACATTGACACAAAAGAGCCTATATGGCTACTGAGTATGCACAGTAGGCTGTGCTCTGGCCAGATGGGTCCACAGCTATGTATGCCCATAATTGAGCATAAGTCCTGAAATTTTGGCTAGGAGAGAAGGAGGGGATGATTTATCCCTTCACAGCCTTTTAAAATGTTTTAGCCTAATAGTCTGGTGATTCAGGCACCTGCCCCACATGCAAGGAATTAGGGTTCTATCCTTTTCTTATACAGGGGGAGGCTCAAGCTGAATCTCTTCTATTGTTTCCAGGGTGGTGCTATAACCACCAGGCCACAAGTCAGGCACCAAAGTTGGGCAAGTGCCATTTGGGTGAGTAGACTCAAATAGGATTCTGCACTTGCATTGCTTATCTGATGCATGACTATTTTCTTGTTGTGAAAATTAGAAGGATTTGCATAAATTTCTGGTTCATAATAGTAGCAGCAAGATATGCCTAACTATAAAGCACTTTTAAGAAAGGCCATGCTGAAGAAAGCATGAAAAAAATTATGTGCTGATTGATCATTATATCCTGATTACTGCTAATCTGTAGAAGGTTGTAGGATATATAGATTTAAAGCTACATGAATAATGGAGCTTTCAGTGGCTGAACCAGAAGATTAAAAAATAAATAAAATAAAAAAAGGTTCAGGTTTAACCAAATCAAAATAAAACAAACCCCCCCCCACAAAACAATCTTTATTTTAGCAAATTAAAAAGGGGAGATAATTTGACACATTTAATTTGACCTGAAATAAAATTTATTGTTTCATTTTTTCAATATTTTTCCTTTAATATTAAGTAATTTAAAATAAATAATGCTATTTCAAAATAAAAGATAGAAAGGTTTTGTTCTGAAAACATCAAACTGAAATATTTTAGCATTCTGAAAACAAAACATTTCATTCCAACATTATAGAAATTTACCTTTCCCCAAAACTATTTGCCAACTTCAAGCCAAATACATAATTAGTTTCAGTCAAATTCAGATAAATTCTCCATCTGTCCAAAAATAAATACATAAATAAATAAAGGCTAGGCCTGCGTAGATGAACTGAAAACCCAATACCAGCCTGAAGGAAACAAATGGATTATAGAAATTTTAGCTACCTCAATAGAATTGGTCCTGGCCACTGGCAGATGCTGGATTCCAGATTTCTTTGATAAATTACCTGATCTAACATGGTAATAACATCTTCTGAACTAATTTCTTTTGGAGTGTTAAATCTAAACTACCAGACTGTTTCATTTCAATATTGTGCAGCATTTACTTTTCCTTTTTATTTATTCAGAAATCAGCTCATCTAAGCATTTGATCTGTTTTCCAGGCAACTTAACTTAGAGGAAGGCCTTCTTATTGGTATTAGTGAAGCTACATGGCATTGGAAATGATGGAACTGGAACTGCAGCTTTGTTAGCGGTACCTGAATCTCACCACTGAATTTGAAGATATATTTAATGAGTGAAGAAAACAGTATTTTGTGAAGTGCCATCATATGCAGCAATACTTTCAGCTGGCAGAAATAGACACAGCTTGATGAAAACAAACCACTCCGTCAAACTACCCCAAACCACAAAAAGGATCAGCTTCAGACAGAAAAGCCTGAAACTTAAAACCTGAAAAAGCAATATAAATGGTCTGAAAAAGACAGGGCACATAAAACAAACATCTTTCATTTTCAAAGAAGTTCATGGTTTTGGACAGCTTAACATGCCTCAGCTCTTTTCTGGAAGTCAAGGGTTAGAGGAGCCAGTGAAGAGGGTGAAGAAGAACAGAAGCTATTATAAATATAATGAAGCTTCTTTGATCAAAACATTGTATATTTTACAGAATTAAACTCATGTGTTTTTTTTCCTTTGCCTACTGTTTGCATTTTTCCCCCAGTGCAATTACTAAATTCCTATTTTTAAGACACCAAAATGCTTTCTCTATGTTTTTCCCATTCTATCATGCAAAATTGTTTTACTTTCCACAGGCACTTTGTGCATCCTATGCATCATTTTCCACTGTGACTTTTTAATAAGCAACTTTTTGAAGTCCTCTGGCTTTTTGAAGCCCCTTTTAGATTTGATTTCTTAGGACACTAACATTTCCAGATGTCAGAGGTTTTAAATCATATAGTGATCTGATTAATGTTTTCATAGCAATTTAGAAATGATGATATTATATGTAGAGAAAAATACATGATGGCACATGGCTATATAAAGATTTTATTAGCATTAGATTGTGCTGGCTACAGTACGCACATGTGGTGAAGTCATGAGTGTGTTGTTATCACTATTTCTTATGTAGATAGTGCCAAGAATGTGCTCAGTAGCACCTTGTTATAAGTACAGTAAAACCCTTTTACAACACACACAATCATGTATTTACATTATATCCTGTTTTAGAGACATTTCAGAGCACATGGTAAAGTTTTAAATTTGTATTGGTTTTTCTTCTTAATATCCTTCCTCTATAGTTTTTTTTTTTTTTTTTACCAAGTTCAAAGTTCAATTTTAACCTTCAGTAGCCTGTAGCCTGCCAGGGGTCTCCATGGTTCCTTCCCTCTCTCCTAGGCTGGGAATCCTAGACATCTAATGGGATGCAGCAAGCATTTCTAGCTCTTAAATCTATTGCTGGTCCAGAACTGAATGTACTGAACCTCAGAGCAGAATGTAATTTTAATTCTCCACTTTTAGGTAAAACAATGCAAGCAGAGGCTGAGGTGTTTTGCTATGTCTCTGGAGACATGGGTGCAAGTTTTGCTCTTCATTCATACTAAAGGCTGTTTCCAGTTAACTTTGCTATTGATAGCAGTAAATGTGCATGCTAGTCACATCACACCTTTGTGGGATGTTAGCTTTATGATCCCTCTAGTCTCAGGAAGGCCATGACTGGCGTTCAGCTAATCTGGAAAGATGGGACACTGATTCAGAAGTACTTGTCCTTTGATATGCATAACAGAAAATAAATCTGTATTCCACTGCACAAGGTTCTGCATATTCTTTCCAGAACATTTGCTATTTATATGGCTAAATGGTTCTTAGAACTATGTTCAGGAACAGCCAGCATGGAGTTGCCAAGAGTGGGTCATGACTGACCAACTTTATTTCCTTCTGTGATAAGGTGACAGACCCTATGAGTGGGAGGACAGAAATGGATGTGATATACCTTGACTTTAGCAAGGTTTTTGACACTGCCTTCCACAACATTATCATTAAAAAGCTAAGGAACTACAGATTAGATGAAAGTATTGTAAAGTGGATACATTTTGCTCAATGAGTAATCATCAATAACTCAATTTCACCCCACGTCAAGTGGGGTTCCCCAGGGATCCGATCGGGGACTGATATCATTTAATATCTTCATTAATAACATGGATAATGGGATTGGATGCATGCTTAGCAAATTGGCAGATGACACCAAACTGGGTGGAGTTGGAGACTCTGGAAGGCAGGGCTAGGACCCAGAATGAACTGGGTATACTAGAAAAATGGTCTGCAATCAGCCAGAAGATATTCAACAAGCAAAAGCATGAAGTCCTGCACTTGGAACAAAATAATTGCATGCACAAATAGACTGGGAAATGACTGGCCAGGATACAGTGTTACAGGGAAGGACCTGGGGGTAACAATGGGCCATAAGTTGATTATGAGCCTACAATGTACTCTTGCTGCAAAAAACAAAACAAAAAACAAAACAAAACAAAGAACTGAACAGCATACCAGATTGTATTAACAGTAGGGCGGTGCGAAGCTTCAGGTGGTAATTCGATTTAGAGGAGATTCGGCCCAATTCGGTGGCCAAATCTCTGAACCTAAATTGAATCAGAGGATGAATTAAAAGGTCTGAATCGATTCAAAGCTCTCCAAATCTTCAGAAAAGATTCAGAGAGCGTTGATGAGTCGGGCAGTCCCTGGTGGTTGCAGCAGGGAGCTGCAGCCAGATTTGGAGCTGGTAAATAGGGGTGGGGACTGGTGGATCTGGAGGAGGGGACAGGGGACCATGTGGGGACACCTGCCAACCCCCATCTCCTGCCTGCTCCCCCAGCCCCTCCTGACCCCTGGCTGCTCCCCCAGCCCCCCCCATGGCTGTCCTGCCTGCCCCAGCTCCCGACATTTTTTAACAAAGCCCTGGTGCTCACTGGGTGCTGCCGGGTGTGGGGGGGTGATACCTGCTGCCCCCCACTGCCCCACACTGCATAGGGGGCTCTGCATGAGCCACTTGACCTCCCTTCGCTCCCCCAGTCGTGCCATGGCTGCCCCACCCAGGCCGGCTCCAGATCTTTAAGAAAAAAAAAATGGAGAAAACCCCCAAAACTCTCCACTGCTGCAAGGGCCTCGGGGCTTTGGGGGGATCATGCAGACCCCCCCACATGGTGTAGGGCAGCAGGGGGCAGTGGGTATCTCCCCCCACCTGGCAGGAGCGGTGAGTGCAGGGTTTTTTCATTTTTTTTTCTTAAAGGGCCAGAGCTGCGGCGGGCAGGACAGCCATGGGGTGGGGGTTGGAATGGGGGGATTGGGTGGGTCACGGCAGAGCCCCCCATGCAGTGTGGGGCAGTGGGGGGCAGCAAGGATTGCCCCCTTGCCCAGCAGCACCCGCTGAATGTAGGCTTTTTTTCCCCAAGAGCCGAGAGCTGGGGTGGGCAAGGCAGCCATTGCTGGGCTGGTGTGGGGAGGTTGGGCCTGGCTGATTCAGAGATTAATTAAATTATAAAACAGCTTGGCATGAAAATCATTTGAAGGGATAAATTT
>NW_017729034.1:60271581-60284527 GCF_001723915.1 Gavialis gangeticus
GGGGTGGGGACTGGTGGATCTGGAGGAGGGGACAGGGGACCATGTGGGGACACCTGCCAACCCCCATCTCCTGCCTGCTCCCCCAGCCCCTCCTGACCCCTGGCTGCTCCCCCAGCCCCCCCCATGGCTGTCCTGCCTGCCCCAGCTCCCGACATTTTTTAACAAAGCCCTGGTGCTCACTGGGTGCTGCCGGGTGTGGGGGGCAGCAAGGATTGCCCCCTTGCCCAGCAGCACCCGCTGAATGTAGGCTTTTTTTCCCCAAGAGCCGAGAGCTGGGGTGGGCAAGGCAGCCATTGCTGGGCTGGTGTGGGGAGGTTGGGCCTGGCTGATTCAGAGATTAATTAAATTATAAAACAGCTTGGCATGAAAATCATTTGAAGGGATAAATTTAATTCCTTCTGACTAAAGGACATGGAGGGTATGTCTACACGTGCAATTAATGTGGAACTTTAAACTCTGGTGCTTATTGGTTTCTAGGTGCATCTTCACATGCGCCTGGGATCACAGCATGTTGAGGCAGGTTGGAGCAGGCAGTGGGCCCTGGTGGTCATCCTGCCAGCCTGGGGCTGTTCTCCCAGCTCAGTATGCTGCACAGGGGCTGGCTGGGGCACAAGAGTGCTTCAGTGTGGGCCTAGGTGGCAGGTAGCTCCTGCACTGAAGGACACTTTTTCCCCAGCCAGGCAGGGCAGCATCTACACATGCACTGCTGCAAAGTAAAAAACTCTGAAGCAGGATAATACAGCAAAAGCTTTGTTATCCGGCACCCATGGGGAATGGGGGCTGCCGGATAACAGAATATGCTGGTTAATTGAGAGGCTCGAACAGGCGTCTTTGCCTGTTCGGACTACTGCTTCTCCTACTGTGCCCAGGACATCACCACCCTTCCTGCTGCATTGCCAACCCTCCTGCTGTATTGCCAACCCTCTCACAGGCCCTGCAGGTCCCAAGGGACAGGGGGGTGGGACCCATGCAGCCTGCTATGTCCTGGGCTGTGGGGACTTGGCGAAACCAGAAGTGCTATGGTGGGCACTTCTGGTTTTGCTTTTACCTTACAAGCCAGCACGCTGGTTAATAAAACATGTTGGCTTGTAAGGTGCCAGTTAAGGCAACTATTACTGTACTTGTATTTATGTTAAATAGTCCTAGTATTTACAAGTGCTATTCTGTTGTGGAATAAATAAGTTTACTTCAGCCTAATAAGGGCACATGTTTAGATGCCGAGACATTTACTGCACAGCTAATTAGTCTACCGTGTAGTAAACATCTCATGCAGATGCACCCAATGTATACTAAATTAAACATAACCTAACCATGAGGCCATGGGCTATGCAGGGTCAACAGAACCTTCAACGCCTTCTGTTGAAGCTGGCCTACTTGGGACCCAAGAGGGAAAGTGTTATGTAAGTGGAAAGACAGCAAGCAAGAAAGAGTGTATGGGACAACTCCATAAAGAAAACAGGAGAGAACTTTTGGCATTATCTGATTTCACTTTATGGGCCCAACTGGCAGTTGCTTAGTGATATAACTGCCATTTTTGGTACTTACACACAGTTTGTGATCCTGTTGCACATGTAGCATGGACATACAAGCACCCACAAAGCTGCAGAGGATGCATAGTAGGTTATGCTTTGGCTGGGCAGGTATATTCTTCTGTACAGGCCTGCCCTGAGAAAATATACGTCACAAAATTGTACATGTCAAAAATCTGTGACTAGCAGGTGTTATATGAAGGAAGAGTACCCTTCCATGTTTAAACTCAATATTCTAGGGCATGGGTGTTAGACTCACATACCCCCCCACAGGTTAGATCCAGACCCATTTCTAGTTATGGGGTGAGTGGTGGTGACAAGACTGCATGTACGCGAGACACTGACTGTGCAGTTGTTACTGCACAGTCATTTAGTACTTGCATACACATGTACTAAATGACAGCACAGTAACCAGAGTTACTGTGCAGTAGCATCCCTGATCGGCTTTTTGGTGAAGCTGACTGTGTAGTCGCTCATTACTATCCCTCAGTAGCATCACATCCTTCTTCGTTCCATGTGATGCTACTATGCAGTAGTAACGAGCTACTACACAGTAGTGATGAGCGACTGAGCAGCTAGTGTTTTGTGTAGATGTGGGCAGTGATGGGTTAACATTTGCTGGGGGCTAATTGCTTCCCCTCCTGCATCTGAAACCTGCCCTGAGCCGGGCTCTGTACCCCAGAATTTAGCAGTGGTCCTGTAGTGATAGAAGCTAAAATTAAAAAATGTTCCTTAACAGGAGATGGAAGGATTTAGAAATTGGAAGATGGTCGTTCCATTAGACAGCAGATAAGTAATTAGCTAGAGAGAGACCAAAGTTCTGCGGAGGTTGTCTGCTGCTCCACAATCAAGTTCATTGTTTAGTTCTTCTCATTCATGTATGCCTGTGTTCTCTAACCACTTGACCAGAGGTAAGGTATTATTCATTCCCTTCTCCAACACTCCTTCTAAAGCTGGCTCACTGGGCAGTCAGCAGAAGGAGATATGTGGGGCTCAGCAGAAGAGACTAGAAGGTATGGGCATGTATAGATGAAACAGGGACCCAAATTGAAGCAGTGGGTTTTAAAAAACACCGCTTTAATTTAGGACTGATTAAACCCCCATGTTGTGCACACACCCTGCTGACTTACCTGCCTCTCTGGCAGGGAGGGGAGGGAGAGCTGCTGGAAGGTGGACAAGTCTGCGTGGGAGGAGGGGGATGGTGCTTCCCTCCTTGGCAGCTGCAGGCCCCTGCCCACAGGCATGTGGCTTGGGTGGTCCTGGGGGGCACTGCAGCTACAGAGGGAAGCACTGGGCCCCTGTGCAGGTCAGACAGGTATGCAGGCTCCAGGGGGAAAAGAAAAAAAAAATCTCTCTGCTCCCTGCTTTTCTTGGGCAGAGCCTGCTTTTCCAGGCTGCTGCCAGGCTGCCGGCAGGGCTTCCTGCAGAGCCCCTCTGCTGCACAGAGCCCAGTGCTTTGCTCCATGGATGTAGGGACAGCAAATTAAAACTCCTCAAAGGAGTTTTAGTTTGCTGCGCCCCAAGTCATATAAGGTGCATTACACCGCCAAATTTCCTACAGCGGATGGAATTAATGCACAATACACCCCCAAGGCATGCAAACACTGACAGTATTAAAGCACTGCAAAAGCATTTAGCCCACTTTAAAGTGTTATGTACACACACCTCTCATTTTGTCTACACACGGCCTATGTGTTTCAAGAGAAGACTGTCCCTCTTGACATGAGTGGGTCCTGAGTTATAGATTGGACCTTTGTCATCAATGGAGCAGAAACTCCCTTGTTGTTTTCTACCATATTTAACTGATGAATAGCCAATGCAAGGTATAGTAACTTAACTTGAAGAGGAAAGAAAAAGGAGCTGCACACTGAGAAAATAGAAGAGGTATGTGTCTTCCTGTGCGGTTCCAGATTGTAATCCTCAGACTAAGATGTATAACTTTTTCTTTGATTGTAGAGGTGATTTAGAAGTGCAATAGCATTTGGCCCTTTGTGTATTTGAATCCAATCTTAAAAACATCGCTACATTGCAAAAGGGGTACCTTTTTTTAGATCAAATCTCCCTTTTGTATTCATGAATACATCAAAGTCATTTGAAGGCTGCTTTTTGTCAAAACTGGTCTGATAAAAAAGGATAGGGTGCCATAAATATATATGAAAATTACAAACTTGATTTTAAAATTTATTTAAGAAGATTCCATTTTGCATTGGCCAAAGTATTCTGATTTTAATGAACAATGACTAATATCTTTAGCAAACATGTATCAAAGATCAGTATATGCATTATCATGAGGCCACAAGGGATCACTGAGATTATCATGCATTCCCAAATTAATTATTGTTTTAACTACAGCATATTGTTCAGAAAGACACCCGATCTTTATTTAAAATTTGCTATCTTCACTGATAAAAATTTGTGTTTTATTTCTAGTATCATAGTGCTTAGGGTCAGAAGGGACATAAACAGATCAGGTCCAACCCCCTGCCCCGGGCAGGAACGGGTGCCGCGGTCATATCACCCCAGCCACATATCTGTCCAGCCTCCTCTTGAAGACCCCCAAGGTAGGAGAGAGCACCACCTCCCTTGGGAGTCCATTCCGGAGCCTGGCAGCCCTAACTATAAAGTAATGTCTCCTGATGTCCAGCCTGAACCTTCTCTCTAACAATTTGTGGCCATTATTCCTAGTAACCCTGGGTGGTGTCCGGGGGAACAGAGCCTCCCACAATTCCCGCTGGTCCCCCCGGTGAGTTTGTAAACGGCCACTAGATCCCCTCTCAGCCTTCTCTTGTGGAGGCTGAATAGATTCAGGCCCTCTTCACAGGGCCTGACCCGCTGCCCCTTGACCATGCGAGTGGCCCTCCTCTGGACCCTCTCAATGCTAGCCACATCCCTCTTGAAGTGCGGTGCCCAGAACTGGACACAGTACTCCAGCTGCCGCCTGACCAATGCTGCATAGAGGGGAAGGATCACCTCCTTGGACCTGCTTGTGATGCATCTATAGATGCACGATAAGGAGCGGTTAGCCTTACTGACTGCTTGCTCGCATTGGTGGCTCATGTTCATCCTGGAGTCAGCAATGACTCCAAGATCCCTTTCTGCCACCATGATGACAAGAAGGGCATTCCCCAGCCTAGAGGTGTGTTGCAGGTTCCTTCTCCCTAGATGCAGCACCTTGCACTTGTCTGTGTTGAATTCCATTCCATTCTCATCCACCCACCTCTGTAACCTGTCCAGATCTAGTTGGATTCTTTCCCTCCCTACAGCATGCCCACCTTGCCCCACCACTTCTAGTTTGAATTTGTCCTGTTTCAGCTCCTATCAAGTCTTTTTATTCTATTGGATTATGTATTTTAAAAAGGCACAGCTTGACTTGCATGTGGAAAGTATACTTCTCTTGCTTGCTTCACATCTTCGCTGTAACTGGCACTTGTGTAGCTGATTTATATGCCTGTTTGCTTAAGGACTGCTTGCTTCTCAGATTTGCATAAGAATGTGCTTGTAAGTTATGGTTTTTGTTAGGAGGGAATATCCTGCATTGTATAACATAGTGCATTTGCTTTACCTTGTGTGTGTTTATTCTTGAACTACAGTGCACAGCTGATGTGCTGAAAGATGCTATTCTGCAACTTTTTCCAAGAGGAGGCCACCTCACTGAAGTCCAGAGTCAGGACTCAAGGGAGGTCCCTTTGCTTCTGCTGGCTCTGAATAAGTCTCAGGAAAAGAGAATAAAAATAAAGCTAAGCACACCACTTCAACTAGGAAATTTGCATGGGCTGATAAATAGTACTTAAATAAGTTCTGTTAACTATAGTATAGTAAATGGGGAATGCTAATGATTGATGAAATCATCTGGTCTTCATTAAACAGGTGTCCAACTTGCAAAGTTCACGGCTGCAAGAATCAACTTTGGAATTTCACTGAATTCAAGGCAATACATACACCACATTTCTGGAGAGAAGTGTGTATGTTTTAGTGTTGGGGTTCAATTTAGACTTCTACCAATGCATGTACTATTCTGTTCCAATCATACTTTTATTTCTTGAGATATAAGATAGAAATTTTCCAAAGATGTTTAGAAAGTTCCAAAAACAACTTTGAATATCAGCTAAAATAACTGAAGATGGGCACAAATTGAAATGTTAGATCTGAACAACTCCCAACAAATTTTGAGGAAGCTTGGATATGGGTCTATGTTGTTAGTTTACCATCATGTGTTTATTAGGCCTATTTCCAAAACAGGTGAAACTGGAATGCCCAACACCAGGACAAATACCCTTCCTTAACTTTGGCAAAAATCAAATTTTGATTCTATCAGGAAACAAACTGCAAATTGGGTCCATGACTAATGAATAGTTTCATAGTTTCATAGTTTCTAGGGTCAGAAGGGACCTGAGCAGATCATCTAGTCCGACCCCCTGCCATGGCAGGAAAGAGTACTGGTGTCAAATGACCCCAGTAAGGTGGTCATCCAACCTCCTCTTAAATGACCCATGCCTTTAACTTTCTTATACATATAGATATAGTATGTGGGTATGAAAAATAGTATTATTTACTCTTACAATTCTTACTCTTATAAAAAATGTTATAGCATTTTTTAATAACCAATTAATGAGTTCTGTGTGTTTAATAGTTAGGGCACATACTTTTTGCCATCAGACCATTAATCAGAGATTTTCTGATTTGGACCTGAAGGAGATAAGTTCAGGGTTTTCTTTTGGAACCAACTCTAACATTAACATAATCATCAGAAATATTTTTATTTTATTTTGTTTATGGTTATTTTTTCCCTTATCTGGCTTTCCTGAACTTCATTATCAGAGCTTCTTCTGACTCATGCCTCTGGAATAAACAGCATCATTAACTTTTTAAAAATGTTTCAAGGTTGAGGGACTAATTGAGTTGAAAGTACCAAGGCAACATTTTTTGGAAACACTAGATATTATAGCGATGACTGCAATGCGAGACTCTATAAACTGTTTTGCCAATACACTCAGGTCTACGGAAACGTGCTGGGAAATCACTTACTGTTCGCATTCTGGTTGGAACATTCCCAAGAACTTAGCTAACTGCACACTCTAAATGATAACCAGTTTTTCTCTGTGTTTGTTTTTATTTTGTTGCCTCAGAAAAATCACCAGTACAAAACTATAGTTCTTTTTTAGGAGACAGCAAGTTGTCTGTAAGTTTGCTTAGAGTTAATTCTTTTGGTACTTTGTGGCAAAGGTTGTCTCTGTCAGCAAAAAAAAGGAACAGTTTTATTTCAGAAATCTAGGAGATAGTCTAAGCAAGTAGCATCACTTCTAGTGCACAAGAGAATGCTGTGATTATGATGAAAGAGTGGGAACTGTTGTGAGAGAAAGGAACAGACTATAAAAAGGAGGGTGAAATGGTATGTACAATCATTTTTATTTGTGGAATGGAGTGGAGATTATTCTGGATTTAAATATGTGATTCTGTATCCAACTTTTCTTTAGGTAAGTAAGTAGCATTTACATGGGCCACTTGAGCCACAAAAGTAACATTCTGTGTTATTGACATGGTTTTTACATCCTTCATCCCTGGGCAGTTCACCTTGCACTTTTGATTATACTCAGAAGGAATCTGTTCTAGCCATTTGTGCTCTGTTGTAAACCTATTCAACCCAGGTAAGTGCATAACTTTGTGTTAGTTGAAATGGTAGTTGAAGAAAACACAGAACTACCAACCATCTGATGAAGAAGGAGAAGCACCTTCCTATCTGTTAGACCACTAGTCTAGTGGCTTGGTCACTTGAACAGGGAGATGTGGGTCCTAACTCTTGTTGCAGAAGAGAGAATTTGAACTTCCTACTTCTCAATCAAATCACCAAGTCTTAGGATAAGAGTGCTATTCCCCTCTCCAGTTGAAGAGGGAGATACAGGGGGCCAGAAAGCCTGAAGGAGCATGACTCTATGGTTCAGAGAGGAGGACACTATTCCGAAAGTGTGAGAGGCCCTGGCTCCTGGTTTTTCCCACTCCCATTGCTGTCTATTCATTTTATCTAGTGACTCCTAAATGTAAAATCCAGAAATATCACTGGGGGCAGGAGACAAAACCCAGCTCTTCTTCCCTTCCAAGGCAGTGCCTGTTTTACTGAGCCAAGCACCTCCTGGCTTTCTCCTTCTCTGGTCCCTCTATATATTATTTATTTTTGGATGTATATACTGCCCTACCCAAAAGGTTCAGAGCGGCTTACATAAACAGACAAACAACCCACAGACAGGACTTCGCAAACAATACCCCCAAAATCAAAAACTCCAACTCTCTTCCTTCTCCCAACTACCAGTTCCTTGCCAACCCCTCCCCACCACAAGCAAGCCTCAGGCCAATCCCAACCATGCCTCTCAACCGCCATTGACATACAGGTATAAGAAACCTATTCCTATTTCCTGCACTCCTTGCTCATTCAACCCCACTCCCCTCCCTCACCCTCAGAGGATATGCCTCTACTGTCCTGCCGTGTCCCTTCTAAGTTCTCATCCCCTGTCTGACACAGAGGCTTCAGCTATCATCCCTTCCTCCCCCTGAAAAAAAAAACCAAAAAACACTCATAACTCCTTGTCCTCCCCTCAACACACATAATATTAAATTAAAAAAGGACCTTAATAAAGAAGGACCCGTCATCCCTACCTCAGTCACCACTAAAGGGCAATGCCAAAGGGCACCTTTTGGTAATGGAACCAGGAAGGCCTGTCAGTACTGAAGGGTCTGCATATGGCCAGGTCTTTCTCCCTCTATTTGGGCTGCCCAGATGGCCAAGATTTCCCCCTCTTGGCCTCCTAGTCTCAAGGGAGGGGTGCACATTGCCTACTAGTTAGGGCTTGTCACTGGGAACTGGGAGAGAGAGGTTCAAATCCCTCTGCCTTGCGGATGGAATGACACAGTGGTTCTTTCATTGTGAACAAGGGTCCTTACTAATAGGATAATAGATGAAAAGATGGGAGGGGCTGACCTCTTCCTCTCTGCTTAGTCATCTAAAGCTGGAGTTGGATTTAGGCCTTGGAGTTTAAATATACAGAGGCGCGTCTACACATGGATTTGATTTGAGCTCAGTTTACTCCGGTAGAAACTACATTGGAACAAGCATTCCCGAGCAAGCATCTACACATGCTAGGGAACAGATTCGGTGCTCTTAGCACCAAACTTTCTGCAGCCCTGCAATGGATCCCTGCTGCCACATGGAGGAGCTCCAGGCTCTGGCTGCAGGTGCCAGCAGCTAGCAGACCTCTTCAAAAGGCAGTGCCATTTACTGCTCTCTGGCCAGCCACTTCTCTGCCTAGGAGCAGTGTGCTCAGTGCAGGGGCAGCATATTGCAGCTCTCTCCTTGCCCACCCTGCCTCCCCATGCTATAGCTGCTCCAGCCCCTGCCCCTGACAGTGATAACCAGGGCCTTGAGCTCCTATTGGCCTCCATGCTCTGGCCTGCTGCACCAACTGCTGCCTGGCCCATAGCCATCTTGCCTGTCTGGCTCCTCCTGATGCAGCAACCAAATACCCTGGCCACAGCACACTGACCCAGGGCTTGTGCCAACAGGGATGCTGATAAGAGGCTTCTGGACACCACCACCAGGGCTGATGTCACCCTCCTGGGCCTCTTGGCCTGCTGGGCCAGTTAAGACTGGTGGCAGCATGTTGTCCAGCACACCTGGGCCAATAAGCAGTGGCTGGAGGGCTTTCACATAACCTGGGCCACCTTCCAGGACCTTGTGGAGATCCAGCCACACCTGGAGTGGCAGGACATGGGTTTAGGTGGGGGGCTACATAGTGCTGAGTCCAGGGTGGGGACCAGGCCAGGGGCTCCTGTCTGCTGAAGGTGGCGCATAACCTCCTCCCAGGCCCAGGCCCAGGCCCAGGCCCAGGCCCAGGCCCAGGCCCAGGCCCAGGCAGGGGCTGGCTGTGGGACAGCAGGTAGCTATCAGGGGGCAGGCGGGGCTAGGGTTGGGGGCTGGGCAGCAGGTGGCACAAATGCAACTGCCAGGGCCAGAACTGTGTCCAGCATCCAGCAGTCATCATCTGTGACCTGAACAGCCTGGTCCTATATGGCGTTCTGCTCCCAGTGCACTTGGAGCTACTTGTGCTCCAGGGCCAGGAACTCTGCCCAGGACTCCTGGCAGCATTTGCTGCTGCAGCTCCAGAACCCCACTCCCCTCCTGCAGACTAGCCACACTGCTGTGCAACCGTTCAGCCCACAGTGCCTGGGCTTGGGGGACACAGGGCTCCCTGTTGACTGGGATGAAGAGCTGGCTATGCCCCTGCCTTCCCCACTTCCCCATGGGAGAGGAGGGGGGAACTTAGGGCCAGGGGAGTGCAGGAGGGCCAGGCAGGGTTGGGGATGTAGTAGGTTGCTATCCCCAGAGGCATTCTAGCAGCCTGTGAGTGGCACCCTTTAAGTCCTTTAATCTTCACTCCTGTATTTTGTCCTGTAGCCTGCCTTTACTCACCTGCCACATCTTGATGTAAATATTATTTAGTTGTTCTTACAAGTAGGAGACTACCTATTGTATGCCCCGATGATTAGGGCTATCCTTGTATGCTCCGACCACCCCTATATGTGCCCCACACCTCTCAGATATTGTTTGTACTTCTGTGTTGGGGTTCTCAGCCACCACAGGCTTCTCACCCCCATCTTTCTTTAGCTAGACCTACCAGCCAAAACCCACCAGGTAGGGTTTGACTCTGAGGCTCTAGCTGTTTAATACTGTCTGGGCCTGTGGACCTCCTTTTGTGCTTACTATGGCACCAGGCTGTCTGCCCTCCACTTCATGTTGTGCCTCTGGGTGCCAAGTTGTTGGGTCTTCTGCCTTTTCAGGGTTGGCCCCTTTCTTATAGCTTGGGCTACTAACCTAGATCCACCCACTAGGACCCAGCTTCAAAGTCCCATTTTTCTGCAGCCAGCTCTGGGCCCCTGGCCCTGTACAGCTGCACTCACTAGCACACTGGGCCCTTTGGCCTTTTATGAGTGTGTCCTAAGGTGCTAATGTGGCTTCCTCCTCCTCTACAGCTTCAACCACAAACCACCGGATTACCAGTCAAACACAAACAGTAAGCCCATGGGCTATAACCCAAATAAAGTTAAGGAAGGTAGTCTGCCATCTCACATTGCCCATGGCTCTGTGCTTCTTCTTCTCATCGTGGAAAATTGTCTTATGGGATGCACCCAGAGAGTGGTGGTGGATAGGTTGGTTTCTACCTGGAGAAATGTGGGCAGCGGAGTCCCCCAAGCCTCTGTCCTGGGACTGGTACTGGTCAATATCTTCATTAGTGACTTGGATGAGGGAGTAGAAAGCACTCTGTCCAAGTTTGCAGATGATATCAATCTATGGGGGGAGGTAAACAAACTAGAGGGCAAGGAGCAAATCCAGGCAGATTTGAACAGGCTGGGAAAATGGGCGTAACAGAATAGGTTGTAGTTTAACAAAGAAAAGTTCCATGTGTTGCACCTAGGGAGGAAGAATCATCAACACACCTATAGCCTGGGAGCTACCATTCTCAGTATCACAACTGTGGAAAGGGATCTCGGAGTCATAGTAGACTCCAGAATGAACATGAGTTGCCGATGTGATGAAGTAATAAGTAAAGCTAACCGCACTCTTTCTTGCATAAGTAGGTGCATCACAAACAGGTCTAGGGAGGTGATACTTACCCTCTACGTGGATTGGTCAGGCTGAAGCTGGAGTACTGCATCCAGTTTTGGGTGCCACACTTCAGAAGGGATGTAGATAACCCAGAAAGGGTTCAGAGGAGGGCCACCCATCTGGTTGAAGACCTACAGGAAAAACCCTATGAGGACCAGTTGAGGGACCTGAATCTCTTCAGCCTCTGCAAGAGAAGGCTAAGAGGTGATCTTGTGGCCATCTTCAAACTCATCAGCGGGGGACAGCAGGAAATACGGGATATGATATTTACCAGGGCACCCATTGGGGTAAATAGAAACAATGGCCACAAACTGAAGTAGAGCAAATTTAGATTGGGCATCAGGAAAAAAATATTTACAGTGAGGGTTGCCAAAATATGGGTGGTGCTGTCCCCTTCCATAGATTTTCATAGATTTCATAGATTATAGAGTAGGAAGGGACCCAATGGATCATCGTGTCCGACTCCCTGCCCCTGGCAGGAAAGAGGACCGAGGTCAGATGACCCCAGCCAGGTGCCTATCTAGCTTCCTCTTGAAGACCTCCAAGTTAGGTGATAGTACTACCTCTTGGCAGCCCGTTCCAGATTCTGACCACCCTTACTGTGAAAAATTTCTTCCTAACGTCTAACCTGAATCTACTCTCCACAGTTTGTACCCATTATTCCTAGTTACTCGCTGGGGTGCTCTGCTAAACAGTGCATCCCCAATTCCCTGCTGTCCTCCCCTGATAAATTTATAGGTGGCTACAAGGTCACCCCTCAGCCATCTTTTGTATAGGCTGAAGAGATCCAGATCTCTAAACCTCTCCTCATAGGGTCTTTCATGGAGACCATTAATCACGCGAGTGGCCCTCCTCTGAACCCTCTCCAGATCCTCTGTGTCCCTCTTGAAGTGTGGTGCCCAAAAGTGGACACAGTACTCCAACTGCGGCCTGACTTATGCCACATAGAGGGGGAGCATCACCTCCCTCAAACTGTTGGTCATGCATCTGCTAATACACAACAAGGTGTGATTGGCATTGTTGATGGTCTTATTAGACTGCTGGCTCATGTTCATCTTGGAGTCAACTATGACTCCAAGATCTCTCTCATCCTCTGAGATGCTGCGGAGGACATCCCCCAAACTGTAGGTGTGCTGGGTATTCCTGCTTCCTAGGTGGAGTACCTTACATTTATCTTTGTTGAATTGCATCCTATTATGTTCCGCCCATTGATCTAACCTGTCCACGTCAGCCTGTATCTGCTCCCTGCCCCCTGCTGTATTAACCTTGCCCCATAATTTGGTATCATCCATGAACTTGGAGAAGGTGCTCACCACACCCTCATCCAAATCACTGATGATGATATTAAATAACATCGGCCCAAGGACTGAACCCTGCAGGACCCCACTGCCCACCTCCTTCCAGTCCAAGAATGACCCATCAACCACCACTCTCTGGGTGCAGTCCCTAAGCCAGTTAGCCACCCACCTGCCTGTGTAGGCATCCACTCCACAGCCTGTTAGCTTCTCTATGAGACTAGGATGCAAAACTGTGTCAAAGGCCTTCCTAAAATCCAGGTAGATGACATTGGCCTCAGCTCCTGCGTCAAGGCAGTGTGTGACCTGGTCATAAAAGGCTATAAAGTTTGTCAGGCAGGATCTACCTGTGATGAACCTCTACTGGTTTCCCTTCAGCATCATTTCCCCTGTTGGGCCCTCACAAATACACTCTTGGATGATTTTTTCTAGTATTTTCCCAGGGAGAGAGGTAAGACTGACTGGATTAA
>NW_017729034.1:60289527-60290624 GCF_001723915.1 Gavialis gangeticus
CCTCTGAACCCTCTCCAGATCCTCTGTGTCCCTCTTGAAGTGTGGTGCCCAAAAGTGGACACAGTACTCCAACTGCGGCCTGACTTATGCCACATAGAGGGGGAGCATCACCTCCCTCAAACTGTTGGTCATGCATCTGCTAATACACAACAAGGTGTGATTGGCATTGTTGATGGTCTTATTAGACTGCTGGCTCATGTTCATCTTGGAGTCAACTATGACTCCAAGATCTCTCTCATCCTCTGAGATGCTGCGGAGGACATCCCCCAAACTGTAGGTGTGCTGGGTATTCCTGCTTCCTAGGTGGAGTACCTTACATTTATCTTTGTTGAATTGCATCCTATTATGTTCCGCCCATTGATCTAACCTGTCCACGTCAGCCTGTATCTGCTCCCTGCCCCCTGCTGTATTAACCTTGCCCCATAATTTGGTATCATCCATGAACTTGGAGAAGGTGCTCACCACACCCTCATCCAAATCACTGATGATGATATTAAATAACATCGGCCCAAGGACTGAACCCTGCAGGACCCCACTGCCCACCTCCTTCCAGTCCAAGAATGACCCATCAACCACCACTCTCTGGGTGCAGTCCCTAAGCCAGTTAGCCACCCACCTGCCTGTGTAGGCATCCACTCCACAGCCTGTTAGCTTCTCTATGAGACTAGGATGCAAAACTGTGTCAAAGGCCTTCCTAAAATCCAGGTAGATGACATTGGCCTCAGCTCCTGCGTCAAGGCAGTGTGTGACCTGGTCATAAAAGGCTATAAAGTTTGTCAGGCAGGATCTACCTGTGATGAACCTCTACTGGTTTCCCTTCAGCATCATTTCCCCTGTTGGGCCCTCACAAATACACTCTTGGATGATTTTTTCTAGTATTTTCCCAGGGAGAGAGGTAAGACTGACTGGATTAAAGTTACCCAGCTCCTCCCTTCTCCCCTTCTTAAAAATGGGCACCATGTTGGCCTCTTTCCAGTCCTCAGGGACCTGGCCAGAGCACCATGAGAGCTCAGACAGCCATGCCAGCAGCTCAGCAATGACAGTGGCCAATTGCTTCAGCACCCATGGATGGAGGTCATTCGGGCCAGCTGACTTGC
>NW_017729034.1:60295624-60298220 GCF_001723915.1 Gavialis gangeticus
TATCATCCATGAACTTGGAGAAGGTGCTCACCACACCCTCATCCAAATCACTGATGATGATATTAAATAACATCGGCCCAAGGACTGAACCCTGCAGGACCCCACTGCCCACCTCCTTCCAGTCCAAGAATGACCCATCAACCACCACTCTCTGGGTGCAGTCCCTAAGCCAGTTAGCCACCCACCTGCCTGTGTAGGCATCCACTCCACAGCCTGTTAGCTTCTCTATGAGACTAGGATGCAAAACTGTGTCAAAGGCCTTCCTAAAATCCAGGTAGATGACATTGGCCTCAGCTCCTGCGTCAAGGCAGTGTGTGACCTGGTCATAAAAGGCTATAAAGTTTGTCAGGCAGGATCTACCTGTGATGAACCTCTACTGGTTTCCCTTCAGCATCATTTCCCCTGTTGGGCCCTCACAAATACACTCTTGGATGATTTTTTCTAGTATTTTCCCAGGGAGAGAGGTAAGACTGACTGGATTAAAGTTACCCAGCTCCTCCCTTCTCCCCTTCTTAAAAATGGGCACCATGTTGGCCTCTTTCCAGTCCTCAGGGACCTGGCCAGAGCACCATGAGAGCTCAGACAGCCATGCCAGCAGCTCAGCAATGACAGTGGCCAATTGCTTCAGCACCCATGGATGGAGGTCATTCGGGCCAGCTGACTTGCACCCATCCAGCCCTTCCAAGTGCTCTTTAACTAAGTCAGCACTAATCTTTGGCGGGCTGGTGCCTTTTGAACATCTGTCTATGTTCAAGGTTGAGGGATCACCTTGGTCAGTATTAAGGAATACTGAAGCAAAGAACTCATTGAAGAGCTCTGCCTTTTTCCCTGCATCAACCACCAACTGACCTGAAGTCTAAAACTTTAGCATCACTGGATATTTTTCTCACCCTTCACTGGATAGTGAGCTCTACCAAATGGTGGTCACTATCACCCAGGTTACTGTGTACCCGCAGGTCCCCCACGAGATCATCCCCTGTTGCTAAGACCAGGTCTAGCAAGGCACTACCCTTGGTGGGACTGGACACCATCTGGGTTAAGTGAAGGTCCTGCACCCAGTGTAAGAACCTCCTTGAGTGGCTTTTTTGGCCACTTGTTCCTCCCAGCTGATGGAGGTCTTTAAGAGGAGATTGGACAAACACCTGGCTGGGGTAATCTGACCCCAGCACTCTTTCCTGCCCAGGGCAGGGGGTCAGACTCAGTGATCTAATAGGTCCCTTCTGACCCTAAAATCTATGAAAAACTATTACATAAATAGAAATCGTCTGCTGTGCTCTTTTCTGTGGGGCTGCCACAGCTTCTCTGGGAGTCATAAGAAGTCCACCCCTCTGCAGTCAAACCTGCCCCTTTAGCCAGCTTAGCCCAGGGTTTTTATAGTTCTGGCCTGCCCCCTTCCAGTCACATGACTAGACAGTAAGCTTTTAACCCCTACCCTGCCAGCAGGCTGTGCCCAGAAAGTTCTAGTCTTAAAGGGGCTGGCCTGCTTTCTGGTAATAGCGTTAGTGTTCCCTGTTACAGGGGGGCAAGAGCAAGAGCAGGGGCCAGGACAGGGGCAGCGGTGGGGAAGGCCATCCCCTCAGTGCAGGCCTTACTACATGGCCAGGGCCAGTAGCTTTGCTTGGTTTTGGCTGGTGGCGATGGTGTGCAGCTCTGGCCCATGTCCTCCAATGGCGGGATGCAGAGTACAGGAGCTACCCCTCCCCCCCCAACCCCTCTCCAGGGAGAAGCTGGTGCTGCTGGTGGCTGGCTATGTCATGGCTGGCCATGCCTCATGGCTGGGGTTGTGGAGCTGGTGAGGCAGGTTCTGGCCAGGGGTCCCTGAGTTGCTGGTGGAGGCTGCAGCCAGTGAGCTCAGTGGGACAGGGGGCTGGATGCCCAAGGGGCCCTCCTCTGATGATGTGTCACCAGAAGTGCCAGACTGGGGCAGGGGCTCAGCCAGGCATCACCCGTGCTGCTATAAACAGTGCATCTGTAGCCTGGGTCCCAGGACGCAAGGTTGGCTGTCAGTTGCGTCACGTCATGCTTTCTGCCACATGTGCTAATGTGCAGTAGTCACAGGCTAGTGAGCTGTCAGTGTCTCGTGTAAATGTGGTCCGCATGTACTGTATAGACAGCAAAGAGTATCTCAGATACACCTTTCTGGCAGTTATGGACAAATTTCAATTCTGTATGATTACTATTGTAAATGCATGTCACCAGCTGCATCCTGAAGGCCTTATTCAGTTTTCACAGTCTTTAGTCACTGAGCTTCCTTTATGTGAGTTTAAAAGCAAAGACAAATTAAAAATTGAATTAAGAACTGGGACCTCTTAACTTACAAAACAGCGCAAGGTGGCAAAGGCACGCAGTCAGGTGGTGGTCCTAGATTTTAGGAGGGTGAACTTCAACGAGCTAAGGAGGATAGTTGGAGAAGCGCTGAAGTCTCAGAGGGGAGGGGAGCCGGGTGTCCAAGGGGAGTGGTCGCTCCTTAAGGAGACGATCCTCCAAGCCCAGAGGAAGGTAATCCCCAGGAGGGTCAAAGGGGGCAGGAGAGCATATAAGCCTCCATGGCTCACTAAAAACATCCGGGAATGTCTCCTTGCCAAAAAGGAGGCTT
>NW_017729034.1:60298502-60320979 GCF_001723915.1 Gavialis gangeticus
GCATCTCAAGCAGGTCCAAGGAGGTGATCCTCCCCCTCTATGCGGCACTGGTCAGGCCGCACCTGGAGTACTGCGTCCAGTTCTGGGCGCCGCACTTTAAGAGGAATGTGGACAGCATGGAGAGGGTCCAGAGGAGGGCCACTCGTATGATCAAGGGCAGCAGGGTAGGTCCTATGAGGAAAGGTTGCGGGACCTGAACCTGTTCAGCCTTCAAAAGAGAAGGCTGAGGGGGGATCTTGTGGCCTGTTATAAACTGGTTAGGGGGGATCAGCAGGCGCTGGGGGAGCCCCTGTTCCCCCAAGCGCTGCAAGGAGTGACCAGGAACAACAGTCACAAGCTGGCGGAGGGAAGGTTTAAGTTGGACATCAGGAGGCACTACTTCATGGTCAGGGTGGCTAGGGTCTGGAACCAGCTTCCAAGTGAGGTGGTGCAGGCTCCCACCCTGGGGGTTTTTAAGAGGAGGTTGGATGACCACCTTGCTGGGGTCATTTGACCCCAGTGCTCTTTCCTGCCATGGCAGGGGGTCAGACTAGATGATCTGCTCAGGTCCCTTCCGACCCTAGAAACTACGAAACTATGAAACTATAAAACAATAAAACAGCTGTCTCTATGTATTAATAGCTAACCAGTATTTCCAGAAATCCCTGCTATTTTGGCAATACCTCTGTGTTAGATTGTAAGTACTCTAATTAATTTGGCTTTTACAAAAGCAATCTTTTTTCTGGGATGACTTAATTTCTTGTATTGCTCAGACGAATGAACACTGATGAATAAAAGTTATGCCTATCTTTTCATACACTGATATTTACTACTGATTGTTAAAATGTTTAAGGAGGTTAAAATATGTAATCCAATATCTTTGTTGTGGAATCCAATTTATTCCCTACACCATTACTTTTTGTGCATTTTTTTTTACTTTATCATATCCAGTGTAACATCTTCACTGAAATTGTTTCTCAGTTCTGCTTTCAGGGCATTACAGTTCTGAAAGACTGTGAATTGTCCTGCAAATAGGTAAAGGTGAACAGCTACATAGTTATAGTCACTTTCTGGAATTCTCACACCAATTCTGCCTATTCCTTTGCCTTAGCTTACTAAATGGATTTCCTCTGACCTGTCTTGGATTGCTATTTTATCATCTCAGATAAGGGCCTTGCCACAAAGTTGTTTTTACTGGGTCATATTTATGACATCTATTTTTCTCCTTTTCTTTGCATTCCATATGACAGGGCTGTCCAACTTCTGAGTGGCCTGGGGGCTGAAGCCCTTCCACACATTGGGTGCATCTACATGAGATGCTTCAAGCACAGTAGACTAATTCTTTAGGGCAGCAGGCAAAACCTGTGCTAATGCGCATTTATGCTAATGTGCAGTAGAATTAATGTAGAATTAATGTACTGTGCAGTAGCATCCCACAAATATTGTTCAACTGTGCAGTAGCATTGATTATGGAACATTTAATGCCTGTCATGACAGGTACTAAACTTAATGTGCCATAATTACAATGCATTAATGAACATGTAGATGTGCACACTGTGTAGGCTGCATGTTCCCTAAGCTTCTTTCTGTGTCACATGGGCCCCCACCAATGCATGACAGGCAATCACCCCCAGCCACCCTGTTAGACCAGCCCTGTGCCCCAAGTCCCACAAGCTGACTGTATTGCAGGCTCCCTCAGCCCTGTGGGCCATGCTGTGCTACCCCCAGAGGGAAGGGAAGCCTGGAAAATCCAGTGGCAGGAGCAGGAGAATGATGGGGGGAGCATTGCCTAGACTGGGAGCCTGGGGGACACAGGTTAACTCCTTTGGGACTGCCAGTTGGACAACTCTGCCATAGGATCCATTGTGCTTTCTGAATATGTTTTGAAAATCCCAATTTAGTGTTTTAGATTTGGCCTGCTGAGGGTACAGTTTTGTTTCCAGCAAAGGCTAGATTTTAAAAACAGCTCAATTATCATTTAGTTATCAAAATTAGTGACCTTATATTCCATATAAATGTGTTGAACTCTTTTGAAAATTTATCCTAATGTAATACAGAGCTGATGCATGATGAACTTTTTTGAATTTCTGACTCTAAGCCCATGAAAATTTAATCCTAGCTCTTTTGAAAACCCAATCCAAGGGAATATAAAGATTCACATTATTTTCAGTATCTGGAGTCCATGTCTTTGGCAATTACATTGTCTCTCTGCAGTTCAAAATTATGCCCAATATAAATTGTCTCGCTTAATTACTTTCTCTAGAGCTTGGTGCATAAATGATTACACCAAGTATGTACAGTAACAGCAAATCTAGGCCATCAAATTTGTATGTGAATTGTATTTGGCAAAGCACGGAATAAAAATGAATTTATCATTTTGTCACTTAGTCCTTACTGACTTTGCCTGGCGATGAACACCATGCATAGTACATGTTTTTTGGCCAGAACATGTCATCCAAAATAATAAAGACTTTTACAAGGAAATCTTCCTCTTTGCCAGGTGTTTTGTAGGGAAATGAATAAAAAAAAACCTTTAACCTTCTCACCCATGTAGTATAGTAGACATAAAACTTGTTGATTGGAACTAGCAATTTCAAATGCATCCTACAGATTACTGAATCTGCTTGTCTGTTTCTTCAATCACTGAGCAATTGATGTCAACTCATAGATATTAAATGCTGAGAATTTAGACAATGTAAATGCCATGCTGCTGTTTTTTGTTAACCTCTATTGTTTCCCTGGCACATCTTTGTATTGTTTCTTTTCAAACTCTTAAGTGCCAATTTCTTCCCGGGAAGTTGTATATAGTACCTTTGTTACAGCAGATTTTATGAGCTGTTTCCTTTTAAATGCTTCCAATAATTTATAAGGCCAAAATGTATTCACAATTAAGTGTCTAGGCAGTCTTACAGTACATGTCCATTGCTGCTTTAGGCCAGAGTGATAGATCTGCACACTTTTTTGTTGGCTTTTTGAAACACTCAGAGAGAGATCAGTTATAGTCTTGAATGCAGCACTAAGTACTTTTCCTTACCTCTGTTCAAGTAAGCCAAGGACTTTCTCTCTCTTCTCTGTGTTATAACATTAAACACTTGGCATTTTGCAATAGGTTTATTTTCTTTTTAACTTTGTATTATGTTTTTGTTTATTTCTCAAGCATAGGTTTCAGGTCTTCATCTGCTCTGCTTCCTTTTAAGAGGTAAGTTCAGGAACATGCATACACAAGCTTACTAATGTTTAATTAGGAACAGGAAAGGGGAATTGCTACTTTATAGTGGATTCATTTTGATGTTATAACTCATCTGTGTCCAAAGATGGGTTATAACCTGTCCAAACCATGCACATAAGAAGAAGAATGGTTATCTATGTACAATAACTGTCATTCTTGGAGATGTGCTGCTCACATTGATTCCAGACTATGGAATTACCAAATAGTTACTTCTTTGCTTAGAAGAAGAGTCCTGCTTACCACTGGCTGCATGATGGTCCTTCAAAAGTGGGCATCTGATCTGGGAGGTGTTTGGAAGATTCTACAATGTCCTGTAGAAACACAGATTAAGTTCTTCATTGCTGCCCAACAAGCCTCTTGGATGAAGTGCCTGGGTGGGGGAGAGAGGTGATTAATTTATGTACAGAAAATGGTTTGTGTTCAACTCCATGTAAATGAAAGCAGTGACTTAAGGAATGGAGGATGGCTGTGAAGTTGGAGCCAAGAGAGGTAATCAGAAGTAGTTGTAAAACAATACAGTTGAAACTAATAACCTAGTTAATGTAGAAGAACAAGACTACGCAACAGGTTATTAGTACCTGTGGAATGCAGAGGGGTTAGCAGAAAGACTGCAGTGAGTCTTAAAGTCATTTTCTGTGTTTAGCCCATGGTTTTTACATTCAGGAAGGTTGTGCATTTTTGTTCCCAGGCCCATGTTTTGAAGGTGTTTTGTAGATTTCCCTTGAGTATGAGGCTTGTGAAGTCAGAACGGAAATGGGTATTCTGCGATTATGTGGTGATGGTGTGTGTCTGTCCTTTATCTGTTTCCTGTGAACATTCATTCTGGAGCATAGAATTGGTCTGGATTCATCCAGATAGTTTCTATGAAGGTATTCAGTACATTGGATGGGCTCTGCTGTGTTTGGTGGTAGACACACGTAGGCCCCATTAATTTGTCTGAAAACCTGAATATTCATAAGAGCAGGGAATGGAACTTGGGTGTCTCACTTTCCAGGCTACAGAGTCAGTCTCACTTGTCTGTTTCTCTTGGCACTGAACTGAGAAATCATTTACTCATGTAATTCAACAGATTTTAAAATTTACTCTCTTCAAACAGGCTAAAAAACCTGCCTTAGCTCTAGAAGATTAAGTGATAATGTGGCTGGGTGGATCTCACTTGTGTAGCTTGTAACATGCCCTTGTACATCTGGAAAGACACAAAAAGTTTAAATGCACTGGAGCTTGAAATATAGCTTCCCTTGGGGTTGGGTGAGGTTTGTTTGGTAAAGGAAACTGAAAGATAAATATATAACCTGATATGGAACTCTGATAAAACTTTAAGCCAGATCTGGGAAGGAAGCCTGACAATAACCCAGCCCTTATGAATTCTGCATTACAAGACCTGCCATGAGAGCCTAAAACTCCTCCACCCATTGCACTTCTGTCATGACTAATAAAAAGGCACAGTTAGTGATACTGGGAATGAGCTGCCAAGGGCTCAAAGAGGGGACCCATCAATAATGTTAATACTATATTGATGGTCCTATTGGGAATGGGCTTCCAGACAAAAGAAAAGCATGAATTGGGACCTTAAGAAAGCTAGCCACTCTAGAATGGAAAAATACAGCATGGTCTTGAATACAGTGGAGATACTCAGCTATTGCTAATAGGTGGATCCTTATGGAACTAACAAGAAATCCAGATAATACCAGGAATAACAAATAGTCTAGTATTGCCCAAATGTATTTTTTTTCCCTCAAGGAAGACACCTGGGGTGACACTTTAGTTTTCCTGGTCTTCTTTGCCACTCTTTGTACCCCTTATGTAAACAGTCACTTAAAGAAAAAAAAGTATGGCTTTGTCCTGAGCACATTTATATGCATCTGTGAACAGTATGTAAGTAGTAGTGTTGTCAGAGAGAAGAGCAAGCTTGTTGGGGGAACTGTAGCTTCTATATCTCCCTCCTCAGATTTAACCCAAACCAGTTTCAGGCAAACTGTCTTTAAATCAATTTAATCAAATAAAGATTTGGGGCTTTGAACAATCAAAGAAATAGATTAGAAAAGTATATTCCATATCTTTGTCCACTCATTTTTCTACCATAAAGGAATTTACTCAGTAAAAGTGTCCTTCATGTAAATCACAGCTCATCTCACTAAAAGTCTACTGGATTATATAAATCTACATTAGATCAGAATAAAGTTCAAGAAATTTTAATATTTTTTTGATAGCCTTGAAACTGGAAGAGATTGTTACTCCATATTTAATATACTTTAGGACTGTGGCATTATTTTGGTTTTAGCAATGCTTTCTTTAAACAAATTGAGTTGGTGATGTTTAGGATGGTGTTGTAGGTTACCTCTAAGCCTCCAAAAAGGCATTTAAGATAGCCACATTCACCTATAAAGGGTGTTAGCCCATGCTAAATATCCTCTAAACATTTTAAAGCTATGCCACTTCAGGTGAGGGTTATCTTTAATTTATTTCACCCAGAACATCCCAGAGTATTGTTAGTCTGCTCCAAAGGAATACAATGCTATATTTGCATTCCTCCAGCACCATTCCCAGCCCTTCCCACTCCTTTGCTCCATAGGTAATCTTTCAAGCCTCCTAAACTCTACTGCCCAAGGGTGTTATGGTAGCCTCCCCTCCTGCTCCCAGCACACCCTTGACCATTCTGAGCACCCAGGTGCTACTTACTAGTTTGCTGCTTGCTCTGGCACCCCTGTGCAAACAGCAACAGCAATCCTACTCCCTACCTCTGTGAACAGAATAAACCAGAGAATAAAAACCATTCTCAGCTGCGTCTGAGCTCTGCCCAGTTTGGCATACATGCAGTGAGTCTCAGCTCTGCTCTAGTATGCATGCAGTGAGCCTTTGGGTCTGAGTTCTGCTCTGGTGTGAGTACTAATCCAATCCCTACCATCTCCAGACCCAATCACAATTCAGTGAAATACATGCAAGATTTTGATCCTTTACTCTTTTTTTATTTTTTTCCAACTCTTTTTGTTTACTTCTTCCCCCTGCCCGTTCACTTCAACCAGGGTTCCCCCCCCCAAGACCTTTCCCTTCCCATGTGCAGCTCTGGTTGGCTCCTTCTGGCTGTGGAATGAGGGAAGCCACAGCTCCCACGGTGGTTTTTCCACCTCTGGGATACATGCCAAGATCTCTCCTCCTCTTCCACCCCAGAGGAGAGATAGAGGCCTGGCCCCTGTCCTCATCTTTTCTCACAAATCTAGTAAGAGTGCAAGTCTAAGACAACATTAAGCCTTAACTTGTGACTGCTCTGAATGCTTTAAAGAAAATCTGTGCTAGTACCACAGAGCCCTCGGTGCTTGTGAGGGTGCACAGGGCCAGAAGGGCCCCGGAACACGATGCAGGCAATGCTGCATGGAGGATCCAGGATGCAGCTGAGCCCCAGTGCCTGCATGAGGTGGGCTGGGCCTCCAACCACAAGCAGAAAGGGAAGCCCTCAGTGCACACGATGGTGCACAGGGCCACCAGCAGCCGAAAGGGGAATCCGGGAGTCCTGTGGGCTCCCGCATGTGGGGAGCATCTCAACCTGAGGTGGACCATTCATCTGGGCCCACCCCGGAGTCATGAGTGCCAGGGGAAATGGGTCCCATGGGTGGGGGGAGGGGCAGTTCCCCCTACCTAGCCAGGGAAACCTCCTGAGAATACATGCTCTCCTATGGGGTGGTGAGAGATCCCAAGGTGTCTTCAGTGTTTCCCCATTAGTTCATTTAGTGCTGTAAGAGCTCCAGGGGCTAGCCTGGGCCTTGGGAGACTTTAATAAGTTCAGTGTATTGCTATTAATGTGAGCCTCAAATGTTGTGATGGTGCCTCATATTTTATTGTTCCTGGGAGACTGGTAATTGTTGGTTCATGTACATATGACTTCCTGAAATCCCCACTGAGACCTCTTGTTCCCTTACCTGTTCCCCTTCGAATCATGCTTACCTGTGTTGATTGATTACTAACCTGTGTGTTATTTGTGCCTGTCTGTGTTAATTCATACCTTACCTGTTCCTGAGCGGAACCCTGAGTTGTAGTATACATACATACATATATATACACATATACTTACATATACATACATATATATATGTATTCCTCTCATTCAGCTCTCAGTATAGGTAAGTTGTATATTTATAAATGTGTTCACTAGTTTATCTCTTCAGACCTGTATTTATTTTTGTGCCCTGGCCTGACTCTATGGGGGAAAGAGGGAATTGATTGACAGCTGTAGATCCTTCACACAGCACTCCTGCCTAGCCATCTATCCTTTTATTTGGAAAAGGGGAGCACATACTTAGGTGCACCCGGGTTACACTGGCATTAATAATCATTAGATGAAATGGATAGAGAGCATAAGCCATTAGGCACAAGAAAGCTAGCCAGAACCCAGGCTACCCACCAACACAAGGCAGCATCCAGTTCACTGAGCCCAACATACTCTCACTTCTATCCTTTCTGGCCCCACATATTTCCCACACATGGCTATCTACTGGAGCCAGCTTCAAGCTACAAAAGACTACACAGTGCCTAGCCAAGTGGCCTGGTAGTTTGAGCCTTTTGCTGAGAAGTAGATGGTATAGCTTCAAAACCTTTCTGGGTGAGGAGTTTTCAAGTTAAATAGAATCCTGCCCTAGATAATTGGTAGATTAAATAGGATTTAGCCTTAAGTGAGCTGAATACTGAGATGATGGAGATAACTCCTGTCTTGCCATAAAAAAACCACTGCAAGTCAGAGAAGAATGCAGAGTTCAGGCACATGCCTGTGTCTACCATTTCCAATTGCTTGCTGTAGGCTCCTACTTGTTCATCAGCTAGATGCTCTGGATCTCTCCTCAAAGGTGCCTAACTCTCTCCATTGACTGTACAAGCATCCAGAGTGCCTGCCCTTGTCCATTCAGTTTGTCCTCCTATGGCAAAGCACCCACATTTGGGAACTGCAATTTCTAAGTGGAAGTGACACTGAAAATTACTTGGATATGATCCACAGTCTGTGGAGGAAGGAGAAGCAAGAGATGTTTTGGGAAACAATAGCTAACAGTTCCTAGGTTGCAGTCAAATGTTTGCTTTTTTCCTATTTTCATTCTTGTGATAATTAGGTACAGATAATGGTTTATTTTTCTCTCATGTTTCTTCTCTCTCAGTGGGTTAACTCACTTTTGTCCATCACGCCCTTTTCAGTCTTTTCCCTCAGATCTTCAAATGCTGCTATGCCAATTTTTTTATTGTGTTGAAAATATTTAGCAAAAGCCATATCAATTGTTTTTCCATTCTGTGTTTTCCCAAATTATGGTTAGTCACTAAAAACTTATTTATAAGCACTTTTGAAAGTCCTACTTGGAAGTAAAATGTATTATTTGAATTACAAGTATATTTTATTTGCCTGCCTGGGGGATTCAAATTAGATGGCAGAATCCAATTTGCTATGTTCACAGATGGGCACAATCCTTGGTCCAAACAGTTTATAATATAAGAGCAAATGCTGAGGAGTGTTCTTATTAGTTTGCACTGAAGTCAATAGATCTTTAGAAGGATCAGCCCATATATATGTATACATGCTCGCCTTCCCAGAGAAGAACAGATTTTTAATTTTATAAAGAGAGATTGTTGTCATTTTTAATCTCTGGGCCATCAGGGAGGTTTAAATGTAAAAGAAAGTGGGCTGCCCTTCCTCTGACCCAGTCATAGCAGTACAGCATGATTTAAATGATCCTAATACAAGTGGAAGCATTTATAATCTTTCAGTTGACATGGGAAAGTGTTTGGTTCTGATGCTGTGAGTGAATGTAGTCTCATGCTGTCTTGCAGCAGTGAGAAAAGCATAATATAATCAAGTTATTGCAGGCTGTATATTTTTAAATGATAGAGACTTGATGTTTATTTATTCAAGAAATGACTGCAGCATGGCTGAGCCAGACCACACTGAACACGTACTGATTTTGAGGCTTTATGAAAGATGCCAGACTAACTGCTCTGGAAAGTAAAATTATTTAGATGCAAGTGGAGGTCTATTTATATAGATCAAAGTCATGTAAAGTGGCCATTGTGTGAATGTGAATCAGGGCTACAAGTTCTAGCTTCTACGGTGATGGGGAAAAAGACCATTCAAAATGTAACTCAAAAGAAATCACTGCAGTACTCTCTATTTGTGTCTGCACAGCGTTAGAATCAATACCACTGGAATGTGAGCATCCACGTGTATGTGTATTTGTTCAGTTAACAATACAGGTATTTAAAACATAATTATAATAATAAAAGAGAAAGTATGTTATAAAATATGCAGGTGTCTTGCTTTGGAGTGCTGGGGTTAGATGGGCACAGAAAATGTATAAAATAGGCCTTGATTATTACATGGTAGAGTTGGTCGGAGGGAGCATGAGTGATTTTGTTTACTTGAAAGGTTGCTTCTGTATTAAAAATTTCAGAAATACTATTTTAGGCAACACTGCTAGTCATCTTCACCTACAACTCAGTGGCTGCGTCTACATGAGACGCTGTCTGGTCAGTAGCTTGAGACTACTGTAGAGTAGCATCATGTGGCAGGAACCATGATAAATAACTGAGGAGTAACAACTGCGCAGTCAGCATCTTGTGTAAACACAGCCAGTGAGTAACAAATCACAGGCTTGGAGAGGAAAGTTTAACTGTTAGTTCCCTTTTGTATGCTATTAGCTGACCATAGTAGAAGTAGCTAACTGTATGTATATGTGGCATGTGGGCTACTTCTTACAACCTCTCTGTTCCATCCAGTGCCACTACCTTAACCAGTGAAGGGATAGGTAGTTTTATTTTTGCACATCTATTATTCTGTCTGGCAGATGGCAATGTCACATTTTCAAATGAACGTGTCCTTTGGATGCATAAAGTTATGGGATCTTTTGTCTTTTCTGTACCATAATGTACTCTGCTTTGGATACAGTGACATGAATAATCAAGAGGAATTGAACCTACCTGTGGGCTGCAGAAGATATTGGTACCATCAGCTTTGTTTGCTGGAGTACACTATTGTTCTTTGTTTCTTGCAAAGTGGTTGTGTATGCTTGCTTATTTTTGAATGATGGATGTGATAGGCTTTGTGCAACCTTAACTCACTATTACAGGAATCTGAACTTTATTTTACCTCATACTTATCTTAAATTTCTGTGCCCCTTAGGATAAGCTGCAGGAAATAATCTCTAACAATGTTAGCATGAAGGCCAACTAGCATATTAGTTCAAAGCATCATAGTACATTTGTTTCAAAGTCTATCATTTAAAGTGCACAGTAAAATAAACATATAGAAGACAGTAGAATCATTTCCTAACAGAAGTGGTGGAAGACCCATTACTTAGGTAAAATAACTCTGTCTAAAGAATTCAGTAGTATATTATAGGGAAGAGTCATGCATTGGCCAGGGAATGGACAAGATGACCTAAGAGATCTTTCATCTCTAATTATGTATTTATGTTCCCAATGCTTTCTCACAGTTTAGTAACAAGAAAAAAATGTTATTGGATTTGATGTCCATTATGACCTTTAAGCCAATAAAATTACGTAGATTTGAGTACCACAAACATACAGCATGTTATATGGTGACTAATACTTGTGTTATCCAGAAATGCAGTCATCTAAGGGATAGACATATTTTTGGAGTTAACCAGTTTGGCAAGTGCATACAAGATGATTATCTGAAATTAGAGTATGCATGCATATACTGCACATAGTAGTGTTCTTTTAGAGCCTTATTCTGTGAGGTACCAAACAAGCCAATGTTTACATTTTTTTACCCAGATGTTTCTCCAATACAACCCAAATGAAGCAAAGGATTTTAGATTTAGAATATTTCTAATTACAAGCATAAAACAAAGGACTGTAGGACAGGACAGGGTCCCCTAGGTCATCCATTTTAGTCCCATGATGTACAAAGCAACCACACCATATAATCCCGTTAATAATAAGATCAGACTCCAATTCAAACATCTGAATTTGTGTTTCATGAAAAGAGATGACAAAAACTGTAAGCAGTGGTCCTAATGAGGCTTTATCAGTGCCTTTACAGTGGAACTTATTCTTTTGCAACTCTTGGAATAGCTTGCCTGGTACCTCCTAGGATCACATTTACCATTTTCACAGCTGTACCACAATGGAAATGCATAGTCATCCTCTGATCAAATACAACACCCAGGTTCTTCTCTTCCACAGCCATTTTCAATTGGAAGGCTCCTAGGTTATAGCAGATTAGGTTCATGTCCCTGTTCTTTGTACTACTGAACTTCATCCCATTTCTATTCTTCCTGTCCTCAAGGTCATCCAGTTCTTCCTTCCTCATCTTTTGTATCCCCTGTGCCATGTTCCCCATGGATTTTAACCCAGAGGGTTTCCAGTCATCCACCCTGGTCGCCAATATCAGCTTGCAGGGACATAGCTTTCCTTAACATGGAGAGCTACACCCCCCCTCTTTTATCTACACGATGCAGCTTTGGGTGCTGATTCAATTCAGAGGAGATTTGGCCCAATTCGGCAGCTGAATCTCTGAATCCAAATCGAATCAGGAGACAAATTAAAAGGTCTGAATGAATTCAAAGCTCCCTGAATCAATTTGGAAAAGATTCAGAGAGCTTCGGAGATTCAGGCAGTCCCTGCTCACAAGGAGCTGGACCCAGACTCCGTGCTGCTAAGTAGGGGGTCAGGGAGGGGGGAATGGATAAGGGGTGAGGGGACTGTGGGGGTAATCCTGCTAGGCCTCATGCCTGCTCCCCCAACCCCTCTGAGCACCCCGAGTGCCGCCTGCTCTCCTAGCCTCCCCCCTATGGCTGCCCTGCCTGGCCCTAGCTCTGGCTCTTTAAAAAAAAAAAGGCCTGTCTTACTGTCTGCTGCAGCAGCCTTGGGGCTTCTGGGGGCTCATGGCAGAGCCCACCATGCAGCATGGGGCAGTGGGGGCAGCGGGGATCACCTCTCCACCTGGCAGCAGCCGATGAATTGGGGCTTTTTTTTTTTTTTTAAGAGCTGGGAGCTGGGCTGGGTTGGGCAGCCATGTGGGGGCTGGGAGAGTGGGCAGGGATCAGGGGGTTCATGGCAGAGCCCCCCATGCAGTGCAGGGCAGTGGGGGGCAGCAGGGATCGCACCCCTGCTTGGCAGCAGCTGGTGAATGTTTCAAAGAGCTGGGAGCTGGGGACAGCCATTGACAGGGCTGGGAAAGCGGGATAAATCCAGGTTGTATTTTATCTCTTTTTCCATTTACCTCCATACGGTGGGGTGCTTTATTTAAAGCTTGTTAAATGCACCACTTTGAAGTGTGTGGATGCTGCTATACAAGACATGGAGGCTGGCTTTAGTGTGCTAATTAACATACTCCAGCAGATTCAATTAATTGAGTCTGCTCCAACACTCTTTAATTGCAGTGCATTGGAGCAGCCTCTGGGCACATCTACAGTCACCCACCAATTCCATATGTGCTGCCTCTGTTCACTTTTGGGCTCCTTTGGCAACATCCTTGTTTGATCTCACTGATACCCTTACTTCTGAATTTTTGCATAGCAAAGAACAAGATTTAACCTATTAAATTCAAGAAGTCTCTCAACAAAGTCTCAACAAAGGAAACTTCTACAAGAATAGTCAAATCATGAAGTGTACTATTCATATCCTGCACATGTGTGAAGAGGAGAGAGAAGCAGGAAGCAACTCTCAGCATTTTTACAACAGTGCAAAGGAGTCGTGTAAATATGAAGGCTTTAATGCAGCTCTACCTTTAGGTGGGTAAGTAACACTTACACAAACTGACTTCAACTGCATAAGTGTTATTTTGAGCCTTTCACATGGATTTGAGAGCCCACTAATCCCTGGAAAAGTGGATTAATACTGTGCAGGGTGCAAAAAAGGGAAAAGGAACCTTGTACCGTTTACCTCAATAACCTAGTGCCCCATGAGTGGAAGGCCCAAGTTATAGGCTCTAGTTCCAGGACCTTCAGCTTGAGAGGGTTCGAAACTTTATCTCCCTCTTCCCAGATACATGCTCTAATCATAAACCATGGATTACTAAAGCACACTGGTGTTGAAACTGGCCAGTTTGGGAGTTAAAAATAAGATATTTGGGGCCAGACAAAGAATAAGTGAAAAGGGTATGTTGAACAGTAGGGCTGTGTGAAGCTTTGGTCCCTGATTTAGTTCGGTGGAGATTTGGCTCAATCTAGTACTGAATCTCCAAATCCAAATCAAATCAGGAGACCCTTTAATCTCTCCAAATCAAATCAGAATCCTCCAAATTGATTTGGAGAGATTTGTAAAGATTTGGCGATTCAGATATAGACACAGCTTTACATGTTTTTTCTACACACCTCTAGGTACCAGGGGGCTCATGAATGCTACAATGCTGGGGCTCATGGGGTGTCCCACAGGACTGCGGGAGGCTCCCCAGCACACTTGGCAGCAGACCTGGAAGGGGACCAGAAGCACTTTTGGTCCGTTTCCAGGTTCCTCAGAGAGTGCGTGGGGAGGCTGGCTCAGCAACTGTGGCTGATCACTGAGTTGTGGTCACTGAGCTATAGGGGGTGTGCGGCGGGGTGAGGGGTGGTGCAGGATGCTCCCCGGCAGACCCGGAAGTGGACCAGAAGTACTTCTGGTCCACTTCCAGGTTCGCTGCCAAGCACGTTCCCCCCCTTCCCTCTCCCCGCATTCCTGTGGAATGCTCCATCTATCCCAGCATCACAGTGTTCATGAGTTGTGCCTGGTACCTGGAGGCATGTAGAAAAAACATTTAAAGCTGTCTCTATGGCCAAATCACTGATTCTCCAAATCAGCATCAAATCTTCAGATTCGGATTTGGCTGAATTGAATTGGGGACAGTGATCTGAATCAGCTAATCCAATCACTCTCCTTGATTCCTGCTGAATCCAAATCTGAATCAAATAGGGCCTGCTTCACACACACCCCTACTGAGCAGTGATACAGGCACTGCCCCTGACCCCAGTGGGACAGAAAATATCCTATTGCTATATATACAATAGCAATTTAATGCAAAAAAAAAAATGCCACTGGGAGGAGGAGCAGGGGCCAGAATCTAAGGTTCCTATTTCTTTTAGAGCAATGGCCAGCTCTGTAAGCCATTCAGCCAGACTCCCTCTGGCCTGTTCTCCTTCTGGTCCCAGATGCTCTCACTCCTGGATGCAAAGAAACCAGTTTAAAAAGGAGAGGAGGTGGGTGCTCTTGGCCCTGAATACCTATAGCCTGGTGAATAGGAAAGCCTGAAGAGAAGCAGAAGTTGTAGGCTTTAGCAAGTACTAAATGACTGTGCAGTAACAACTGCACAGTCGGGCACACATGTGGATGTGCACACTGGGATTTGGGGCTAAAGAGATAGGATAGTATCCCACCTACTTTAAAAAGTCACTGCTTTTCTAGCAGCTAACATTTCTAGACTTATATCAAATGTGTATGCCTCCCAATTCTGAAAAGGATCACAACACAGTGTAAGATTCTGGAGTGGGTCCCTTCAGATCATGCTCAGCAGGACAAAGTAGGGTACAGGAGGTTAGTCTGATCTGTAAATCTGCACTAATGACACAAAATTACACCTGCATGGCTAAGGTAAGTGCTAAACAGAAACTGAATTTAGGCCAACATTGGTCATCTAAGCACTATTTTATTTTCATGTAAAAATTACACTCACCACAGCATCAGTTCTATAGTTATTCCACCTTGCCTTTTTACACTCCAGACAGATTTTCCAGATCATATGGTTTGTTCATACTGTGTCAAATTTTGGTTCTATTAAGGTAAATGGGACATCTGCCATCAACCTTAGCAAAACCCTGATTTCATATGTAATTCAAAACAATTCCAGTAATAAACAGTACATTTTTAGTAAATGGCTAGCAATTTCCCTAATATGGGCTCTTTTTATATATGCTGTTGCCATCTGGGAATGGGAACTGACTATGTGTTTCATTATTTACATTGCCACAGAATGGACTACTGGACATTTTAGGAGCAGTAGCACCGTTTTAGTATAGATTCATAGATAGATTCATAGAGTCAGAAGAGACCTCAGTGGGCCATCTAGGCTGCCCCCCTGCCCCTGGCAGGCGAGAAAAGAAACACCAACCCTGGGGTCATGTGATCCCAGCCAGGTGCCTGTCCAGTCTCTTCTTGAAAACCCCCAAGGATGGGGTGAGCACCACCTCCCTTAGGAGCCCATTCCAGATCCTGGCAACCCTGACCACGAAGAACTTTTTCCTAATGTCCAGCCTAAACCTTCTCTCTAGTAGCTTATGGCCATTGTTCCTTGTCATTCCAGGGGATGCCCTGGTGAACGGATCGTTGCCTACTTCATGTTGCTCTCCCCTTATGAATTTGTACGCCGCCACAAGGTCTCCTCTCAGCCTTCTCTTGGAGAGGCTGAAGAGGTTAAGGTCCCTTAGTCTTTCCTCATGGGGCCTTACCTGCAGGCCTCTAATCAGGCAAATGGCTCTTCTTTGGACCCTTTCCAGGTTGTCCTCATCCCACTTGAACTGCAGCATCCAGAACTGGACACAGTACTCCAGCTGCGGTCTGACCAGTGCCACATAGAGGGGAAGAATCACTTCCCTGGACCTGTTTGTGAAGCACCTACGGATGTGCAACAAGGTGTGATTGGCTCTGACAACTGCTCCATCACATTGGCAACTTGTGTTCATCCTGGAGTCAACAGTGACTCCAAGATCTTTTTCTGCTTCGGTGGAGCTGAGAAGGTCGTCCCCCAGCCTGTAGGTATGATGGCAGTTCTTCCTCCCTAGATGCAGCACCTTGCACTTGTCCTTTTTGAATTGGATCCTGTTGCTTTCTGCCTACTTCCCCAGCCTGTCTAGGTCAGCCTGGATCTGGTTCCTCCTCTCCAGGGTGTTAGGTGCACCCCATAATTTTGTGTTGTCCATGAATTTGGACAGGATGCTTCCCACCCCCTCATCCAGATCACTGATGAAGATGTTGAAAGGCACCGGCCCCAGAACTGTGCCCTGAGGGACTCCACTGCACACCTTTCCAGGTTGACACTGACTCACCCACTACTACCCTCTGAGTGTAACCCTTGAGCCAATTTGCTTCCCTGTCTATTGTGTAATCATCCAAGGCAAATCCCCTCAGTTTATTTATAAGGATGGTATGGGATACCTTGTTAAAGGCCTTCTTGGAGTCCAGATAGATAACATCCACCTCAACTCCTGCATCTAAACAATTGGTGGCCTTGTCATAAAAGGAAACTAGTTTAATCCGGCAGGACCTGCCTGCTAAAAGTATAACCTGCATCAACAAGCTCTTCCCAGATTTGCAGATATTTTGTGAAACAGACCTCACACCATCAGTGCTCTATCAGCATGAACACTTGCCTTTAGTTTTATATGACTGCAACAATTACACTTGACTGAAAAGGTCAGATTGATTAGATTACTGCTGACATTTAGTTTCTCCTAAATGAGATAAGCTATTTTTTTTCAAATGAGAATGAAGCATACACAACATCCTTGCTTTGCCTACTTTAAAACTTGCAGTTATTCAGTATTCATTGCACTTTTTTATTATTAATGTCCAAATGAGCTGAGTCAGTGTTATAACATAATAATCTTGTATTTATGTACATCGGACAGAAACCAAGCTAGCCTTTCACTGTAAGACATATATATCTCAAGAATAAGACCTTTGAACATTTTCTTTCATGTTACTGCTTGCATCTCAGTGATATAAAGCTTGTAGCAGATATGGAAAAATGAGCTATTTAGATGTTCCTATAGCTATAAAAATGCTGTTAGTGTTGGACTGATGCTGTAGCCATGATGGTTCAGAAAATATGTAAAAGGCAAGGATTTTTTGTGGATGATATCTCTCATTGGATCAACTATGTGGCTGGAATAGACTTAGACAAGCCTTCAAATGCAGTGCATTCCTCTTCTGGGCTGAGGAAAAAGCATGGTTTTTAATTTTTTGCTGTGCCAGTTTTTTCCTCAGACCTGAAAAAGACTGCTTTGCATTTGAAAGCTAGTCTAAATCTATTCCAGCCATGCAAGATATCATCCGGAAAAATCTTTGCCTCTTGCATTAATATATTCTAGGTTAAGGTTGTATGACTGGTGGCCTCAGGGGCTGCATATAGCCTGCAAGGGATTAAATTGCAGTCCTCCTGGCTCCCACCCAGCCACTGCTCCCCTCATTGCTCCAGCTGCACAAGCTGCTGAAGTCTCCCAGCTCCTTTTGCCTCCAGCTTCCCCTTCACCACCCAGTGGGTGGGAGTGTTGAGCAAGCACAACCCTCAAAATTAAGTAGAGTAACAGAGGGGATGACTGGGAAAGCATCTTAGGGTGCCAACTTTGGTGAGGGGGAGGGACAAAAATAGTCACAAGAACCAGCAGCTGATTGTAGCACTATGACTGACATTGTAGCAGCTGGTGCAGCCCAGGGTGTTGCACAGCTGATCCAGGTGCTGAGCTGCTTTGTTATACCTCTGGATGGAGCAGCTTGTGGCCCAATGTGCCAAAGAGGGGCAATGCATTGTGGGAGCTCATGACTGGGAAGCTTAGGGTGAAGTAGGACACTAGAGTGCATGGTGCAGTGCAGGGGCACCAGAGCATGTAGTGCAGTAGAGGGATGTAATATGTTTGGCTGTGAGGTACATAGTATGGCGTGGGGGGAGCATGAAATGTGCCCAGCCCGTGGGCCCCAGTGGTGTGGCTGTGCAACATGCAGCACCCCTTGCAGTTCAGGAATTGGACAGTCCTGTCTAAGTTATAGAATCTCTTTATATATAGTCTAATTTTTCCCTATTATGTGTCTTGATAAAGAAAGTTTTAAATAAATAAGTTGTTACAAGATAAGCTGACAAACTCTCTTTCATGTGATCTTCAGCACCAGGTGTTTAGATGTTTTCTTCCCGAAGCTAATGGATCACTGAGCACATGAAACCCATTCCTCATATGTATTTATATTAAAATGCTATCTTCTTTATTTCTACCACAACCAGGAGACGTTCCAGAGGTTTTGGAGCCTGAGTTTTCCATTCTCTTTGAAATCACAGAAAGCCAAATTCTACAACCCTTTATGCCCCCAAATGGCAGTTTTCCAACCATGTAAGTCCTATTATTGGCACTTACACACAGTTTGTAATTCCATTATCTGTGGATTGTGGAGGCATAAATGTCCACATGGTTATGGAGTCTGCGCAGCAGACCATACATTAACTGGGTAGGTACATGGCAATAGATATGTGTACCTGAGTATAAAACTTGACAGAGCCAGAAAGAGAAGGATGATATGTTTCGGCTCCAATAACTGAGTATTTACACTTACCAAGGAAAAAAGAGAGACAGATTCTAGACCTTATTTACCCAAGGTGGGTCTGAACATATTTTTTCAGCTTCCCAATAGGGTGCTCTAACTACCAGGCCACAAGTCATGCACAAACCAAAACCTTCACCAGCTCTCCTTTTGAAGCTGAGGCATTGCACCTTGTATTTATCAATCATTGGATAAAATGGGTGGAGGGAAATGGGAGGATTTCTGCCCATTGGGGGCAGGGGTCTAAACTAGAACCCAGAGCTTGCTTCCTTCTAGAACAGTTTCCATTTCACTGAGTCATGTACCCACTGCTTGCTCACATTATTCCTGGCCCTACACATTTCCATCTCTTGGCTGCCCAGAAGGCCAGCTTCAAAAGGACTGCTAGAGAAGAAACTGGTTAATGCTTCAGCCAGTGTTTCTCATCCAGGGTGCCATGGCATCCTAGGGTGCCTTGCATGGGCGACTGGTGCCACCTTAGTCGGGGGTGAGGCATGTGCCCCCCAGTGATCAATCAGTGACCGGGGTGGGGGCCCATGGCCAATCTCACTGAGTGGGGGTGCAGAGTGGCCTGTGGCTGCTCATGCTGACCAGGAAGTGGCCACGGCACTTCTGGAAGTGGCTGCGGTGCTCCCAGAAGTGGCTGTGGCACTTCATCTGGTCCTCCCACTCCCTGGCCAGTGCTCACAGGGGGGGCACCAGCACTCCCGTCTGCCTCCCCTGCCCGTCACCTAAGCGGGGAGTGCAGCCTGTCAGGGGGTGCATCAGTGCTCTCAGGGGGTGCACCCCCATGTACCCCTGTGTGTCGCCACTGGTGCCTTGCAATCCATTCAAGGGTGCCACGAGGTGCCACAGAATGTCACATTGTTAGGTATGAAAGCATGATTCACAAAATGAAATCAGTTTTCACAAAGAAATCCATAATGTTAAAAACATTCTTACCTGTTGTGGTCTTTCAGAGCTCTTTGCAACAGAAGAATTGCTTTAGTATCTTTCTGCAGTCTAAAAAAAAGGGAATAAAAACTAAGAGTTGGCATTTTCTGGCAAGTTTGGTGAGGGGTGCCTTGAGGACAAAACTGTGGAGAACCACTGGCTTCAGTTATGACCTGTTGATTAGAGCGTTGTGCTGGCAAGTCAGAGTTCCAGGTTTAAACTCTTTCTGTGTGTGCAGAGAGAGTGGGGGGAAGGGAGGGCACACTGAACCTGACTCCTGCTTCTTGGCCTTGTACCCTAACTGTTTAGCTCTTAGGGTTAAAACATGGTATGACCTTCCTTCTCTTCCAATCAGTAGTCCTGGGTTTCTTACTGGCTAGGAAGTTGTGATTTATGCATATCCCAGTGAATATGCATACGTAACTGCCAAGGTGCTCAGCCAGTGCATAACCTACTGCACATCCTGTTATTTTGTATATGCTACTGAGAATTATTAAATGCATATACATGCCAAAAAAGCCACTTACCTGGTTGAAAAACTGCCACTTGGGCAGGTGAAGGGTAACAGAGTGTGACCCTGAATGTCAGTTCCTTTAGGCATTCACTGAACACATCTGGCCTTCAGTTAGGTGCATGGTATGTTTGGTTGTCTTTGCTGTTTTTCTCCCTCAGTTTCCTCAGAGGGATAGGAAATTGGGTACTGCTTGAGGAAGCATGCTGGTGTGCATGGATTGACAATTGGATCTATGGCAAATTTTAAATTGACAAATGGAGTGTAAAATTTCACTAGAAAAAAATCAAGTTTTTTTTTTATTTAAAGAAATAATACAGTACACCAAAAATACACACCCCATATGTGAGCAAAACATGGGTTCATATTTGAACTGTTACCATTGCAATGTTGCTTTAGGGAATATGTATTGCTAACACAGCCCCAGGATCACAGGAAGAATAAGTTGGAGGCTTGGGGCCTATAATTCTATATATGACTTTTAGGATAGTCAATGGAGGCCAGGATCATTTAACTGCACTCGTTCCAGGATGCCACATTCTTCAGCCTGGAACAGGACATGTTGCTCTGGTGTTCCCATCATCTTACGTTCCCACAACATTTTCTTGGCAGGAATCATTTCACAAAGTAAAGAGCAAGCTTGGAAACATACAGACATTATTAGAGTTGGTTAGTCTATATTTTAACCACAATCATTTTTTTCTGCATGTGTGCCTCCAACATGGGGAGATGACCATTTAGCTTGTAATAGCTAGTAAGTCATAGGTAAAAAGGGCAAGAAATCAATATTACACTTTTTTTCCTATATATTTTACACACAACACACCATCAAAAATGTATCACTGTACAGCAAACCGTGACTTAGAAAATGTATTTTTTCATGCCATTCAATATTATTCAGAAACAATATAATGTTAAAAAATAATTTAAAAAGTAAAACTGTAAGAAAAAAATAGTAGTAAAGTACACCAAACTAATCCTAAGGTTTTACAATAACTTCAGACTTTCAGCTCTTAAAGCCAAATTGTTTTTCTGAGAGCACAGTAAAAAAAAAAAAATCAAAAACCCAAAAGATAACAATCTCCATATCATAGACTACTTAAGCTGTTCCTTCTCTCAAGTGAAGAAACGCATCTGGGGTGACAGCATATATTCCAACTTCAAGCTGTATGGAAATGAAAATAGCTGGAGTTGTAAACTCTTCAGAAAAAGGTGTTTATGATGGAAATTCTGACAGACTTGTCTTTTTTTGTGATTCTGCCAGGTGCTGCTGTAAACCTGCTTTACATCATACTATATACCAAACATGTTAGACAATGGGATTTCTCCATTGAGATTCCAACAGATGCTTAATATCATGAGCGCTGGCTATCTTCTGCGTGTCATAGATCTTTTAGATATGATCATAATGCATTTTTGTCCTCCTTTTAGGGTTTTTATTTATTGAGCATTATCTAGTTGTGCTCTGATTCTGTAAGCTGTTACACTGAAGCCTAAGTGAATACTGATGAGAGTTAAGATTTTTCCTTTGAGTAAAGCTTTACAGGATCTGGCTTTTACATTTGAAATGAGACCTATCGAGAAATTGCTTCTTTGTCTGTAAAGGAAACAGATTCCATTTGGGGACTGAGAATATTTTGCAGCAGAGATGATATAGTTAGTTCTTTGTCTTCTTCTACAAGTCATGCTCCTGACTACTTTTCCATATTTCTGTCTTCCCTGTTGCCTTCCACACTTTGCCTTTTTTCAAGGAACCCAACTAACAGCCCTTCATGAAAGAAAGAAAACTAAGATATCAGTGTCAACTACACAGGGACTTCAGGATAATCCTTTTTAAGGTATACATGCTGCACTGAATTATAGCGCTTATGCAGTCCTCAGTTCAGCTATCTACCCCTATTCAGAAGAGAACTTAAGTACGTGCTTATCTTTAAGTACATGCTTTAAGTCCACTAACCTCTATGAGATATAAACACATACTTAAAATTAAGCACTCTATTTCTGAATAGAGCATGTGATCTAGGACCAAAGTGCTTTACACTTTCATGAGCTAAATTCCCTCAGCAACACAAAACCATTGTAATAGGCCTTTCATCCAAAGATCCCAATTCACATACTGAACAAACTAACCTTACTGTCTGACACGCACCTGAAGCTCAACTGTAAGAAAACAGCAATAAATTAGGACTTGATCCAAAGATCAACTGAAGTCTAAGGGTGTCTTCATTGATTTCATAGGAAAGTAGGTCTGGAAGGGACGCCATTAGGCCATACAGTCCAGCCCCCCACCTATGGAACAATCATCCCCAGCCATATCATCTCAGTGAAGTGTCCATCCAGCCTGTTCCTGAAAACTTCCAAGGATGGAGACTCCAAAACCTCTCTAGGCAACTTGCCCCAATCCCCGACCACTCTCACAGTCAAAGTTGCCTCCCAATTTCCAACCCAAACTTCCCCTGCCACAGTCTAAAGCCATCACTTCCAGCCCTATCTCTCATCAAAGTACAGGGCCAAAAACTGGACACAGTACTCCAGGTAAGGTCTCACCAGTGCTG
>NW_017729034.1:60325979-60326621 GCF_001723915.1 Gavialis gangeticus
ATATACATATATATACACATATACACACATATATATATACACACATATATATACATATACACACACACACACACACACACACACACACACACACATATATATAAAAATCATAGAGAACCTTTAGTTTTATCAAAGCCTGGATCTTACCATCCTGCAACTGCGAAGCACCTCACCTGAGTGGACCTGTACAAATAATACCGACAACAAGTCATCCTCCCTACAGAATTAGCAGGGGCTTTTCACTGCTACCACCCAATCTACCTCCTAAACCCTGCACTTTTAGATTCTCTTGATGGTTTTTTTTTAAAGCTAAAAATATTTCCTTGGGTCAGCTTGATGCCTTTAAAAATTATCTAATGAATCTAGAGCCAATGGTAGCTTTTTGGTTGCAATAATGACTACGGATTAGCAGGGTCACCCAAGCAGGTATAGATCGGGCTAGCTGAATGAGGCAGGATGAGCCCTTGGAGATGCTTAGAACAACGACAGGACACACTAAGAGCAACTCCTACAGACTTCTTCACAAGTCCAGACTGTATTTTCCACTCGCCCTCTGCCTGAAGAGTGTTTGTACCCGAAAGCTTGCAAAGGACATTTTTTTCAACTATTTAGTTGGTCCAATAAAAGGTATCACATTTACCC
>NW_017729034.1:60326632-60327989 GCF_001723915.1 Gavialis gangeticus
AACAGAGTAGAAGAATCAACACCCCCTCCCAACACACACACACACTTTGCAAGTGAAGTTCCTGCCAAAACGATCCAGAATTCCACTGGCCTTTCTTGCAACAAGAGCACATTACTGGTTCACACTCAGGTCATAGTCTACTGTAACCGGCAGGTCCATCTCTGTAGGACTGCAGGCTAGCCAGCCATTCCCCAGCCTTCACCTGTGCATGTAGGACTTGGCACTTGTCTTGGTTGAATTTCATCTGATCAGCTATTGACCACATCTCCTGTCCATCCAGGTGACTCCAGATCCCAGCCCTACCCTCACAAAGTGTCCAATGAAGATGCCAAACAACAATGGACTCAGGGCAGATCCCTGGGGAACCCCATCTGGTAAGCCCTCTTAACCAAATATTAAGCCGTCAATGACCACCCACTGTTCATGACAAACTAACCCACCATGTGTTCACCCCACAGTATCCCAGTCCAGTCTGTATCTCCTAAGTTTTTCAATGGGAATCTCATAGGAAACAGCATGAAAAACCCTGCCAAAGTCAAGACATACTACATCCACTGCTCTGCCCCCCATCTATAGAGTCCTGTACCCCAATAGCAGAAGGAAATCAGGCTGGCAAGGCACAACCTGCTCCTGGTGAATCCATGCCAGCCCCGCCAATCATCCTGCTCTCCTCCAGGTGCTTCAAAACCAACTCCCTGAGGACCTGCTCCATGATCTTTCCTGACCAGCCCCACCTGCTCAGCCAAAACCCCAGGGCATGACTTATCCAGACCTGCTGACCCCAAACCATCCAGCCTTTCCAAGCAATGCCCAACTCATAATTCCACCACTCTGAATGTGCTGTCTCCTTTCCTACCTCTGTTTCCAACTACACCTATCACCAGTAGATGACCCCACTTGTGAAGACTGATGTAAAAATGCATTAAATGCTTCAACCTTCTTTGCATCATCCATAACTTGTCTCCTATTACTCTTTACATTCTTGTATAATCCCTTTTTACTGTCTTTTATAATCTTGCCAGTTACACCTCAAATCATGAGATGCAACCTTCAGTAAGCTTTGGGTCAGGCCCTCAAATATTTCCTGAATATTATACAGTAAATCTATGGAAGACAATGGGATTAGGAATCAGGATGAAATCTTTTCTGCTTGGAGTCAATGGGAGTTTTGCCCTTGACTTCATGGAAGTTATAATTTCAGTTTAACAGTATAGTTTGTTTTAAACAATTCCCAGATGTCTAGCTTCTTGGTATCATTGGTATCAAAATATATGAAATGACTAACAGTCTTCTCTTTATCTTTCTTTACCACCTTAAACATTACTTTTTGCCCACATAGGCTAGGGACAGACATTAT
>NW_017729034.1:60332989-60341622 GCF_001723915.1 Gavialis gangeticus
AGACAATGGGATTAGGAATCAGGATGAAATCTTTTCTGCTTGGAGTCAATGGGAGTTTTGCCCTTGACTTCATGGAAGTTATAATTTCAGTTTAACAGTATAGTTTGTTTTAAACAATTCCCAGATGTCTAGCTTCTTGGTATCATTGGTATCAAAATATATGAAATGACTAACAGTCTTCTCTTTATCTTTCTTTACCACCTTAAACATTACTTTTTGCCCACATAGGCTAGGGACAGACATTATACATAAACAAGTTTAAGTGATCAGAAACTGGTTTAAACCTGTAACAGAACAGACATTCAGTGCAGATAAAGTAGCTTCAAAATGGCTTAAACCAGTTTGAGATAAACCTGGTTGATGCAATATCAGACTTAACTGATTTAGCTCAAACCGGTTTATACAATGCTGTCCCAGACCCCCAGCATCCTGGCATGCTCTCTGGGTTAGGTGGGGCTCTCTGCTCCACAGCAGAGCTGGCCCTCCCCTCTTCTTTCTAGCTGGAGCAGGGACTGGCCCTAGTGGAGACACCGGTGGGCATCTCACCATTAAGGCAAAGTGGGCAGAGAGGGGGTAAATTCTTGCCTCCTTCTCCTCTTCCTCCATTGCAGCTGGGGTCTGCCTGTCTGTTGGGGAATAGAGCGGGGGTGGGGGTTGCAACGGTGGCTCCTGGAGCTGCCTGAGCCTGGCTGCAGGGAAGGGATGGAGGGAGTAATTAACCCTTCTCCCTGTCCCCTTCACCTTAACAGGGCCATGCTGGGCTGGTTGTCCTGAAGGGTTGAAAGGAGGGGCTCTGATGCATGCTGAGGGAGACTCTTCCCCCTCCTCCTCCTCCCAGGGTGGGGAGGGCAACTCTGTGAAGGGCTGGATAGGGACTCTTCCTCCTCCTCCCTTCCCCCCCCTGCCCCAGGGCTGTGGGGGAGGAAGAGAGCTCTCTGTGATGTTGCCTGGTCCCAGAGCAGAGGCGGAGGCAGGGTGAGGCTCTGTTCCATGCTGGGGGGAAGTCTTCCCCCTCTTCCTCCTCCCCCCAGAGGGGTAGTGGGAGCACAAAGCTTAGCTGGGCAGGGTGTGGGTGTGGGAGATGTAGGGACTCCCACACACGCCCCCCCATGGCATGCAGCCCCCTCTGCCTGGCAGCAGTAGCAGGCAGGGAGGTCAGTGTTCTCCTGCCTGATGCAGGTGTGTCTCCGGCCAGTGCTGCACAGAGGACAGAGTGGAGCTTGCCTTATCTCCGAGGCTCTGAACCCCATGCCTGTAGCTCCCTCGCAGTAGAGGAAACCCCGCACTGGAGCCTTCTGTCTCCCCTGATCCCAGCTGCACAGTCCCCAAACTCTGCTGGGAGTGGTGGGAGTCCTGCCCCTTGTTTCTCTGCAGAGTCCAGTGAGGCTCTTCCCCTCTGTGAGTGTGGAGCTGCAGGCATGGCACAGAGCCCCTGCAATAGAGGGGGCCAGCACTGTGCCTGGGGTGAGTTCCCAGCATGAAACAGAGCCTCACTCTGCCCTAGAGGGGGAGGAGTGGGAGGAGGAGTCCTCTTCTGGGACTGGGCAGCATCCCATAAAGCTTCCCTCTGTACCCTGCAGCGATGGGGGAGAAGCAGGGAAAAGAGTCCTCCTCTGGGACCAGGCAGCCTCACAGAGCCCTGCTTCTTACCCGAAGGTGGCAGCAGGAGAAGAGGAAGGAAAAGAGCCCCCTCAGCACTGAACAAGGCCCCCCCCTCCTGGGCCTGTGGTTCTGTAGGGGAGGGAGGAGGGGGAAGAGCTCCCTTCTGGGGCTGGGCAGCCCTGTGTCCCAGGCTTGCTCCTGGCTGTCAGGGAGCAGCTGGGATGGGCCTTCCAGGGCCTGGCCATGCTCCCTCTCCCCAGCTCAGCTTCCCTGTGGAAGGGAGGGCTGCTCTAGTTTCCCCCGGCTTCTGGCTTGAGCTACTGCAGGCACGTTCTGAATGTCTATCCATTTGCAAACTGGTTCACTTTCTGCAGGCTACATTATCCTGCAAAGATTGAATCAATTCAGGATCAGGCTTTTTGAATGTCTGTCGCTAGCTACAGAGTTTAAACTTTGTTATAAATTTTGGAGACTGGAATGATATTATCTTGAATTTTCCACTAATCCCTCTTCTGTACTAATGATATGTAGATAAATAGGTTTTCCACCAAGGCTTAGTCATTCTAATATAATCCAACTGGAAAAATCTAATGATTTCATTTTTTTAATACTAATTGATGACTGTGATTAATTCCCTTTGCACATTGGGATTCTTGTTTACAAATATTTCTGCTTTGTATTTCTGCACACTTCTAATTTTTTTCTAATAACCTACTAGGATACAGACTGGACTTCTACATTCTAGTTTTACTAGTCTCAAACAAGGCCCCACGATTATCTCTGCCTTTAAACCTTGCTGGGGTCGTTTGACCCCAGTACTCTTTCCTACCATGGCAGGGGGGCGGATTAGATGATCTACTCAGGTCCCTTCCGACCCTAGAAACTATGAAACCCTTGTTTATGCAAAATTGGGACTGTCCAAGTTCTATACAGTATGCCCTTAGATTTGTTACCACTTTTGCACGTGTGGTTTGGAGGGTATATTTAGATATATTCCATCAATTTTCAGCTTTATTAACGGCAAGAACATTCCAGATAAATTTGTTTACAGCTTTTGTTTCTCCAACCTGTGTTTTTGCAGTCTGATCAAGTTGTAACTTGTATAGAGGCATCTTTTACCATTACGTCTGGAACTGTAGTCTCCCCAACTCCTTTGGTTTAGAGTCTGTAATTTTGTTGTCTACAGCAGCAAGGAAAAAATAGTTTGACCCACTTATTATTTTCTTGCTGTCACCAACTTGTCTGGATGGATACATGCATTCAGTAGCTTCTGTCTGATTATTTATAGCCCATAAAATTATGCTTCTGTATTGGGTTGCAGCATTGCTTGATATTGAATTTTGGAACTTTGTTATTTTTGTGGTTTGAAACTTTAAAAACATACACCATGATGGTAGTCTAACTACAGGAACTTCAGAGGTTGTAAATCTGTCCATTGGGCCAATATTTAATGTTCCTTACGTGTCAGAAGGACTATAAATCTTTTTCTTTTTTTTTCAGATTGGATATTGTATTTTTTAAAAGTTATTTAAAAAATATGCATCAACCAATAGTTCAGTGGCTTCTGTTACCTAGCCCTGACTTAGTAAATAAGTTTATGCCCTTCTGATCAATGTAATCTGACATGGCAAAATTTTAGTTTAATATGGGATAGAAAGCTTTGAAATAAAGATTCTTATAATTAAGATCACATTTCTAGTTTTCAAATTGTATACTTTGCGTACGTAAATATATTGGACAAATATTCTGGAAATATTTGAAACATGAATTAGTAAGCTGCAAAAGGACTGAATGAAGTAGATGTGGCTTATTCACATATTGACAGCAATGCATACTGAAAATTTAGGCAGGAGAGCTTCTTTGGGTAGATGTGATATCTTTTATTAGACCAGCTGAGTACTTGGAAAAAAGTTCTTTGCAAGCTTTCGGACACAAGAAACATTCAGAAGCACCTGTTCATTCAACAGGATCCAGCTTCTCAGTGATCTGTTCCGCAAACACTCCTGTAAGTTTTAAGACTACTTTAAATGTAATTAATATTTCATATATTTTACATCAATTAGCCAAATGTAATAGGAGCTGCTGCATAATTTTATATAATTAGAAGAATTTCTCAATGTAATTAAAAGTATCAGTATGCACAATCCTGTTTGGTGTATCAGAAAGTGGTGATTTACATTTGTGTAATCTTGACATCAGGAGGCATTACTTTATGGTTAGGGCTGCCAGGCTCTGGAATGGGTTCCCAAGGGAGGTGGTACTCTCCCCTACCTCGGGGGTCTTCAAGAGGAGGTTGGATAGATAGATTATGATCCCAGCACTCATTCCTGCCCAGGGCAGGGGGTCAAACTTGAAGATATTTTCAGGTCCCTTCTGACCCTAGAAACTATGAAACTAAGAGGGGATAAATTTTTAGTAGTTTTTGGTTGTAGCCATGTTGGTCTAAGGACATAGACAGGCAAGCTTCATTGGTAGATGTGATATCTTTTATTACAGAAAAAAGTAGTTGGAAAAAAGTTATTTTTGCAAGCTTTTGGGCACAAGCACCTTTCAAAAGAAAGCTTGTATCGGGGTAACCGAACACCGAGTGAATTGGGCCCCAAGGTCACGGTGGGCTGGGGTGGCAATTGGAATACGAACAGGTGGGATTAGTGGCGGTGGAGTGTGAGCTGTACGGGAAGTTTAAACAAAGATGATTTATTTACTCACGCTTGGGAAGCGGAGGATCAGATATTTCTTCAGTTACAGTATAACGAACAACAAAGGGGTCTGTTGGCCCACAGGATTCACTAGCGAGCCCTTGCTTTCTACCCCTTGAGGGATAGGTGTGGCTGCCCACTAGCTAGTCCCAGGGCTGGTCAACAGCTCATGAATGGGATAACAAACAACAAAAACTGTAACGTAGTGAATCGAGGAACGGGGTTGTGACGCCAGTCCAAAAAACAGTCCGTAAGCCGAGGTCGGAGATGAGAAGCCAGAATGAAGTAAGCCAAAGTCAAAATCGAAGCTAAACAGTCCCGTAACTGAGATCGAAAAGACGAGTCGCTCAACCCGCCGTCCGCAGCCTCTGCTTGCACCTCACAGTCCCTGCTGTCCGCAGCCTCTGTTCTAAGGATTGTTCTCTCCCTGTGAGAGAACAGGATCAAGCACAGTCTCTCCTCCAAAACACACATACCACCTCACCCGCATGGCAGCTCACAAACCTTCTATAAGAATTTAGTGGCCAATCAGAATGCTCTTCACAGAGAAATTTCTAGTTAAATTACATCATGCAGTCAGTGAACTGAGCATGTGCATTAGATCAGATTACCTCATGCTCTATGATTGACAAGCCTCCAGGTCACCCAGAGGGCACATACTGGGGGCCTATCTGTAGTTTCAACACCCTGTAATGGCAGCACCAAACTTAAGATTTTTCCTTGACAGCTTGCAGCGTGGCTCAGTCAGGTGAACTTGTGTCAGTCAGGTGAACTTGTGTACCCATGGCCCAGTCCAGTCGGGCCCAGGGCCATGGGCCCCATGGCCCTATCCTGTACTATACTGACAGGCAGCCAACAATCAAGATGACAGCTGCCCCCTTGTCCCTCCTCCCCCCACCAGGTCCTCCCCACCAATCAGCACCAAAGTGTAAGGCCTCATGAAAGGCAGCCAGTTATCAAGGTGGTGGCTGCTCTCTTGTCCCAGCTCCACTCCCAGACCTCTTTGCCAATCAGTGCCGAGGAGTAAGGCTTCTCCACCAATCAGCACTGAGGGGCCAGGACTGCTGCAAAGTGCCCACAAAATTGGCTCTTTGTGGAATGACTGGGCTACAAAAAACCCTTTGTCTCACTGTCATTTAGGTAGGTCTATATGTATTGTCCAACTAGCACAGTATTCTTTCTCTGACAGTGGCCAGTGCTAGATGCTTTCACACAAGAAATTAAACAGTTGGCAGGTGATCTCTTTAAAAAACAAATACATTTCTGGTCTCTTTATAAAAGAAATCCTAATAAATTAAAGGCATAACAGGGCAGTCCAATGCCATGGGTGGTGGCAGTGCATAGGGCAACAGCAGTAGCTGAGGTGCCAGTGGTGGCAGTGTGGGTTGCCAGGCAGCTGCAGTGACCCCTATTTTTAAACTCTTGCCCTCCCAAAATCAGTTCCTAAGATGGCTGCCATGGTCACCACCCCCCTTGTTCACACTACTGATATTAGAAATGATAATTAAGATTTAGGCAGAGAAAAGATATGTTAGAAAATAACCAAATTAATTTTTCCTATGTCTTTTTCTTATGAAACCTTATCCTTTCTATAAAAGTTGCTTTCTGAAAAACATCAAACTAAAACTTATCTTCAGGATGTGATGAAAGAGGCTGAGTGTGCTGAATTCCAGCCTGTAGTTTGGGTGGGGAATAATTTGTGGGGCTTAGTGGGAACTTCTACACCTGTAATTAATGTGCCTGAATTTTCTGTGCAGGAAACTCAGGTGCATTAAACTGTGGCCTCACACATCTGAATATGTGTCAAGCGGGAGCCAATTTGTTCCTGGTGGGAATAGCTCAGTCCAGGGCTGCTCCTGCCCTATTTTGCCCCCTTGCAGCAGTCAAAGGGAGTGCCAGGCTCCCCTGGGTACTAATCCTGGGCTGGCAGGAAGCACAGGCACTTGTCCTGATTTCCACATGGCAAGGAACAGCTGACCCAGCTGCTAATACAGATATTAGATAGAAGTACCAAATACCTTCACTGAAGCGCACAATCTATACCAACTCTGGGGAGCTGGGTCAAATGGATACTCTTCTTTTAGTAAAGCACTGTTTTTTTTTCATGTGTGTCATAGTCATGGAAATAGTTGATGTAAATAGTTTTTGAATCAACTATTAGATAAAAGCACAAAAAGCCCCACTGAAGGACAAATACTATACAGATGTTGGATAAGCTGGATCAAACTGATGCAATATCTCTTCTGGGCATGTGCTGTGCTCAGTGTGGGCATGCAACAAGCTGAAAGTAAAGAGCTGGGTTTTTTTTCTTTTCACATCTGTAAGGAGCTTATATGCTAACACTGGGTGCATCTAAACAAGATGCTTTACTGCACATTTGACTAATCTAATGCACAGTAAAGCATCACGGTCTACACATAAGGATCGATTACTGCATAATATATTAATTTAATGCACTATCTAGTAAATACAGGAAATAGAAAAATGGCACATTAACTAGTTTGTCATGCTGCACATGTAGATGCGGACTGGGAGCAAACTGCTTTTAGATAAAAACGCTGAAAAGCTCCACTGAAGTGCACGATCTATACAGATGTTGGGGAGCCAGGTCAAACTGACATGCTTCCTCTTCTGGTAAAGCTCTGTTTTTTTTTGTTTTTTTTCACATCTATCAGTGGCCATGCTGATGGAAATACCAGCTGTAAATAGTTTCACAAGCAGGAAGCCTTTGTAGCCTTTTCACCCCAGGAGCAGATGACAGTCTAGGCCTGACAGCAGGCCACAGAGACTGCTCTCTGATTGGTTCCCCATGACTTGGTTTCATTAATTGGGTGAATGTTCTCCCTAGGTTAATACTAGAGTTTTGTAAAATGTTTTATTATGTCAGTCATTTCTGCTTTCCTTTTGAATTTTGAAATCTAATTTCAGTTAGCAGGTCAAGAGCAGAATAGCAGAATTAGTTCAGTTCCTCTGAATGCTAGTGCTTTAGGTAAATAAGTGGGACAATCCAGGTACAGTGAAGAGGGCACAATTTTCAACCTGCCAAATATCCAACTTTCATTTTGCCAAATATCTTTTTAATCCAGGGAAGATCTTCCTGATGGAAAGATCATACTTTTTATATCTTTAATCTTAGTCCAGCATTAGCTTTTAGGCTAAGTACAGGCAGTCAAAAAGCCTGAGGCTGAATCAATTCCATCTTTGCAGGTTAATCTAAGCTGTGCAGATTAAATTGAAACAGAAGTGAACAGACATTGACTTTTGATTTAGGAAATGTAGCCATGTGCCTGCAGTAGCTGAGACCAGAAACCAGGGTGTGCTAGAGCATGGCTCTCTGGCTGTGTGTTTTCTTCTTCTTCCTGCTGCCCCAGAGGTTTCTGGGATTTGCAGTCCAGAATTACAGCAGCAGGACTCTGCAAAGTTGCTCATCACTTACTGTTCCTGCTTCCAGGTGCCTCTGGGATTTGTAGTCCACAGTTGCAGCCAATGGTAAGTTTGAGCAGGGGAAGGGGTGTTTAGCCCCCCTCCCTGGCCTCAGACCCCAGCTGGGTTTTGCCTAGGGGGAGTGGTCCCCCGCCTGTAGACTGGGCTGCATCCCCCTATCCCCTGCTTTGTCAGCCAGCCCTCACTGCTCGAGCTAGGGAGCAGAGGGGTGGGGCCAGTCCTGCTCTCTGGAGCAGACAGCCCAGCCCAGCCCACCCCAGGGTTGGCAATCATGCTGGGGTACTGTAATTTAACTTGAACCAGAAGGGAGTATGGGACAGAAGTTTCATGAACCGGTTTGATCCAAATCAGTTAAGTCTGATCCTACATTCAACCAGGTTTATCTTAAACCATTTTCAGCCATTTTGAAACTGGTTTATGAGCACTGAGCTTCTGTTCTGTTACAGGTTTAAATCCGTTTCTGATCACTATAACTGGTTTATGTGTAACTTCTGTCCCTAACCTTAAGGTTTTCAGGGCCAAATTCAAGAGATGTGTAAAAAGCAGCACACTTACATTGAATACAATAGAGTTGCCTGTGTTCATACCACAGATGAATTTGGATAGTGGGACATGTAGAACTCCAGTGCACCTGGCACTATTCTTTGTGTTCTACTGGTTGACCCTTGATTTCTGGAAATCTTTCTTTTCCTGTCTCATTTTCCTCAGTACTCTAAATAATTTAAATGTTTGATCTCAGCAGCTCATGTGCTGGATATGCCTAAGAAAGTTCCAGATGTAGGACATTTAAGGTAAAAAAAGAAAATGATAAGATGACAAAGTCACAAAAAGAGGTAGGGGAGCAACTGAGTGATTTTTTTTTTTTTTTGGTTACAGCTTTTGGGAAGA
>NW_017729034.1:60341748-60344697 GCF_001723915.1 Gavialis gangeticus
CTAATTTTCCAGGTTTTTCTTTTTTTTTTTGGTTACAGCTTTTGGGAAGACCTCAGGAGAGGTACTCTGTGCTCCAAAGGCTATGCAAGATCTTACCCAGCTATACAGTTCGTCCAACAAAGGGTATCAACCAGAAAAATTCTTCCCCCTTGCATATTTCCTGGAGCATCATAGCTGCTGCATTACTCCAACTTTTCTTGCAAAAAATGTCATTATTTGCTGAGGTTATGCCAATGGAATTAAACATTGTACCAATTATTCCTGCATCATTTTCCCTTCCTTCCCTCATGTAGATTTTATACTAGTATATTTCTGTATATAGATATAGATAGGGTTTATAGTTTCTCAAGGGTACGTAAGAGTTAATAAAAAGCAAAATGTAAAGCAATGGACAGATTTGCCACGGGTTATTACTATCATATGGTCCCAGTTGGAAAGCATAGCTTACTGTATCAATTCAACTGAGTTTTACCACAAAAATTTGTGATAAGGAGGTGAGTCAATATCCAAACAAAAATTTATTTGTTGTCTAAAGTAATTAGTGGGTAGTAATTATTATGATTATTAGGTCATTGTTGGTATGACTCCGTTCTGTCATGTTTAACAGAAAATAATGTTTGACTGAGCTCTGGTTAATGATCTGCTGCTCACATCAACACTTTTCTTCCATCTTCTTTTGAAAGAACTTGCACAAACCAGCTTTTAAAATACACAAATGAATTCAAAACCTGTTGGTTCATGATATCACATTTAACTTGGAAATCATCATGTAGTCAATATAGAATATCAACTTGCAAAGAAACCATTCTTTTTCAAGAAGGCATTTTTAGTGTTTTGCTTGTTTCAGATTGATCTGATTAAATTATTTTGTAGGAAAATTAATTGAAAAACAGAATTATGACCACTACACCTTTTTTGTAAGAAGACATCTTAAATGCATTATTAAGAAGCTTATCATTCTTGTCACTGCATAAAAATTCACAGAGAGGTACAAAAGACCCTGGTCTCATAACATTACTTTGAACCAAAAAAATCAAACTCCTCCCAAATTTGACCTAGATTTGATCATAATATCTGTAGCAATGAACTGCATATATATATTTTTTCAAATACATTATTTTTCTGAAAAATAACATCCAGCTTTCTTCTATTACACTGGCAGTATGCCAATTTGCTTTGGTATGTTGACATTGGCTGATATTTCAGTGAATCAGCTGTAACTATTCCCTTGGCAATAAGTGAGAGAATCAGTAAACTAATCCCTTCAAGGCATGCTTGATTGATTATAGGGTGGGGAAGCTTCATGCCACCCAATACAGAAGGCAGAGAAAATGCATTCTTTAGCTCTTTGTATGGCTTTCTCACAGCTTTTATTTTTCAGTTTAATGATTTAATTTTTTCTTTATCTATCTGTGAATTCCCAATACATACAGGGTTTTTATGTACTTAGAAGCAGTTTCCAAACACCATGAAAAGTAGCGTTTAGAATGTGGCCTAAAAGTAAACCTTTGTAAAAAACTGGTTGATGGAATAGTTTACTTTTTAAATAACATTGGATTTCCTGAACCTACATCACTATGGAACTGATTTTTCCTCTTTGCTAACAAAGCAGTACCTTACTACATGAGTAATCCCATTGAAACCATTGAGAGTACTTGCAGAGTAAAGTACTGCTTACTGTGAACAGTGTAACAGACTAGGATCTCAATAAAAAGTGTTTATATTTTTGGGAAGTGATGTAATGTCTGTTTGAATTATGTTTATTAGCATGTGAAAAACTTTAGCAATATATCTGTCTGCTTTCTATTACAACAACAAAAACATCCATGAATAACAGACTGGAAAATGTATGTATTCTTGGCTGGTTGTGGGTTTTAAAAAAAAATTGCTACTTTCCAGCATACAAAAATGAGCAAATCTCACGAAGATACCATTTTTTGAGAGAGAGAGAGACATATAATATGTGTAGCATTTATTCTATACAGGAGACAGATGGAGCCATATTAAAACCAAATCTCTCCTTCCCCTGAGCACTAGGAGATTTCACACTTCGATCACTTTCTGGATCCAAATTTCAACTCATGTTATTACTTATGTATTTATTTGTACTGTGGTGGACTCTAGGAAATCTGGATGTAGTGGCAAAGTGCTTAGAGTATCTTTCTATGGCTTCAGCTGCATAAGTTCAAGTCAAGATCCAAAGCATTGTTAAAGGTTGTCCCCACTTGACCCAGCTCTAAATAGATACCTAAGCACTTGGGGCACCTACACATGTGCTGGACTTCTGCTCCAACATGTGCTAATTAGCACATGTTGCAGCAGACTCTATTAATCAATTTCAAGCACCCCCACCTCCATTTTGAAGTGCAGCATGCTGAATACACATGGCACTGTGGGTCCTTTAATTAGAGTACCTCCAGTTAAATCACTCCCCTCCTCCACCCAGGAACATGTGTGTAGATGTCCTTGGACTAAAAGAGTCAAAAGTGATGGGCTGCCATGCTAGCTGCCACTGGTGTATGGGGAGCCCATGAGGCAGGAACCGCAGCAGCATAGATCAAACTCTCACACTCTCACCTGCTCAACACATTTCCCACCCCAGCCCTCAGCACTATTCCCCAGTCCCAAGGGATTGCATTTTAGACATGTTTCATGTTATTTGAGGGTGTACCAGTGCGTACACAGGGGTGCACATGCATCCCCTGAGAGCGCCAGTGCACCCCCTGTCAGGCCTCACTCCTTGTTTAGCCAGTGGGCAGGGGGGTAGGCAGCAGCACCAATGCCCCCCCTGTGAGTGCCGGCCGGGGAGTGGGGCCACCAGCAAAAGTGGCCGTGCTGCTTCTGGAAGTGGCTGAGGGAGCTCCAGAAGTGGTGCAGCTGCTTTTATGGTGAGTGAGATTGACTGCTGGGGGATCCTTCCTCCCTGGTTGCTGGCTGGAGTTGGGGGGG
>NW_017729034.1:60344811-60349632 GCF_001723915.1 Gavialis gangeticus
GGGGGGTCCTTCCTCCCTGGTTGCTGGCGGGGGTTGGGGGGGGGGGGCATGTGCCCCCCCGACTCGAGGCACCAGACACCCACGGTGTGTACCACAGAGTAATGAAGTCCTGTTTCCATTCAATACCAAACTGCAGTACCAAAACTGAACATACTTGAGCCTGGGAAGCTTGGATTCAGATCCCATTCTAAGGCATTGGAAAAGAGAGACTGTCTTTAAAAACATATGGACAACAGTAGTTTCGTGGGGTTCTTTTGTTGTTGGGTTGTTTTTTTCCCCTATTTTAGTCACTAAGGCTCTGCAAAAAATTCTTGGCGCTGTTGAAACTTGTCAAAGAGTTATAATTCTATATACTTGTCTATAGTTGTGGCAGTCTAAAATAAAAAACAGGATTCAATTTTACTTTATGTACCCAAATACAGTAGTAGTTTTCTAGCTGCATAAGTGGCATTTTTGGTGTTTACACCATTTGGGATTCTATTAACCATTCAATGTGGATGTGTAAACATCCATGTGGCCACTGAGCATACTTAATAGGCAATGTACTGGCTGGGCAGGTAAATGGCCATACACTTGTGTGCTGGGTCAGTGTTAAGTCACAAAATGCTATCTTGAAAAGAAAACAAACCAAAAAACAACCCCCTTCCTCCCCAACCCCAAAATATTTGACCAAAACATATAAAATGGAGGAGGAAAAAGGTTGCCATTAAGTTTAAACCACAGTACCTGAGTGGTTAGGGCAAAAACAGGAAACCCAAATTCTACCACCTTCTCCCCTTTGCCCAGAGAGGCCAGATCCAAACATGCAGCCACATGTGGCATGCAGCATCACAAATCACACAGGTTGCACAGTAAACTGCACAATGCTGCTAATTAGCAGCACTGAGGCAAAATTTGCTACCTGGATTTTCTGGTAGCAACTGCCTGCTGCACCTCCCCCGCAAAATAAAAAGCAGCGCAAAGCACACCAAAGCTATGTGCTTGGACAAATGCGGAGATAGGGAAGCTGGCATCTCTGGGCTGGCTGCTCCCTATCTCTGTATGCCTCAGCATGGGGGCTTCCATTGTGGAGCCCCCACGCTGAGGTATATGGAGCCTACATCTTCAGGCACACTATGCCCCAGTATGGGGGCTCAGTGAACAGAGACAGGGGAGCAACTATCCTGGGCTGCTTGCTCCCTGGTCTCTAGGTGCCACTCCCTGGTTGGCTGGGGCTCAGGGTAACTCAGCATAGGGCCTGCCTGCTGGCTAGCTCTCCACTGAGGCAGCCTGCTCCCCAGCCAGCCCCTCCTGTAGCACATAGAGCAATGGGACGATGTGTCCCACTGCAATGTGCACAAGCAGGGGCATGCACTGCAACACCAAGTAGCAGCACAAACTTGTGCCACTACTATTTGTGCTGCTGCAAACGCATGCCCCTGCTCATGTGGATGAGGCCAGAGGATCTAAATCTGCATTTATTTAATTTGCTAGCAGAGTGCTCTTATTGTTGGGCATTATTCAGGCACCTAATAAAATAAGAGTTTTATTCAAAAACCTTAGTTGAAAACAGGAAAAATGTAACAGAAAAATGAATATTGCCTCAAGTATTTTATTGAAAATGACCGGTATTCAGTTGGAACTAAAATCTATTCATCTACAGAGGGCATCTTACAGGATAGTATGAAATTTAGGTAACTGTGGATAAATCTGAAGATAGGGAAAGAATAGCATATTAAACTTTCCAGCCCAATAGAAAATAGGCAGAGACTACAGGCAATTTTCAAAAGTATTTAACAGGTTTAGTTGATTTTTTTTGTGAGCAATAGCTTTGTGTAAGTGTGAGAAATGAAATGGTGGAAATGTCTCAAAATTGTTATTTTATGCAATTCTGTAACTTGTAAAATAATGTCTCCTACTTCTTTGAGAGAAATCCTGGAAATATCTCTTGGAATGAGGTCAGAGAGCAGAAACTTCACCCAGTAAGTGTTTATAGAAAAAGTGGTTTAGTGAAAAACAGTTTTAAAAAGTATCTTAATAAATTATTCTTAATTGGTGTGATTTATAAACTAGTTGTTGTGCATCTAAGAGGAAGCTTGGAAAAGCTGGATGAAATGGGAATTTAGATTCATGATGATTATACAGAATGCAAACAGAAATTGATGTTTGTATTATAATTCATCTGCAAATGCAGTCAACAGAAATTCTTGCTTTGCTTCTCTCTTTATAAAATGATTGGTAGTGAATCTCAAAAAAAATGTTCCTGGCAGTTAACATTGGTAAAACTTTGTGTAGGGACAGGGAGACAAAAGGTGAATGAGTGAGTTAGCACATTGGCCCACAAATAAACAAAAAGAGTTCCCATTGCTCAAAATATATTTGGAAATATCCCTGCAGAAGTAGTAAAGGAAAGTATGAACATCAAAATTTGCAGATCACATTTGATCATTCTGTAATTACAGCTTTTCTGCTGCTTTATATCTGGATTCAATTCAGGTTTAGGGCACTGCATGTGATATATTTTTGTTTCCTGGAAAATCAGGAGGAAACAAAGCATACATGGGGATGTTTATATATATATTAAGAGGTAAGAAATAAATGTGTCCTTATACATTGTATCTCACAATCTCCTACCTTTTTACTGATTTTTCTTAAAGGCCTATATATGCAGATTATTTGGTATATCCTCAATATTACTATAAACCAATTAGAGCTAATATCTTCAGTAATTATTATCTGCATGTGTGGAAACATTTGCCCACGGAAACCTATAAAACTGAATTTGTTCCAAACTTTTAGCCAAGAACAAACGTGTGTGTGTACAGTGGCATTTCATTTTAATCATGGAGAAATGTGGATTTGGGTGGGTTTTTTTAATCAGAAAATTTTGGGGTTTTTATCAGAGAAAACCAGGATCCCTGCTTATGAGTACTCTAATCGGTGCTGGTGAGAAAAGTTCCTGTCATTCAGGCCCCAAAGCTACTTCAGTCCATGGACACGACCATGCAGGTTTGATTTTGAAGAATTCTGGTGGCATGTAAATTAACTCCATTTTCAAATGAACAATGTAGAAAGACTGCAAATGCAGAGTCCATCTCATGGTTATAAGTGAATGTCTTATATATCTTACTCTTATTCTACTTTTGTCAGCAGTACCCTATGACTAGGTGGTGGAATTAGGAACCTCACTGAAAAATGATCTATCTACTAAACTGCATTCTTGATATAGGTGCCAGATCTAACAAGTAAAGCTCTGTAAAGTTCTGAGCAGCACTTTATTTGTCAACCTCTGTGTGTGTCTATGTATATACACATGCATGCACACATGCATATAAACAAACACACATACATATATATGTGCACATGTGTGTGCACAAATACATGTGTGTGTGTTTGTGCGCACACACACACACACACAAACACACATATGTTTCATAGTGCTTAGGGTCCTAAGGGACCTAAACAGATCATCAGGTCTGACCCCCTGCCCCGGGCAGGAATGGGTGCCGGGGGGATAACACCCCAGCCAAATATTTGTCCAGCCTCCTCTTGAAGACCCCCAAGGTAGGGGAGAGCACCACCTCCCTTGGGAGTCCATTCCAGAGCCTGACAACCCTAACTGTAAAGTAGTTTCCTGATGTCCAGCCTGAACCTTCTCTCCAACATTTTGTGGCCATTATTCCTAGTGAGCCCCAGTGGTGCCTGGGGGACCAGAGCCTCCCCCAATTCCTGCTTGTCCCCCTTGGGACACCAGATCCCCTCTCAGCCTTCTCTTGTGGAGGCTGAATAGATTCAGACCCTTCAGCCTCTCTTCTTAGGGCCTGACCTGCTACCCCTTGACAATGCGAGTGGCCCTCCTTTGGACCCTCTCAATGCTAGCCACATCCCTCTTGAAGTGTGGCACCCAGAACTGGATGCAGTACTCCAACTGCAGCCTTACTAATGCCACATAGAGGGGAAGGATCACCTCCTTGGACTTGTTCATGATGCATCTGTAGATGTACAACAAGGTATGGCTAGCCTTACTGGCCGCTTCCTTGCATTGAATATATATATTAGGTTGACAAGTGGTGCTGTACACAGCCCTTTACAGAAAATTGGTTGTTAGATACTATCTATTAGATTTCAAAAACAAACTTGTTTGAGACATACCAAAGAGGTAGCCATCAGTCTAGTGACTTGACTAGGAGAAGCAATGAATGTGGTCCTATTTTTCCATACACTGTTTAACCTACCTATTTAAAAACTGAGATGAAACAGCTTAGCTCTGAGGTCTATCAACATAAATTACAAAAAGCAAATGTTATGGGGACTTTTTAAATTCTCTAACCCATTTCAGATAGTTAGCTAATACTCTTCTCTTTCAAATCCAAGTATGGTGTTTAGGTTCTCTTTTCCATGCATACGAACTCAAGGAGAAATCTGACTAATTAACTTATCAATATGGAGCTGAGACACCTCTTTATGAAGAACTTAGAGTGAAGTCTAAAGACAAATTTACCTTTGTGAAAAACAGTGAAAAATGAGTCTTGCATGACAGCATGTGACTTTGTAACTCACCTTGTGCATGGGAGGGCTATTGGAAAAGCTCTCATAATAGGCAAAGGTAAAAAATGGGCAAGCCACCATGGATTTAAAAAGAGGATTTTTGATTTTTATCAAGGCCAAATTAAGATGCCAAGAAGAACTAGATAAGTTGGCTGATCTCATAAGGCGAGCTTTAAACTAGCCTCACCGGGGGAGGGGGCCACAGGAAGATGAGGAGACACCACCCGAGCAAGACAGGTGACAAATGCAAGGAGTGCCCAAGTAAGAAACAGGGGTCCCAACAGTCTCCCAAAT
>NW_017729034.1:60350761-60350968 GCF_001723915.1 Gavialis gangeticus
CCAACAAGAAGCAAGGGGGGCAGGAGTGCCCAAAAGCCTCCCTGGCTCACCAAGGGAGTCCGGGAATGCCTGATTGCCAAAAAGGCGGTGTACAACCGGTGGAAAGGGGGTGTTATCTCCAAAGAGGAGTATACCTCCTCTGCTAGGGCCTCTAGGGGGGCTGTCCAGAAAGTTAAGGTGGACATAGAGCTAGGACTAGCATCCAAA
>NW_017729034.1:60351684-60356946 GCF_001723915.1 Gavialis gangeticus
TACAAGGTCCCTTCTGACCTTACTTCTATGATTCTATGATATCTTTAAATGCTCCATGGGTAAAGAACAATTATATGAAAAAGTGTGCTCTTAGAGGAGCACACTAGCTCTTCTGACAGATTATCTTAGAATCTTTAAAAGAAGTAAATATACAAGAAGACACTAAATTGGTAAGCATGCCAGGTCTACACATTTGTCAGTTACTCATTCACAAATTTATACCACTTAAACTCATAACCTTTTCTAGTCACTGCTTCTTGGAATTAACCAGAACCTGATGAACTTCTTAAGTAAGCTTCTTCAAGGTCTTTTAAAGACCATACAGTTAGAGAAAAAGAGGCTTCAGGCAATATATTTTCCTGTCCTGTTGTGATCGGAGTTGTTTTTGTTCATATCAGAGACAGGATAGTCTACATTAAAATAATTTCTCATACAAGGTGTTCCTGTTATCTCCTAAATTCATTAGGTGAAGCGATGGATCTCCATGTAGTTAAGGAAATAGGATAAACAGTTTTAAAAAGGTGCACAAGTGATACACAGATTATCAGTCTGAGTCTATGGGGTTCATCTACATGTGCAATTACTGAGATGCAATAAATTCCAGTGCAAATCGTGCTGGAGTCAGCTGTTCCTGGGTGCAGCATTTTCATGTATACCCAGCAGTTAGGGCCAGGATGGGGTAGCCCTGGACTTGCAGTAGACTCAGAGGGGTTAGCCCCAAGTCTCTATGCAGTGGCATCAGGCAGCAGAGAGACTGGCTGGGGCACAAGAGTGCTTCAGTGCAGGACTGGGAGGTGGGTAGCCCCCACACTTTATCATCCTAGTGCTCCAACCAGCCTTGGCCACCATCTACATGAGCATTTTGACAGAGTGAATTACTCTGCCATAAGGTAGTACTGTCCCCAACAGTACTATCTTACAGCAGCGTTAATTAATTTACTGCACCCTAATATCAGTGCTCATGTAGACAGTGATACTTAACTGCAGAGCTAATTAGTCAACTCCAGAGTAAAGTGCACATGTAGATGCACCCTGGATGATTATGTCAGACTTAAGGCATGACGTCTGGGATGGAAGATATAGATAGAACATTGATCTCAGTTTTATTTCACTTTTTTGTACTGAAGTGGCACTTACATGGCTGCACAACTTCAATTTTGGTACATACCCAGAGTTTGGGTTCTGCATATCCACCTTTACCCTGTACCACCCTTGTGAGCTCAGAAGGTTCCACTCTGTTTGCATACACACCCAGGTGGAATAGATTTGCCCAGGCATGGATATAATGCTGGATTAGTCCTGAAACTTTAGTTCCAAAAAACCGTAGCTAAAAAATATTTCTGGGAAGGCAGACTGTTCCTCTTTTTAGCCCAGTGGTCATGAGTACTTGACCAGAAAGCAAGAGACTGGGTTCTAGGCCTTTCTCACTCAAAGGGATATTTTCTTCCCTGCTGGGAGCAAGGCCAGTGCCAGGGCCAAAAACCAGGGATGCCCCTTCATTCCAGAGCAAGAATCTTCCCCGCACAACACAGCAATCTGTTCCAACTGGCTTCTGTAAAAGCTGTTTAAAGGTATAATTCCCCACACCCAGGGATAGGGAGGTAGGCTCTGCGCAGCCTGTTATGCCCCCAGGCCATGGGGACTCAGCAGCTCAGGCTGTCCCACCAGGTTTCTGTGATACCAATCAGGTCATAGTTCTTTTTATAGGCTGCAGCTTCCAGCCTATCTTACAGCAATGTGCTGCAAAAAGCAACCATTGGAAGCCCAGGAGTCACTGGGAAATCATAAGAAGAGCTCTGCAGCTGAGAGCAAGTGGAGAAGACCATGCTCAACAAAGGAGAATGAAGCAGATCTCCACCACCAGTTTACTTATCAAAGAAGTCCACAGGGACTAGAATACATTTTGGGAGGGGAAGGGATTATGGAAAGGGGAGTTCTGGTTATCTAGCTAGGGGGTCTGATGTGTGAAGGTCTGTTTGCAGTTTATAGGTTGCACAGCAAAATGGAGACTGGTTGTGTCTCATGTATCTTTACTTCGCTGGTTACCACATGGGGCCAGGAAGGAATTTTTTCCCCTTCCTGTTGGTGTAGGTATCAGGGATTTTTTTCACCTTCCTCAGAAGCAGGAAAGTGAGGCTGCATTCACTTTCTTCCAGCCAGGGCTGGGTGTTTCGACTGGGATGTGCTGATATTTCTGTTGGAACTTAAAACCAGAGGTTCTGCATTAGAATTAGGTTCTCTGTGCTCAGAGTAAGACCAATTATTATATATGGGATCTGGAAGGAATTTTACCACATAGTCAGATTGGCATGGATTGCAGAAATGTTTGCCTTCCTTTATAGCAAGGGGCATGGCCCTCTTTCTGGCATTTCTTGAATATATTAAAACAACATTTGTAGTGACAAGACACTGGCAGTGACCTCATTCCCCTGCTTTACCTGGGCAGGTTAGAGTGTTCCTGGTGTCTGGGGGAAAAATGCTTTCTAGTTTTGCAATGGGGTTGTTTCATGGGCAGATCCAGGATTTTGTGAAAGGAGGGTGGGAGCAGTGAGTGGCATTGCAGGGGTGGCTGCACATCCCACTCCCCACCCCTCCTTCTAACCAAGACAGGAAGAGCAGGGAATTTGTTAAGTCTTCAAATTAGTCAGGAATCCTCCTCTCCCCTCCCCACCCCTGAGTCTTCAGCAGCTGGGCTCAGGGGACTTAGTGGTTGTGGTGGGTGGGTCTCCCTGCCCTACACTTGTTTCTGAGGATGGCAGGGAACACCAAGGGGGACCAGGCACAGAGGAAGAACCCATCTGCTGCTGTCACTGTTCCCAGCTGGAGTGAGGCAGGATAAGTTCTGGAGCCTCCCCCTTCCCTCTGTCCCAAGCATCAGGCAGGGACAATGGCAATGGTAGCAGTGGGAAAGGGGAGGGGGTAACGGAAGGGTAGGGGATGTGCTGCTAAAGATGTAAGGGAAAGGAGGAGGAGCTGAGGGCAGGGCTGGAAGGATGTGATTCTTACCTGCTTTGGGGACTTAAAAAAATTCCTGGCTGATTCTCCCATGGTGTGGTCCAAAAGGAGAGTGTGTCTACTCCACTGCACCCCCTCTGGATCCTCCTCTGGGTTGCTTGTGTAGTTCTAAGAATAGGTTAGACAGAGATGTATATGGGATGGTTTGGATAAGGGTGATTCTGCCTTGAGTAGAGGTTGGATTAGATAATCTTCTGAGGTTCTTTCTAGTACTCCTTTTCTATGAGCCTATGGGTCTATGATAAATGAATGAGTTGAATAAATATTTAGTTAAGTCAGCCATTCAACTTACTTTTCCTTTTGGATATTGCTTTCACAATATCATGCCCCATCATTTTTTACTTCTAAAGGACATTTTCTACTATGTATATTTTTGTTCCAAAGTATCTCATTCTGTACTACATTTGCTTTATCGATCAAGTGTTACTTACTTTTTACAGTGATTGGTGAAACTAGAAGAATAACAAAGAAAAAGTACTGGAGACCTTAGCTTTCTTCAACATTTATCTACCCTGAGAAATGAAATATAGTTTTTTGGGGGGTCTTGATGCAAGGGATTTTTTAGGGATGTTATTTTTTTTTAATGGACCATTATGAACCCAAGAGAACCTCAGTTCTGATTAACACCTGTAGCCTGGCAAGTCAATCAAGTTAAAAAGGCAGTTGCTGACATCATGTCTTTCCATTAGGTCTGCACGTGCAGACTCTGGAGAACTTTTGCTGTGTGATTCTCATTAACTTTATGAATCAGCTTCTTCATAGGTAATTTTAAGTTCACACAGATTTTTTTAAATACTTCACTTTCTGCTGTTAAGGGCCATTGGGGACAATTGTTCTGGACATTAAGTAATATCTTCTATGCTTGAGTTGAGTGTGAATGTCTTAGCTTTCAGATAGCTGCCCAAAATGTTCACTGCATTAGTTATGCTAACAGCTGTTCAGAACTTAAACCATTATCTAATCCATTAAATGGGACAAATGAAAAAGTTGAATTGTTTTTGTTAATTAAATTTAAGAATTGAATTAGTTTTCCACTTGAAAAAAATGCTAGACCATTTTATGTAACATCTGCTATGTATTAAATGTATTTTTCATTCTCTTTTTCAAAATCCCTATATATACATTTTTTAATAACAAACAAATACAAAATGTTCTGGAATTGTGGAAACTTACAACAGTTTATATTACAGAAAGAAAGATATGTGATTACTCTTGCTCATGTAAAAAGGGGGGGAAGGGTTTAGAGTACTGGGTGGGTATCACAAAAAGGGTGATATTCCAAGATATTGTGATTATGCCATAACTACTCTCTTAAATACATCAAAGCGTACCACAGAGGACAGCTGAACTAAGCTGGATGGATCAAGCCTCAATTTTGTTGAATATAAGCTCTTACCACTTGAAGTTAAACTTCAACAGGACATGATATATCCACATATTGGCCATTTTATAAAATGGAACTCAATGTAGTGATGGGAAAGGGGAAAAAGAATCCTGCAAAATAATTCAATAAAATGAAGTTTATATGTAATTGCCGTGACATGAGGAAGATTGCAAAGTACAAGTTCTTTGCTCAAAATAGAATTTCTGTTTTTTGTACCCAGGATCAAAATATTTCATGATAGGGCTTGCTGAATGACATTCCACCTCCAGTAATTGACTTACAGCTGTCCTAATGCTGCATTGATTAACCTACAAAGAGGCATAACTGGATACTTGAGTGTCCTGGGCTCTAGCCATGCATGGGGAAGCATCAGTGGCTGTGCTGTTGGAAGTTCAGTGGCAGTTGGGCCCACAGTTCAACTGCTGCTGTTTTGACATCCTCCTCATGATTCGTAGTGCCCAAGGCTGATGCCCCAGGTGCATCCCTTCATTATTTCACTGGACCTAAGCACTGTTCTGAAATAATGTGCACTGCGATTTATTGTCTTGGAGAATCCCTCAAAAGAACTTGATATCCAAGCCAGGAGAAAGATTAAGCCTTTTATTGTAAGTTATCAGGAAGTAGGGCTGGAAGGGACCTCCAGAGATCAGCTGGCCCAATGGCCTTCATGAGGCCCCTATCCAAACTATTCCATACAACCATAATAAAAACTCTACATAAAACTACTCTCAACCCTGACACAGTCTAGATGGTCTATTAGAAATTTAAACAAAAAATTGCGTTGCCATAGAGCAGGGGCAGACAAAATATGGCCCACAGGATGAATCCAACCCACCAGTTCATTGTATCTAGCCCACAGCTGG
>NW_017729034.1:60361946-60368244 GCF_001723915.1 Gavialis gangeticus
GCCTTCATGAGGCCCCTATCCAAACTATTCCATACAACCATAATAAAAACTCTACATAAAACTACTCTCAACCCTGACACAGCCTAGACCTAACACTCTAACTGGCCTCAGGTAAAACAGGGGAACCACAACAGACAATGACCTGCTTGTATAAAATGTCTGTAGGACTAGATCCAAATCATTCCTATTGGTGCCCATCCTTGATTTAATCAGATTTTAGGTGCCTAAATAAAAAAAAAAAATATCCAGATCAACTGCCTTTCCATGGCTACAAAGTTACCTAGGCATCTAGAAAAAGTCAGTGTTTATTTTTGCCTAAAAAATTCTCTAGGCACTCATAGTTTACTTCTGAGCATTCTCAGAAGGGATCCAGTTTGAACAGATACAACCTAACTCCTTACTGAGATCCACTAGGTTCCAGAATAGAGGTAGGAGTCACGTAAATCAGCACGAATATTCCCACTATCATTTGGGAACACTGTTGGTGGCTCTGCTCTCTAGTTTTCAGCCAAGAGCTTAGTGGCAAGGGAACTTGCCTATAAAATAGAAAACTTGGGTTTTAGACCCACTTCAGCCTAAGAGAGTTCAAACTTATGCATTGCACATTCAAGGAAATAGCCCTAGCTACTTGACTGTAGAACAGATTGGGATGGGGACATTACCATCCTCCCACTGAAACTGCCCTCCCACTCCCACTGAAACTGCACCACTGGACCTATTGAAGCCAGAAACAGCCAAGAGTGAAAAATTCATGGGACCGATGGGAGGCAAAGCAAGAAGGAACCTAACTTCATTCTCTGAGTGCTCTTGGTTCCAAGACAAAGGAAAAGCATAATATGCAGTCCTGGGTCAGGTGCCTAAGCCCTGAAGAGGGTCAGGATTTCAGATACACCTTTATGCCCATATTTCCTGTTGTGTAGCACCACACACCTCTATGTTTAGCAGACAAATGCTTTGGATTGCTCTTTGAAGGAGTTTAGGCTTCTCTACTGACTGTACGGGATTCTTAGGCACCTAAAGATAGAATAATCCCATGCACCAGTACAGGCTGGGGGCTGATTGGCTGGGCAGCAGCTCTGCCAAAAAGGACCTGGGGTTTATAGTGCAGAATAAGCTGAATATGAGCCAACAGCATATCCTTGTTGCAAAAAAGGCTAATGGCATACTGGGCTGCATTTGTAGGTATGTTGCCAGCAGGTCAAGGGAAGTGATTATTCCTCTCTATTCAGCACTGGTGAGGCCACAGCTGGAGTACTGTGTTCAGTTTCGGGCCCCCCACTACAGAAAGGATTTGGACAAATTGTAGACACAAATGACTTCCTGTTGTCTTTCAAACACAGGAATTCTTAGGAATCCAGAGGCATGTTAGAAAAATAATTTGTGAAAAGGTCCTTACATTTTTCACATGGCAGAGAGAATTTTCTAGGATCATGAACAAAACCCTCCATTCAAACATTACAGCAGGGTATCAGGTGACAATACAACAAAGCCATGGAAGATTAAGTTGTTTCATGACATCATTTAAACTCTGAGGGAATGACACTGTTTCTGTTAGCTTCTATATGGTATTTAAAATATATCACATTTTCCATAAGCCCTACAATGATGAACACTAACCTCTCATCATTTTTTAAATTCTTTTAAAAGCAAGTCAAGCAAATACATAACCAATTTGATGACTCTGTGGATAAGAATTCATTACTTTCCTTTTCACTGATCTAAACCTTTTAAACATGAGTTTATTCACAGCTGAATAAGCAAACTCTGTTTGATTTTGCACAAAAGATTTAGATTCAAATGAACAATACTCACAAGTAATGCCAGTACTACCATCAAGAGAACAAAAATTTCACCTCTTGTATTTAAGATTATTTCCACCCTACAGTACATTCTAACCTTTTTGCTGCTAACCCTTTTCAAGATTTTTTTTCTTACTGCTCATAACTTTCTCAGAAAATTTCCTCCTTTAGCAATATTATTCTTGACTTGCCTCACTCTATAGGTGCATTTTTATTGCTGTTATTCAATGATTGAGCAAAACTTTTTCTGTGTTTCTGAGTTATAGAACACTTATGTTCCCACAAGAACATTTTACAAGACAATGCAAATGAAATAATATAATATAAAGATAGTTGTGTTTCCTTTTTGTAGCTATCACTAAGACATAAATTAAACCAGTTTAAACAAGATCAGAGTGAACAGTTTTACAATTTAGCACAAATAACAGTTTTAAAATTAATATTGTTTAAAGATGACAAGTTTTTAATAAACGAGTTCTCAAGAGCTGTTATCAAATACATAAAAAATAGAAAAAGGTCAATGAATGAAACAGTTGCCAGCTTTCTTTGACCTTAAAACTCATTTTCTTTGAAGGGTTACAGTGTATTATATAACTTCTTGTCTATCAAAAATGTATAAGACTGACCATACTTAAACATAGCTATTCAAGTGGAAACTTTTAATTAAAATGAATTTCAGCCTTCTTTTAAAATATACAATTTCTGATTCCTTAATTTCTCACGTGAGTTCCAAAGACTGATCTATTTGGCCTTGTTCCACAAATCACAACATTCAGTTGATGCCTAAATTAGGGCAACGCTTCCATTTTGGAGGGCAAATTTTCCACATGCCTACCACTAAGTTTCTGGGTATGCTCAGAAGCAATCCAGTTTGATAACTTTCTAACAGGTTGTGTTCTCACAGCCATAGCCCAAAACTGCATTTTGGGAAATATAGTTAGGTTAGTTTCTTATAATGGTTAAACTAACTGGGTATTCATTCAGTTTAAAAATTTACTTTTAAGTAGGAAGATGGAAGAAAGAAAGCCTGGGTTAAATTACAGCTGCATAATGAAGAAAGGCCAATACAGCAAGAGTTCCTGTTAAGATAAAGATGGGCAGCAGAAAAGACACTGAAGAATTTTCAAGAGAAAGGAAACTTCAGCAGGCAATAGGTACTCCACATCAGAAATGTATAAAAATATATTAATTATTTCTATTTAAGCAGAATATAGGTAAAAGCAGCAAAGCAAAAGTTTGCACAAAAACTGCAACCCTTTACCTACTTTCCTCCTTTTTTATAGATAATAGGAAACAACAGTTTATATAGCAAACAAAGTATGAGAAAAAGAATGGTTCAAAAAAGTTCTGAGGTGATCAGGAAAACATTTAAGTCAAAATTTAATTTATCTGAAAATACTCTCCCCTGTAGTTTGAAGGCTCATATTAAAGGGGAACTAGATCTTGTGGAATTTTCCACCAACACTGCAAAACCAAAATCAAAGTCAAATTTAGGACATCTGTTATGGGAAGATGGTATCTTTCCATAGATAGACCAAAGCTTGAGCCATTTATTCATGATCACTTCATTCTATACTTCAGAGGTTCAGATAAAATGTGAACTGAATCTGATTTACCTTAGTTTTTTGTTTTGCAAAATATAGCTCTGTTGAGAATGGCAACATTAAAACTATGCAAACTTTGGCCTATTTCTAGGCAGAATGCTCTCTTTGACTTTTGCCCTACTTAGAAAAAATTATAAAGCATCATGTTAAGATCAAAACACTCAAATACTTTACTTTCTTAAGTAGAGGATAGCATAGGAAACAGTTTATGATTTTTGCACCTTTGCATTTAAACTCAAAGTTAACACATTGAATTTCATCTAGTTAGATTATGAAGACCTTATCTCATGGTGTTCTGAATTTGAGTTCCCTTAGGCAGAGAGTGTCTTATATTATATTCCAGAATGCACTAAATGCTACATTGATGACTTCATGGCATCTCCAGTGCAACATCCTTTTGAAAGTCTTAAGCTTCCTTTCTGTCTTTCCTGGAAAAGCCTCATATTCACAGTTGTTTGCTTAAAAAATGAATGCAAGTGATGCAGTTAGTGGTATTGGTATATTGTTCTCAGTTCAGTTGCTTCTATCAGATACTGGCCATGTAACACTCCAAAAACAGCCAAAGACCTTTTGATTCCTAAAGAGAAATACTATGTTTAATTGCTTTATTTACTGGAGCCTTTATTGATAGGGAGCTTCATTAATTGTAGGTTTGTATGTTATTTAAAGGTTTTCCCTTGTGACGGGCACTGTTTAATTTCCCTTCATAGTTTCTCTCACCTAGTTAAAATGGAGAATCCCTCAGTAACACAGAGGGGTCAACTTCTGGTTATTCTATTACTGGGTAGTAGAGGGATGGTTTAAAGGGTTTTAGGGGTTTTTACCTACTGGATACAAAAAACCATAGACTAAATATAGACACTGGATTTTTGACACATTATAACCTGCCTAACATCTGATACCTCAGGTAAATTGGTTACTATTTACCAGCTATATTCTTGTAGCAGGCGCTAGGGTGCTTGCTACTGGCAATGGTGATTCGGGCTTAGCTGCCAGCCAACAGGGCAGCACAGCTGGCGGTTGCTAAGGCAACCGATTGGGTCAGCTGACCAGAAGGGGGCAGGGTCTGGCCTTTATAAGCAGTCAGGCTGAAGCCAGAAGGCAGTTCCCCTCTGGCAGCCTAAGAGCAGGAGCTCTGCTGCAGAGCAGAGCAGCCGACCACCTGAGTGTTGGCATGATGATATGGGGTGGAGAAAACCCTGACAGGGAGGTATTGAAAGAGGGCCAGGGTGGCGCAGAATTGAGGTTATAGCCAGGAGGCTTATTTTGGGTTACAGCCGGTTGGCTCATGGTTTTATGTTTTCAGCTTGGTTGTTTGTGTTACACCGGAGGACTGGGTGAGGCTGTAGGGGTTGGAGGAGGCCTCAGGGGAGCTCCCCAGTAGCGTGGGGGTTCCTAGTGCCCTGGGAGGGCACACCAAATGGGTGCCAGAGAAGGCACCACCGTTTGGTGCTGAGGCGGCGCTGCGTTTGGGGGTGTTGTGACCCCGGCCCCGGGTGGGCAGTATCTGGAGAAGCCCTGTGGGGCATATGACCCTGAGAAGAGGGTCTTGGGGGCCAGGCACGGCTATGGCCACCTGAGCCCCGACCGCGGGAAGCGCGGGAAACGAAACCCCAGTGTAGGGTGATTATCAGGACGAGCCCAGGGGGCATAAGACCCAGGAAAGGGGTCTGGGGCCAGGTAAGGCTGAGGCTGCCTGAGCCCTGAGCGCGAGAAGCGCGAGCAAGGCCCCAGTGTGGGCAGGGAGTGCGAGCATAGGCCTGAGTGAGGGCGGGGAGTGCAAGAAGCGTGATCATAGGCCGCGGTCTGGGCGGGGAGCGCAGGAAGTGCAAGTCGAAGCCCCGGGGGAGGGCGAGGACACAGAGGCCCCGGGGGAGGGCGAGTGTATGACTAGAGAGCCCAGTGAGGGCAAGTACCAGACTACAGAGCCCAGTGACGGCAGATGACTATAGCCCGGGGAGGGCCAGTCCAAGATTGGGGGAGCCCGGTGTGGGTGGACATATGAATAGGGGCCGTTGAGAGGGCCACTAAGGAAGAGTAGAGACACGATAACATCTGGAACACCTGAGAGGCTTGGGGCGTGGTAGTAGGGGTGGAAGGAGCTACGCGACGCCCATAGGTTTGGGGGCAGAATCCATTTGGATGGAACAGGGACCAGCAGGGCAAGAGCACCGGGTCCGAGGGGTCAAGTAAAGGCAGCCTCCCATTAATAGTACAGAATCATCAAAGTCGTGGCTGGCGAGATAGAGGGTGCATTCGAGACCCAATTTGGCACAGTAGGGGCGCCAGGAGAGATCACGGCTGCTCCTGGGACCTGCTCCGTGATAAAGTGGTGCATTGGCTGGGAACCGGCCGTACACGAGGAAGAAACCTGTGTCCCTTAAAAGGGAAGAACGAACCCAGGGCTAGGATAAAGAGGGATGTTGGAAGAATTTTACCACAGCTCGGTGGTGGTGTAAAGTGAGGATACCCATTATTGGGAAGGTCGAAGCAAGACTGAGACCCTGACTCAGGGAAGGTAAGGTCAGGGTGGGGAATGACTCAAAGGGACATGATGGACGGCCAGGGGCCAGAAAACTTTGTTGAACAGTTAAGAAAAGAGGAAGTGAAAGAAAAGGTAGCCCAATTAGAGCGTGACCTGGCTCTAGCAGAGGCCCAGAGAAGGAGGGCCGAGGCTAAATCTGCAACGCTAGAATGACAAGTTTCGCTAGGCAAGAAAGAAGGGGGAACAAAAGAAATCAGATGCCTGATGGCGGTGGAGACAGAGAAAATGCGTGAGATAGAGAGGTTATTTGCTCAAGAAGCACAAAAGAGTCAGGAGAGGGAGGAAAAACTATGGGAGATGCAAGCGGAGATGGCGGCCTGGATGGCACAGGCTCCTGAGGGTGATATCAC
>NW_017729034.1:60373244-60375363 GCF_001723915.1 Gavialis gangeticus
AATCAGATGCCTGATGGCGGTGGAGACAGAGAAAATGCGTGAGATAGAGAGGTTATTTGCTCAAGAAGCACAAAAGAGTCAGGAGAGGGAGGAAAAACTATGGGAGATGCAAGCGGAGATGGCGGCCTGGATGGCACAGGCTCCTGAGGGTGATATCACTCACGCAAAAGAACAGCGGGAGGTGCAACAAAAGCTGGAGGTAGCAAAAGGTCTAATAGGGGTCCTTCAGGAAGAAGCCCATAGCCAGGTGGACCAGATAGAAGGTCTACATGAGGACCTGGAGAGATGTTCGGCCCCCAAGCATCTCTCCTGCCATCTGGTTGATGAGCTACAAAAAGAACTAAGTGAAGGCCGTATCCGGACGGAGGAAAATAGCAAGGTGATAAGGCGGGAAATGGAAAAGATAAAGGCTTTTATGATAAGTTACGTGGCACTGCATGAGCAACATCAGACCCTGGAGCAGGAGCAAGAAAATAGGAAGAGAGAGAGCCAGGGGCTAAGATCTCAGGTACAGACCCTGGAGGCAGAGAAAGATCAGCTCAGTAAACAGGTTCAGTCATTTAAGACTCTCCTAAAGGATGGCCAGGCTAGAGAAGCAGGCTTAGTCGCAGAAAAAGAACAGCTCCAGTTGGAGAGGAAGACCCTGGAGGAAAAGGTACAGGGGCTGCTGGAGATAAATACCCAGCTGGCCCTGGAAGTTCGAGAGCTCAGGGAAGCTGAGGGGCTAAAAGAGACAACCCTAGTGGAGCGGGAAGTGCAGGCCTTAAAGATCGCAGCCTCATTAAGGGAGAAGCTGAAAGATCTGGAATGGCAATTAGCCAGGGAAGGGAAAGCCATTGAGGCTGAATTTAACGAGAGAGAGGTGCTCATAAAGGCATTAAAACAAGTAGAGGCACATGTTGAGAATGCCTGGCCTAAACTGATGCAAGGCCTAAAGAAAGAGGGACGTCCCGCTACTGGGAATCCCGAAGGCCCTAAAGAGGGAGCTGGGCCAGAACAGCTAGGGAGGAGTCCTAAAGAAGAGAGCTCCAGAAAAGAGAAAAGGGAGGCTGTAAAGAGGGAGGCGCTGTCAGAGGCTCAGAAATATTGGGACCTAAGACGGGACCAGTGGCGAGACCGCCACGTCCAAGAGATGGACCAGCTGAGGTGTCAATTGAGGGAGCTGTCCTTATGGCAGGGTAAGGGAGAAGGAGCCGTACGTGGGTCAGAGCAGCCTGAAATAGCCAACTCAATAGAGGGAGAAACAACAGGGGCAGACAAATACATTCCCCCTCAGAATGAGACCTCCTGCCCGATAGATAAAGAAAAGGCAGTGAAAATCCCTAGTTCAAGGCGGCAGAAGTCAGGAGTAGGCTCCGTGAATGGGGGAATAGTTCAGCCCAAGAAAGAAGATAAAGCTGAGGGTCTGGAGAGAAGGAAGAAGGAACGATCAGTTGAGGGAATACCTGAGACTAAGAAAAGACCTCAACTATATGTAAATGGCCTGCCCAGAAAAATTAGGTGGAGGATGCTGAGAAGGGTCCTCGAGGCCAGGATAGGAAGGGTGGCCTATGTAGAAGTTTATAAGGGGCCTGGAGGGAGATCCACTGGCCAAGGGAGAGTAGAGTTTTGGAGTAACGAGGATGCCCAGAAGGCACTGGATTGCAGGTGGAAGATCTGGGGCAAGCTCCAAGACATCCAGGGAAAGAGGGGAAGCGATTGAGAACCTGATGAGTTACTGGGAAGGAAGGACCCAGGAGAGTGGAAAAGAAAGGCAACTTCAGAAGGTAGACTGAAGCTTAGCCAGCGAAGGTGCAGTGTACCAAGGTTGGCTAACGTGGGGGGACTACCTGTGGCGGGTATATCCTGAAAAATCCCATGTGGTGAGCCTTGGGGAAAAGGCAAGTTGGAGGCGCCTAAAAACCTCCGCCTGCAGTACGTGAGCTGGTGGAGGTCTACTGGAAGACCCAGGGAGGAACCCTCGATGGATGTCACACCTCAGAAACAGGAAAAAGAAAAAGGGAAAAGATGAAGAGCGGCCCCAGTGAGTTACGAACTTAAGGGGGGAGGATGTGTCGCAGGGTACTTCCGCACCCCGCTCCTAATAAGGCTCAGACCGGGGAAGGGGAGATGTGTAGCA
>NW_017729034.1:60375374-60383209 GCF_001723915.1 Gavialis gangeticus
CTGAAAGCTTGTAAAGAAGAATTTTTCTTGAATTGGTCTAATAAAAGATATCAGATTTCCCCAAAAAACCTTGTCTGCCTACAGGGTTGTCTCTGGGGGAGGAGGGTGGGCAAATCAGGGTGACTGCCCCAGGCCCTGCACTTTGGGGGGCCCTTGAAGTGGGGCAGGGCAGCAGTGACATGGAGATGGGTGGAGCAGTGGCTCTGCATCCAGCCGCTCACTACCCCCCACGTGCCACCAGTGCCACTGCTGGCATCGGCGGTGGCAGCTTCTTTGGGTCCGGGGCCCAGATCAGAGTGGGGGCAGGGCCTTGCATGCACTGATTTGCCCTGGGTCCCACATCCTGCTCAGGTCAGCTCTGTCTGCCTATGTCCTTAGACCTATACCCCTGGTCTGGTCACAGACATTTGCTTCTTGTTGTGATATTAGACTTTTCCCGCACATTCATTATTTACTGAAGAAGCTCATTATCTTGAAGCTGTAAAACATGAAGAGCTAAAGTATACCCTTGTTTAATACTTCAGAGGCGAGATGTGCCTTTGAACTCACAGTTTCCCTGTGAGCAATTCTTCCAAATGACAAGCCTACACCAGCATTTTACTCAGAGTGGAATCCTGCACTTCACCTACTTTTGGGTGGGTCCCCAGGCTACAGCATACTGGGTGCATCTACACAAGATACTAACTGCACAGTAGCCAAATAAGACTGCACAGCAATGCATTACAGCACAAACAGTGTTAATGCGCTACTGCACAGTATCACCACTTAAAAGGCATTTGCCAGTGCTGCTGCATAGTAACTCTAGTTACTGCACTTTTATTTTGTAGTTGATTATACAAATACTAAATAAATGCGTAGAAACCAGTAGGACTATGTGGAGCTTCAGTTGCTGATTTAATTTCATGCAGGTTCGGCCCGATTTGGTGACTGAATCTTCGAATCTGAATCAAATCAGGAGACCCTTTAATATATCTGATTGTGTATGCAAGTAACAACTGCACAGTCAGTAACTTGAGTAGATGTAACCAGTAAGACTGATTTCTACCAGGACTTCATAATTTGGCTAATTTTGTTTGAAGTAAACCTCTAATGACTTTAGAGGCCATCTTTCTTATATAAAAAATGAAGGGAATGTTAGTTTGAAAAGACAACTGGGGGAAGTTATATCAGATGTAGATCGTGTCACCCTTAATGTAAGTCTGTTGTGTTCATTGTAGTTTATCAAGAACTATTTTAGACAGTTATAAAAAGCAAATATGCATAACACACTAAAGTACTTAAATACACTGAAAAATACCCTTCTAATCAGTTTTACTAAGGAAATCCTTCCATTCACTGGCAGGAAAAATTGGCTAGGAAGATTACTGCTTTTTATTTAGCTCTGTTTAAAGGATCAAGGACATGAGGCAATGTCTTTGCACATGTGTACAGGGTTTGCTAAGAATACTGGCTACCTATAGTCCACAAAATTAGGTGCAGCTGTAGCAGCAAAGGGAGTGAATATCATTAGCCGATCCATTCACAGTTTATTAAAATTCTATTGGAAACTCAGAAAAGATGTCACAAGAGAGCTGCTGAAGGTTAAAAGGCACTAATATATTTTCCAGACCTATTGGCTTGCTTAATTATATTTTTCCTGGGAAGGAATTATGTAAATGCTTAATGGACTGAGCAATGAAAAACATAAATATAAGGAGAGACATTTATTAGAGAGTGGGGAAATTTTTGTTAAGCAGATGTGCCTGTGGTGATAAAAAATCACTCTGGGATTTGCTTGCAACTGACACACACAAATGTGCTCATAGGGCGTGTCTACACATGCTATTAGCATGCAGCAGTAAACTCCGGCGCATATTGTGGCAGAGTTTATTGCTTCTAGGCGCGCCACTTGAATGTGTGCCTGGGACCACAGTATGCTGAGCTGGGTCAGAGCAGCCACAGCTGGCAGAGGGCCTGAGGGGTCAGCCTGCCAGCCCAGGGATGCTCCAAACTGGCTCAATGGGATGTGGAGGGGTTGGCTGGGGTATGAGGATGCTTTCACTATGGGGCTCGCTAGTAGGCAGCCCCTGCATTAAAACATCCTGGTGTACCAGCCAGCTGTGTCAGCATTTACATACGTTTCTCCTGAGGAGTAAAAAACTCCTGAGAAGGATAGTACTTGTATTTACAAGTACTACCCTGCTGTGGAGATTATTAGTTTCCTGAAACCTAATAGGGCTGCATGTGTAGTTGCGAGAAATTAAGCACAGAGCTAATTAGTCTAGTCCACAGTAAATGTCTTATATAGACATGCCCAGAAAGTATTCCATTTGACTTCTATGACTAGGGAAGTAATCTTTCCTCATCAGATAGTTAAATATTTTACTTTAATAATGTGCAATTAACCCATGAGCCATTATTATATATCTATGAAGGTTAATACTTAAATTGGGATGGTTTAAAAACCAGTTTGACCTCCACAGTTAATAAGACATGAAACTCAAACTTGGCTCCCAATTCAGATTTTATAAGAACAAGATTTTAGAAAACTGAAGACCAAAGATCAAAGGAATATTGGCTTACTTTAAAATTCCAGTGAGTGCAGGTATTTATAAACAAGTGAATGCTCCCATTCAGTATCTGCAACTCAGTCACTGGAGCACAGAGGACTAGAGCCCTGGAATACAACCAAGAAAGCCTCTACTGTGTTATTCATTGGAGAATGATATATCTTGAATTTAAAGAGCTGAAGAGATATTACAGTTCTTTTTATATTTTGTGTACATGAGAAGGATGGAAAGTGGTTTAGCAAGCTACTAGTTTGGCTGGTACTCACTTATACATAGTAACCCTCCTCAGCAGTAAGGTCAGTCCCACCATTTTCCATGAATAGCCCAGAGTAACTAAATAAGATACAGGTTTGCTTTTTTAGTGTCCCACTGCAGCTAGAAAAAAAAATGTACACTCCATGTCCCCAGGACTATTGTATAGAACACTCAACAATACCCAACATTTAGTACACACTGATGAAAAAATATTGTCATATATTTTGTTCTCTTTTTGTCTTTTATTGTACACTGTCTTAAGCCTTTTGGGGTGAAGGGAAGCAGATAGAGACAGAGAGAGAGAGAGTGACTCCGGACTAAGGGCTGGTTCTTGGGAACATCCCCAGAAGTGGGCATGGGACTCTATGTGCTGAATGTATATACCACAGTGGCACTGACCACTACCTGTTTGCTCATCCTCTAAGTGTACGTTGTTATACTGTGAATGCCTTTCCCATTGACCTGTGACCCTAACCCCTAAGACACTTGATATAAAGAAAATCCCTCACTGACTGTTGTGATTATGCCTGACACTGCAGGGGCTTGTTACAGTGGTTTATCTATTCTTTTTCCTCGCACAATTTTCAGAAAATGGCCCCAGGGGAAAGTCTGAGTCCAGAACAAAGTTGGAGAGTACATATTGATCTCCCTCTCAAAGAATGTATTTGTATTCTTCTACTGATTTCATTCTTCTCCACCTCAGAAATTAAGCATAGGTGCTCTTACAAAGAGTTAGTTTTTAGTCTCCTCCCTGTCTCTAATGCCTAGTTTCCTTAAAGCGACCTAGACATCAGCAGGCTAGGTTCTTTATAGCACATAGTACAGCCGCTTCCTAGATATTTGCTCAGAATGCCTGGGATTGACAGCACTGCCTTTAACAATTAACCTGTTGGTACAGACGGGACAGTCTATTTAAAGTTGCAGCTAGGCCCAACAGTAAACCTTCATTATTCAACTTACAGGTAGTGTCAGAAAATTGGTACCACACAGATCTCTGTCTTCAGTCACTTTCTGTTTGCAGTTGCTTTTGTAGTATGGATTGTAATGGTAATATGGATTATAAATTAATGTGATGTGTGCAATGACTAATAAGTCAAATAAGAACTTGGTTGTTTTTTTATGTGCCTATTACTTTTATTCCCTTTGCTCGAATTTCTAAATGCTTTCTTGGATTTCCTACACTTCCTTGACAACTCTTTATGATTTTCTGAGGAGCGAGTATGGCTTTTGGGCAATCAATAAGTGTCTTCATTTAATCTCAGGAAGAATTGTTATATCTGTGTATGACATGCAGTAGGGTAGCAAAAGAGAAGTCAGGTCCAAAGAACATCCTGCAGCAAATCCCTTAAACCAAACTGTATCAGGGCCTTGTCACATGGGACACTTAGCACATGCTTTGCCTGAGATCATAATAAGCATTACCATGTCAAATTAAAAGTTTGAACTTATTGTGAGCAGTAACATGGTAATACTACAGTCTCAGTTCATTCTGGACAGGGCTGCACCTGGTTGTGAAAACTCCTTTCCTACCCCCCCGACACTGACCCCGGCACCACAGGCACCTTGCTATGGCATGCTGTGTGAGCCAAGTCTCTGCTGCTAGCAACAGGTGGAGGGAGGCACAGAGAGTTCAGTGGGGAGGGTGCCACTCCTACAGCTGGACCCACACCTGCGGATGTTTCCCACTAGCAGCCTTATACCAGCTTCATTGTGAGGCTAGGGTTGGGACTGACAATCAGCTGATTGTTGGTCTCAGCCCTAGCACAGCACCTGTGTCTTGAATTTTTATTATATCCATAGACAATCCAACAATAGCTTAACATCTGTTACTTAATTGATCTGCAGATACTCTTCCCACAAGAAGTTGTAACTAGCCTTTTAAGTGCAGTTAACACATCCAAATGTAAATGGCCTTCAGTCTCTCCAAGCTAAAAACCTACCAATTCACAAAACTTGCTATTGCAAATTCTTCTAGACAGTCTGTTCAACTCTCAGACAGGGGTTCCTCTTTGGGATTAATGTACATAAGACATTGTTATTTCTTTGAATAATGTGTGGAGACAGGGTTGATCCAGCCCCAACACCCATTTATAGCCTTCATCTGATGCATCTGCTAATCAACATTCACCAGCATAAAAGACTAACAAAGAATCTGTCGTCTTAGTTTTCCTTTCCAGGATCTTTAAAATTGGCTTCTCTTTGTTGTGTAGTCCTGAGTCCTAGAGGAAGTTGACAATGATATTCAGCTTCCTTCTCTCCTAACAGTGTCCTTCCTAGAAGAGGCAGAAGCTGAGAAGCACCAGCCTTTCTCTTTCTGAATCCTTAGAGGCACATGGGACACAAATTGAGGAGCTGGGGCAAAGGAAGATGTAACATGAGAAATCCACGGAACAAGTAAGAGGAAGTGAGAAGAGTACTCTCCAAGGAAGGGGGAGTCTTGGATTCTTCCCCTTGCTTTTGGGGCAGTGTGGCTGCATTTTGTATTGCATAGTCATTGGCAAAAAGACAAAATAATGCCGGCACTAGAGATGCAGGAATCTCCTTTTCGGGGGGAGAGTTATACCCACAAAGAGTATAAAGCCATTTTCTGACTTTCTGACTCAAAATATAGTTAATTTATAGAAAATGGAAGAGCACTTTAAAAGAGAGAATGAAATACAGTCATCCTCCCCAACACCCAGTGTGCCCTTGTAGTATGATAGTTAGGGCTCTCTGCCAGAAGGCCCATGATGTGTTTTCAAATCCTCTCAAAGGAAAGAGAGGACCTGGATCTCCCCCCATGGCTGATGGGTGAAAGGGAAACCACATAGCGCTGAACCATTGTGTCTTTAGTTCTTCATTTCCTCAGCTTTTATTACAGCCAAATTGTTTAAAAATTGAGGGATAGTTTTTTGACATTTCTGAAATATTATACATTCCCTGAAATTAACTGTTTAGATTCAGGGAGTCTCAATTAGGGTGCCATTGAAGCTTGGGGTGCTATGAGATCTTCATAAGGATGCTGTGAGGTGGCATATAATATTAGCACTGTTAGGTATAAAGACACTTACAAATGACTTATAAAATAAACCTCAGCATTTCTAATAGGCATCCAGAGTGTCAAAACCATTCTGACCTGCTGTGCTCTTTCTATGTTCCTTGCAGCAGAAGAATTGCACTCTTATTTTTCCATAGTTAAAAATGAGTGAAAACTAAGATCTGGCATTTTCTGAAGGTTGCCATGAGTCTAACAAGAAGCGTCTTGAGTTTTAAAAGATTGAGCACCATCTAGGTTTAGATGCTTGTGCAATATTTCCTTTTCATTTGTTTGGTTTGTTTTAACAAAAAACGATTTGGCAAAATCTACAAAAAACTTTGCCTTCCCTGAGACCTTATTTTCTGATGAATAAATGAACTGACAAAAAATGCCTAGCTCTATTTGTAAGAGCACCTTTGAAAAAATTTATATTAAAATCTATTTTTACATAGTTTAAAAAAAACTATATCTGATTAAACCTCACTTTAAATAACTCTTTAGAAAAGGCTTGTATATGTCTTTTCAATACTTCATTTTTTTCTCTCCATTATGTAGAAATAACTAAGTCTTGAACAATGTTTTATTTACACAGTTAAGGTCTGTATTACTCCTATTGGATTTTATGGCAAAAGTCCTATTAACTTCAGTGAAAACACAACTAAAGCCTTTGTGGGATATCCCATGTTAAATTTTTTGGCAAAGACATAAAAGACCCTACTAAATATCTGCCTCCCAAAGTCTTAAATAGGTGTAATGGTAATCAAATATAGTACAACCTTGCGTTAATCTCAATGGCTCAACATTTTTCTTTCCTGGCACATCAATTTGTGTATCCATTGACCTTATTCCAGTCATCACTGGGGTCACCAACACTGAGTATATAGCACCTGAAACAAAATCTCATTTTTCAACCACCCACAAAGAGGAAGAAATCCCAGCTGAACGAAATCCTAGTAAAAACATCTAGGCTGACTTTAAGAACCTTGGCAGAGATTCATTCTAGATCTGACTATGCTTGTAGCCTTTAACAATTTTTAAATTTGCCTTTTTCCCCCTTGTCTTTAAAGAAAATTAAAGACCTTGATTCAAGTCAAGGTGTTATGTATTATACCATATGCCCCAGTAAAAAAAAAACATGTTGTTTGACAAACTAATTGGGGTGGCTTAGAAAATAACTTCCCATTCCTAGTCTATCAAATTGTTGTGCTATGGATAACACTTGCCATAAAGCCTTTTTGAATGCTATTACTATACTTGCAATGATCCACAATGGATTGAAAGACTATTACAGACAGCTATAGTACATATTTCTAACCAGGGTAATTGCAATTTAGATTTTGATAAAGAACAAAATATTATGAGTAAATGGTATACAAATATACAAAAATAACAAAAAGAAAAAAATGTGCTTTGATTTTTATACAGAAAGTTGTTTTCCATTCTGTACTGAAAGACAAACTTGGCACTGTCATCCCCTACTACATCAAATACCTGGGCAGCAAAGGCAAACTATTTGAACTGTGCACTGGGCCGTGGCTATTAAAGAGTCTGTACTGTCCTTCAGCAGATAAATTTCACTGCTTAAGATTATCAATGTAAGTGGAAAGTAGGTCTGTTAATTTACCAATCATTAGGACTGTGCGAGGCTTTGGACAGAGCTTTGGATCTGGAGAAGCTTCAGATGCTTCGGGGTGTGAAGCAGCATTTCTGAGTTGAACCGCTGGCCTCGTTCGGCTTCCTGAAGCAGTTCAGAGCTTCCAAAGAGCTTCAGAGCTGCCTTGGAGATCCGGCCATAGGGTATAATGGGGAAACAATAAAATATCTATAACTTTTTTGTTTTTATCTGATTTGGATGACATTTTCAGGGATGGTAGACTCTGCAGAGAGAATGAATCCTGTCAAGTTTAAAGAAGATCAGTGCAGGGGCTTGGGGGAAATGGCACCCCAAATTTTTTAAAGCAAAACTCATGTAATGTCTAGGTGTTTTAACATAGGTGGGTGAAAACTGCAGGGAT
>NW_017729034.1:60388209-60388766 GCF_001723915.1 Gavialis gangeticus
AAAACTCATGTAATGTCTAGGTGTTTTAACATAGGTGGGTGAAAACTGCAGGGATGGTAGCTCTTACTGAGGCCACAAAACCTGCCAAGTTTCAAGAAGATTGGCATAGGGGTTTGGGGGGAACTGCCCCTCAAGCTGTGGACAAGCAAAACTCGTGCCATGGGTGCTTGTGGGACTGACTGTCTCTGGCTTGGGGCATCAGAGATACTACTGCAGGCCTGGCTGCTAAGCTACTGTGTTACCAGTTACCAATTAATCAATCATGATTCACTCAAGGACCAGGGACCAGGGACTCAGGGACCAGCTCAATACACAGGACCTAGCTACTATATAACGACTTAATGAGAATCAATTAGCACCTACAAAACCAGGTTAAGGAGAGGAAAGAATCAATACAGACAATCAACTGTCCCAAGACAGAGACAATCTTGGCAGGAGTTTTGCCTGTCAGCAGGACCCCAAAACTCCCCTGAACCATTTCTCCTTGACAGCTGGCTGAGGTCACCATCCCTGCAGCTGTCACCCTCCTGCGCCTTAACACACGCAGTATTACCCAT
>NW_017729034.1:60389617-60390791 GCF_001723915.1 Gavialis gangeticus
GGGACGTCATTCTCCCCTTGTACTCAGCCTTGGTGAGCCCACAGCTGGAGGCCTGCATCCAGTTTTGGGCTCCACAATTCAAAAAGGATGTGGAGAAGCTTGAGAGAGTCCAGAGAAGAGCCACGCACATGATCAGAGGTCAGGAAAACAGACCTTATGATGACAGGCTGAGAGCCATGGGGCTCTTTAGCCTGGAAAAGCGCAGGCTCAGGGGTGATCTGATGGCCACCTATAAGTTTATCAGGGGTGACCACCAGTTTCTGGGGGAACGTTTGTTCACCAGAGTGCCCCAAGGGATGACGAGGTCAAACGGTCATAAACTACTACAAGACCATTTCAGACTGGACGTAAGGAAGAATTTCTTTACTGTCCGAGCCCCCAAGGTCTAGAATAGCCTGCCTTCGGAGGTGGTTCAAGCACCTACATTGAACACCTTCAAGAGCAAATTGGATGCTTATTTTGCTGGGATCCTATGACCCCAGCTGACTTCCTGCCCTTTGGGGGGGGGGCTGGACTCGATGATCTTCTGAGGTCCCTTCCAGCCCTAATGTCTATGAAATCTATGAAATTCTTAAACTGATTGTCATTGGCCAACATATGATTACTTGCATGTATTGGGAGTACTCATTTAAAGAAAGGTGCTGAAATCAAGTCTGTCATCGTCATTATAACAATGCGTAAAGAACTCAAGATATGAATGTAATTGAGGTTATACTGGGCACGTCTACATAAGTTGCCTAACTTCACATTAGCATAGCTTACTGTGAAGTAATCATCTACACATGCACATGCTTGCTTCACAGTAAACTTCCCTAATTCTGAGGAAATTTGCTACCTGTAAATGCAGGTAGCAAATTAACCTGCGTGTGCTTGCCTCTGTTCAATTATCCGCTCCTGTACCGCTCTAGCACGTGCTTCTGGTTTTGGGCACAATGAGATCCCATGCAATCCTGGAGAAGCCCCTTGGTCACTCTGAGGGAAACCCCAAAACTCTCCTGTCATGACTTTGGATGGTTCTTCAGTGGTGAGGATTCCCGTTGAGGGAACTTCCGGGATTTATCTTTTTCCCGATGGATGTATGTGGGGCTCGGCCTCCCCTACACCCCGTCCATATGCCAGCCCTCGAGATAAGCCCAAGATCTTTTATGCAGATTGCCCTCTGGTGGTGTCAGTT
>NW_017729034.1:60395791-60396881 GCF_001723915.1 Gavialis gangeticus
CCAAAACTCCCCTGAACCATTTCTCCTTGACAGCTGGCTGAGGTCACCATCCCTGCAGCTGTCACCCTCCTGCGCCTTAACACACGCAGTATTACCCATGGCACCAGTTTTGCTTGTCCACAGCTTGAGGTGCAGTTTCCCCCAAACCCCTGAGCCTATCTTCTTGAAACTTGTCAGGCTTTGTGGCCTCACAAGGAGCCACCACCCCTGTGGTTTTGACCCCCCTGTGTTGTAACACACAGCTGTGACATGAGTTTGGCTTTCAAGTATTTGGGGTACAGTTACCCCCAAACCCCTGAACTAATCTTCTTTAAATTTGGTAGTTTTCATGCTCTGAGCAGATGCTACCAGCCCTGCAAGTTTCATCTAAATTGGACAAAAAACAACCAAGTTATAGATATTTCATTGATTCCCCATTATACCCTATGGCTGGATCTCCAAGGCGGCTCCGAAGCTTCAGAGCCGCTTCAGCCAGATCGAGGTGGAAACCCGGTCCGGAGCTCCAGATCAGATAGCAGCCATCTGAAGCGGCTGGATCTGAAGCCAGATCGGATCACTGCCGACTCGCACAGGCCTACCAATCATGTATCTCAGTTACAGCTTCTCTCTTCAAGAAGGCTTCATATTTAATGGAAAGTCAAGTAGTAAGATGTGGACACTTTGTTCTTTTCTGATCATTTTTAATCATCTTGGGGTCATCATTGACCACAAGATGAACATGAGTCTGCAATGCGATGCTGCGGCTACTAAAGCGACCAAAACGCTGGCTTGCATCCATAGATGCTTCTCAAACAAATCTCGGGACGTCATTCTCCCCTTGTACTCAGCCTTGGTGAGGCCACAGCTGGAGTACTGCATCCAGTTTTGGGCTCCACAATTCAAAAAGGATGTGGAGAAGCTTGAGAGAGTCCAGAGAAGAGCCACGCACATGATCAGAGGTCAGGAAAACAGACCTTATGATGACAGGCTGAGAGCCATGGGGCTCTTTAGCCTGGAAAAGCGCAGGCTCAGGGGTGATCTGATGGCCACCTATAAGTTTATCAGGGGTGACCACCAGTTTCTGGGGGAACGTTTGTTCACCAGAGTGCCC
>NW_017729034.1:60401881-60405924 GCF_001723915.1 Gavialis gangeticus
ATAGCTTACTGTGAAGTAATCATCTACACATGCACATGCTTGCTTCACAGTAAACTTCCCTAATTCTGAGGAAATTTGCTACCTGTAAATGCAGGTAGCAAATTAACCTGCGTGTGCTTGCCTCTGTTCAATTATCCGCTCCTGTACCGCTCTAGCACGTGCTTCTGGTTTTGGGCACAATGAGATCCCATGCAATCCTGGAGAAGCCCCTTGGTCACTCTGAGGGAAACCCCAAAACTCTCCTGTCATGACTTTGGATGGTTCTTCAGTGGTGAGGATTCCCGTTGAGGGAACTTCCGGGATTTATCTTTTTCCCGATGGATGTATGTGGGGCTCGGCCTCCCCTACACCCCGTCCATATGCCAGCCCTCGAGATAAGCCCAAGATCTTTTATGCAGATTGCCCTCTGGTGGTGTCAGTTCTGGATCTTCTCTCCTTTTTTTTTTTTTTTTAATGCCACGTATTCTGGCTGTGCTGCCTTGCCCCAGCTGAGTTCTTCTGCAGCTCCTCACTGAGCTGCCTCGGGTCCTGTGTTCCCGTGCCACTCACCACTGGTGCAGGATGCTTCCCCTGATCCCATCTGTGCTGACATCAGCCTCCGCATCTGGTCTTCCCGCTCTTGCCGGTGCTGGATACACTCAGCGTGGGAGATCCTTACTTCTCCTCTCACTCCTGGCGTTCCCCCCGGTCCCTCTTGGCACTGGCTTTTGAATCTGCCAGGTGGCATCTCCCACTGATGTCACCTGGCTCCAGCTGCAGATAAGTGCAGCTGATAAACCATTCAGGTCTTTCTCCTGTCTCCCTGTATCATTGGCATCCTACAAGGAGTAAGTTTTCCTCCCTTTCAGGGTTCTTCTTTAGGGGTTGTGTTCCCCTTGTCCCGGGTTCCCTGATGGGTGGGGGTCCTTGATAGGTGGGGCTCCCTGCCCCCTCATGTTTGTACCCCTGCAACACTGGGATTAGTCACAGCACCATAGCACTTGGGTAGATGCCTGACTGGGAGCAAAATCTGTTCCTGGTCAGCCACACACTAGGGGGCAGGAGACAGCTCCCTGCCTCCGGAAGCTGAGCGGGCTCCACCACAGAAGCCTGGGCAGTGAATATGTCCTTCTCTCCCAGAAGCAGGGAGCTCCAAGCCACCTGCTCCCAGATAGCGATTGGGGAGTTGGGGCTGGGGGATCCTTATCCCCACCTACCCCACTCCATCATCCCAATCAGGGAGCAGGGGGCTGGGAGATCTTTATCTCTCAGTGCCAGCTCTGTAACTGCAGGTCTAGTGCTTGGAGCTGCTTAACTCCCAGCCTGAGCTACATGGTCTCAGGGCTCAGGTTGGGAGACCCTTATCTCACAAAAGTGGCTCTGAGAACATGGGGCCTCTATTGGGAGATGCTTGTCTTCCATCTCCCAGCCCACAGAGCTCAGGCTGGGAGATAAGCATCTATCAGGAGTGACCCTGCAGTTGCGGAACTGCTTCTGAGAGGTAAGTATTTCCCAGCTCAAGCCCCATGACCATGGAGCCAGCACTGGGAGCTTCCTGCTGACAGGGGCAGGGAAGCCTATTCCCTGCCTGGCTCCATGAGTGTGGAGTTGTGGGGGAAACAGGCTGGGGAGGCACCCAACACCCTTGTGTTCCTGGGTGATTAGTGTCCCCTGGTCCCAGCAGCAGGTAGCTTCCAGGCCCCACTCCCCAGTTGCAATCATAGAGCTTGCTGGGAACAAGCTTGAAGCTTGTTCCCAGCCTCCACTCTGCAATTGTGGAGATGGGGCTGGGAACAATCTCAAAGATTGTACCCAGTCCCCACTTTGCCACTGCAAGTGTGATTCTGGAGCAGGGGCTGAGAGGTCCCTGCATGGGGACAGTTACCTGCCCAGCCAGGAGCTGGCTGGAACCTGCCCCTGATTAGGACAATTCCCAGCCAGTCCCAGGCTGCATGGGGAAGCATGTGCAGCCTGAGGTGGCTGGGGACTGTCCTGTTTTGGGCAGTCCACGGCCACCTCTGGAATACATGTGCAAACTTCCCCATGCATCCTGGGATTGGCCAGGAACTGCTGTGGTCAGGAGAAGGTCCCAGCCCTGTGCTCTGATCGGCTGATCAAGGCATGGGGCTTGGAAAGAGCTGGAGGGGTGGGGTAGGTCCCAGCCCCCTGCCCTGATTTGCCAGTGGGGCAGCTGCTAGTTGCTAGCTGCCTCACTGGTGGATTGGGGCAGGAGGCTCCCCTCCAGCTCTTTCCAAGCCCTATGTCCTTGATTGGGTATCCAGGGACAGCAGCAGGCAGCACCCCTTGTCAAGAGACAACTATCTAGTGGCCCTGTGTTCCCTGCCAGCCGCTGCCAGGAGCTCCCTGGCAGGGGCCCATTGCAGGACTGCAGGGACCTGGGAGTAAATCTTCTCCCTATTCCCTTGCATGTGTAGACACCTACCCAAAAACCCTTACTATGCAGTAGCTTACTACATAGTACGTCTAGGCTGGAGTAAATGCATGTGTAGATGCACCAACTTAGTGCATCTATATGAGACGCATAGTGTGTAGTTGACTAATTAGCTTTGTAATAGAATCATAGGAAAATAGTACTTGTGTTTACTTGTAAAAAAACTTTGCAGCAGCACACACACAAATGCTGGAGGGGCTGGCTGGGGCATGATGATGTTTCAGTGCTGGAGCTTCCTGCTGACTTGCCCCATGCTGCAGCTCCTCCTGCCCTAGCCAGCTCTTCTGAAGCACACTGAACTGGGAGGAACAGCCCCAGGCTGACAGACTGACCCCTGGGGTCCTGTGTCAGCCAGGGCTGCTCCAATCCAGCTCTACATGCTGCATGTGAATAAACTCCAGAGCTTATTGCTCCAGAGATAATTGCTCCAAGGTACACCATTTGAATGTGCTCCTGGGAGCAATTATTTCAGAGCAATAAGCTCCAGAGTTTATTCAGGTGCAGTAATAGCATGTGTAGACATGCCCACTATATTATGAATAGAATCCAGCTATAACCATTTCCATTCTAAGACATGTCTAGATAATCAATCTAGCTCAAAAAATGTTTTTAAATGATTAACTTTTGCCCACTTCTGGCCTTGATATATGAACCATATATTTTAGAGGTGAAAAAAGGTGAAAAAGTAGATATGAACTGAAGGCAAAGTTCATTTACAAATATTGTTGTGAGTGAAAATTTCCTATTTTCCATTAAATACCATGAAGAATTTGCAGAGCTAATCAGCTCATTCATTTAATACAGGTGTTGCCATAACTATGATTTACTGGTAAGACTGAAATACCTAAAACCCTCATAGTTATCCTTGCTTAATGTTACAGTGTAGTGTTAATATATAAGATTTTGGAATGTCAGCAGACTCAAGACTAGCCAAAGCTTTCTTATCCTTCTACACTCTGGTTGTCTCTGTATAGCCATATTTCTTTATTTCAGCATTTTTATTTAACATAGTAACATAGTACTTGTATAATCAAATACTAAACAAAAGTGCAGTAACTGGAGTTACTATGCAGCAGCACTGGCAAATGCCTTTTAAGAGATGATACTGTACAGTAGCCTAATAATACTGTGCAGTAGCGCATTAACACTGTTTGTGCTGTAATGCATTGCTGTGCAGTCTTATTTGGCTACTGTGCAGTTAGTATCTTGTGTAGATGCACCCAGTATGCTGTAGCCTGGGCCCACCCAAAAGTAGGTGAAGTGCAGGATTCCACTCTGAGTAAAATGCTGGTGTAGGCTTGTCATTTGGAAGAATTGCTCACAGGGAAACTGTGAGTTCAAAGGCACATCTCGCCTCTGAAGTATTAAACAAGGGTATACTTTAGCTCTTCATGTTTTACAGCTTCAAGATAATGAGCTTCTTCAGTAAATAATGAATGTGTGGGAAAAGTCTAATATCACAACAAGAAGCAAATGTCTGTGACCAGACCAGGGTTATAGGTCTAAAGACATAGGCAGACAGAGCTGACCTGAGCAGGATGTGGGACCCAGGGCAAATCAGTGCATGCAAGGCCCTGCCCCCACTCTGATCTGGGCCCCGGACCCAAAGAAG
>NW_017729034.1:60410924-60419385 GCF_001723915.1 Gavialis gangeticus
GGAAATGTAGACCTGGTGATAAGAATATAGCTGGTAAATAGTAACCAGGTTACCTGTGGTATCGGATGTTAGGCAGGTTACAATGTGTCATAAATCCAATGTCTATATTTAGTCCATGGTTTTTTGTATCCAGTAGGTAAAAACCCCTAAAACCCGTTAAACCATCCCTCTACTACCAGAAGTTGACCCCTCTGTGTTACTGAGGGATTCTGCATTTTAACGAAGTGAGAAAGACTATGAAGGGACCTCCATAGGTCATCTCCTCCCATCCCCTGCCTGAGGCAGAATCATTCCTATCCAAAATATTGTAAATAAATCCATTATCTAACCGATTAGCAAAACTATGCAGTCAACCCTGACACAACCACACAATATAACATTCTAACCTACCACAGGTAAAGCAGGGAGACCACAGTAGTCAACATCTGCAACTGCAAAGGTTTTTAAATATCCAAGATAGAGGGCCACACCTCACTACAGAAAAAGACAAACAACCCCACAGTCCATACCAAACTGACCACGATATAAAATTCCTTCCTGACCCCAAATACAGTGAATGGTCCAACCTTGAGCAGGGGGGCAAGACCCTTTAGCCAGAAATCTTTACATTTCAGTCCCAGAAGGAGCACTGTAACACCCTGGTCAAAATCCCCAGCCTTGGCTACAGCCAACACCCAATGCTTTTGAGGAAGGTGGACCCTCCTTTCCAACACATGTAGCAGAAAGAGGGAAAAACTCTTTCCTGGTCCTATGTGGCAGTCAGAACAGCCCCAAAACATGGGAAATACCTTTAGTAGAACAAAGGCATAATTACTCCTAGATCATCCTTGACCAATGCTTATCCAACCTCTTGAACACCTCCAATGATGGACATTCCAAAGCTTCCCAAGGCCGTCTATTCCACTGCCTTACTGTTCTAACGTCTAGTCAACTCTTTAACTGCAGCTATAGGCAAACCCAAAGTCTAGCTAGAGACATAGCAAGCTCCTTTGGCTTCTTGGACATAGGAGTGGGGGAAGGGAGGGAATATTATGCCAACCACTGGAGAGTGGGGTAGGGCAGGGGGTGATGTCTTACTTGCCATGGCCCAGGCAGTGTGCACTTATACTGCTATGATTGGAGACAGGCTCACTGCACACCAGCTACAGTGGCTCCACCGTACAGGGTCTCCAGGGGCTGCCAGTCTGGAGCCCCTCTAAATCAATGCCTGCAGCTAGTGCTCTGATCATTACCCTTCTCCTCTCCCACCACCTCCAACACGCTACTGAGTCCATCTTTTATTTCTGCTGCTTTGATGTTGCTAAACATATAATTAACAAAAATTTAGCATCTTAGTTTTGGGTGGATACATTTTTTTCCCCCAAAAAATTATTATTAGGATTTTTTAAAAACTTGTTCTTCTGGGGAGCTGTTATTTCATCCTCTTTTTTTCCTTTGACAAACAAAACTGGGAAAAAAATCCCTTTGAGCTGGCTTGAGATTTTGAGGAAATTTTCAGCCACAGAATTAAAAATAATTATTAAAACACCTGCAAAAACTCCAAAAGGGATAAAAAAAGATGCTCCTTTTTTGTAAGGCATGTATTGGATATAGCACCAGAAATGTGTGAGCTGTAGAATAGAGAGATGAAAGATGAAGACTTTTTCTCAGGCTTACAAAGTTTACACTGCTCTGATTTCTTGCAAATCATAAATTAAAGCCACACACATCAAGAATCACACCAAGACTCAATTTGATCCTGCATACCATTTGGGTAATAACTATTCACCATGGACTCAATCCTGCAACCTTTGTTCAGAGAAAACTCCCACAGACTTCCAGGAGAATGGGAACTGCCCAATAATTTTGATGAGTTATATTTAATAACTGAAAATGGCTTTCTTTTTGCTATATGTATACATAGTTCTTACATTTGATTTTCATATTCATTCACTGTAGTTTTTACCTAAATGGTTCTTTAGCAAATCAGTCATGTATTCAGCTTCCAACAACAACTAGTGCCTAATGCTTCAAAAGAAAGTGAAAATATCAGAACATATATGGACAAATGAATAATTCTGTCCTGTGGGATGTGGTGGAGGAAATACACCTAACCCCAGCAGGTGATGAATTTATGCCCTAATGCTTGAAGTTTGATTTTATTTTAAGTTGCACATGGTTCAGAGCAGTCTCACAATTACCTACATCCTAGTGCCAGTCTGCTTTAAGAAACAGCTGTCACAACAGCATCATACTCTTTATGCTGCCATGCTTGCATAAACAGTAGCTCCAGTAGAGCCTACTTGGCAGACCATGAAAAACTGACTTAATTCCCTACAGGCCAGACTGACAGAGACTAATTTTACATTTGCCTGCTGACATGTGCAACGAGCAGGCAAATGTAATCACAACAAGGCAACAGACTGTGAATGGACTGGAAAGTATTTAAAATGCTGAGCTACATGATGTGATTTTCATTATGATCAGGACAGGAAAAGGGAAAACCTCTCATTGATTTTCTAGAAATTCAAAAGCAGGAGGCACAACTGACATCCCTCCCAGTGCTTCTTGTGGCAAAAGACCTCCAAACAAGATGCTTCTGTGTTGATCCTCCCTCCTTTGCAGAGCTTAAAAATTGCCTTGTGGGCCTCCATGTTTCTGCATTAGGACCTTTTAATATAGACCTCTATACCCAGGCAACAAAGGAGTTGTACTCCTGATAAAACACAAGCTCTTTTACTTCCCCTATAATAGCACCCATCTACTTCTTGGCTCTCATGGACTTTTCACATGGTGTATTGGGGGAAATAAAGAGTGAAGGAAAACTAGCAGTGTTGTTGGGGCATGAAGGGGTGATTATGGATATTGGGAGCCAGGAATTGACTGAGAATAAGGGTTCAGAGAAAAGATAGGTTTAGGTTCAGGCTGCATGGTCTGCCTTATGTGTGGAAGCTCAGCATGTCCATATTCAGGTACTAGTTTTGGTGCATCCTCCCTCACCCAGACCATGCTGTTCCCTGACTCAGCAAGGAAGCAGTATGGTAGGCAGCAGGGCTGTGTGAAGCTTTGGGCTCTGATTCAGTTTGGAGGACATTCGGCCTGATTCAGCGGCTGAATCTCTGAATACGAATCGAATCAGGACACCCATTAATCTCTCTGAATCGAATTGGAACCCTCAGATATGTTTCAGAGAGATTCGAAGATTCAGACATAGACACTGCTTTATATGTTTTTTCTACGTACCTCAAGGTAGCAGGCGGCTTGTGAACACTGAGATGCTGGGGCACATGGAGCATCCCACAAGAGCATATGGGGGGGTCCACTGCTGAGCATGGGGGGACTCCCCTCCACACTCCTGTGGGACGCTCCATCTGCCCCAGCACCTTCGTGTTCATGAGCTGTGCCTGGTACCTCAAGATACGTAGAAAAACATTTAAAGCTGTGTCTATGTCCGAATCGCCGATTCTCTGAATCAGAATTGAATCTTCAGATTCGGATTCAGTTGTATCAAATCAGGACAGTGATCCAAATCAGCAGATCAAACCACTGTCTCCTGAATCAGGCCAGATCCAAACCCGAATCTAATACAGCCTCCTTTGCACACTCCTAGTAGGCAGCCCCAAGGACCTCACGACAGTTCCAGGAACATTTACCTCCCCAGCACTGCTGTCTCAGTTATCTGGTACACCTGTGCATGGTGGAAGTGAAGCAGCAGTACTAGGAAAGACCTTCATTTCCCAATCTGTCTATGCAGAGACACTACTCTTTCCACCATTTCTAGCCTCTGTCTAGCAGAACACCTTCCTTTTGTCTCAGTCCTTTCTTGACTGCTATTTCCAAAGTACACACCCAGCTCAACTCCTCACCATCCCAAACCTAGCTCTCCAGAGTTCCACTTCCTGCCCCCCAATCCTTGGCTATAAAAAAAGGGCTCTGCTGTCCTGCTGTCCAATCTGTATCTAAGGCTCCTCAGAATAAAGATAAAATACTTGTGATTTGGAAGTCATAGGCAGGATTGGTCAGAGAATATGGGCAAGCAACAAACACACATTTTCATTTTTTTCTCTTCATAAAGGGCAGGAATTGATGGTCTGACAAGTTGTGTAATAAAGAGAATGACTTTTAACACATTTAATTTAAAAGTTCAGAAGTGGCCTATGTCTGAGATAATATCAGAACATCTTGCTTGAAGTCAGTGAGGACTGGAGTTTTTTTTTTTAATATGGAAGAACTTAAAGAAACACAAGGAGAACAGAGAAACATTTATTTAAAGGGAGGATACTTAAATGTTTCCTCAGCAAAAGTCAGAAAATATTTTAATAAACAGCAATTACAGAAAATCCTGTTGTCCTGAGAGAGGTTATTGTGTCAGATTTGCAAACATCATTTAGTTATTAGATGAAACAGAAATTAAATGAAATGAAAAAAAAATGAATCAAATGAAATAGAAATGTTACATATCTTTCTTAACAAGAATTCAGTGTATTAAGTTGTGACTAATGCTGCCAGAAAACCAACATAATGAAATATAACAGTTTAGTGTTGAAATTAATTTCATGTCTAGTCTACAGCAACAAAACTATGGGTTATTATCCCCTATGCAGGTTTTGAAAGGCAGAAGCACAGGGGCTTGCAAGCTAATTAGAAGGGAATTTTTATCAACTGACTTACAATAGGGCGAAAATAAGTAAATTTAGAAATCACGTGTCAAGAACAAGAGAAACAAAAATAATATATTTAGCATTCTGTTCTCCAAAGGGCTTCTTGTGTTTGCTTACTTAAGTTGCCTTTTGGCCCATAGGATTTTTCATCACAAAATGCCTGTCTTCAAAGTTGCATTACTTTTCCTCATCTATCCACATATCCAACCCACAAGGGCAACCAAAGATGATGGAATTACTGTGTTCATGCAGATTATCCTTTCTGTAGCTCTTTTTCCAATTGAACAGAAATCTGTTTGAATCTGTGGACAGCAGAACTGGATGCAGTATTTCTGTGTAGGTCTTACTACTGCTTTACACAATGACAATGGCACCTTCATAGTACTTCTGCTTCCTGACCTTGTCGTTATGTATGTAAGGATCACATTAATTCTCAGCCACAACATCATATTAGGAGCTCATGAGCAGCTAATTACCTTCCGTGACTCCAAACAACCTTTCAAGAGTAAGTGCATTCTAAGGCAGTCCTTCATCATGTAAATATGACTATGTCCTTAGGGCTTTGCCTTTGGTTATACTAAATTAACAGTCTTCAAACAAGCTCAGCTTTCCACATGATCACTTTCCGGTACTGCCATTCTTTCTCATTATTTATCCCACTACTTTTGTCATCAGAAAATGTATTAGTAATGGCTTTATATTGTCTTAGTGATTATGGATGAAAATATGGAATAGTATTGGACCAAGAACAAAACCCTGTTCATACTCCCTATAAATGTTCTACTGTATGCTGATTTTCCAATTAAAATAATAAATATGGAGCACTTTAAATTCCAGCAACAAACCTTGCAACAAACATTTCAAGTTTGAAAAAAGAAGATGATGGACCTCTACATCTTCCCAAGGTTACCCCACAACCACCTGGTGTAAGGAAGATGTTTCTGTCATCTCCAGATACAGACTGCTCAGAGGAGAGGTAGTTAGCTGAGCCAGGATCCCTAACCGGCAGCCTCATTGACTTCATCATGAAACACACGGCCTCCTATTCACTCTTGAACAATAGTAGTAGTCATGCTAACCTTTTCCTCAATATCCTAGTGGTTAAAGCACTCAGCCAGAAAGTAGGAATCCTCGACGATAGGTCCATCTCAATGTAAGATGGCTCAAATCCACATTTCTCCATTTTCCAAGAGAGTGCCCAACCCACTACTCTGTGGGGTAGACTGGGTGGAGTCCACTACACTTTACTTGTTGAAGCCAAAACTACAAGATTCGCTAGGCCAGGAGGACAGCAAGCAAAAGGAAATGTAACTGTGGCCCAGAAAGGTAACACTGTTGGGAAGGAGGAAAGTTATGGTTCATCATCAAAGTTTATGTAGTATTTAGTTACCTAGGTGAATGATATAGATCACTTTTGAACATGTGTGGTATCCCAAGTCTAGGTACCTCAGGATCATTTAAAGCCAAAATGGAGGCAATGTGTGAATCTAAGAATGAATGTAATTTTGTGGCTGATGGAATGGCATGGATCTGGCTTCCTTTTTTTGTGACTTAGACATCTACAAGTTGAGCTGAATCTGTCCTTATATTGCTATTCACTAAAACGCCATTTGGATAGATGGAGAGGCTAGATAGAGGGAAAATATGGAGAAGGTTTCCATTAGAAAGCCTCTGCCAAGGAAAAAACTTTCTGAATATTATGGAAAAACCCACATTGGGTCAAAATAAACTATTTCTTAAGTCAAGTTAATGCTTATGAAATGTTCCAGATTGACAGCTGAAATTCATTATCTATCCACAGAAAAAACTGTATGTGGCTAGTAGCAATGCAAGCCTCATATTTCCCTACCCATGTGCCTTGAATGCAACCTAGAGGGACTACTCTAGGGCAGATCTGGTAATTACTTTCCCATGTCACTTTAATTCATCAACACAACTGCCAAATAATACCAAGTGTGTGCTGGTGAACAGTTTGTAACTCTGCCCACTAGGAATCAACTATGCTGGAAAAGCCACTGAACAGCAATCCTGAAAGATGATCACAGGTCAAAGGTTCTGGTCCCTATATCCTGTGTAAACAGTCAATTTGAAGGACTATGAATACTTATCTTTTCATTGTGTCAGAAGATATATATGCCCAGATGTACTGGGACAAATGTATGGAGAATTTGTCCTGGCTTTGTTTAAAAGAAAACACTTCTGGTCTTCAAGTGTTTTGTTTGCTATGTGGAAAAAAAAATATGTGTGTGTGTGTGTGTGTGTGTGTACACACACAGAGAGAGAGAGAGAGAGAGAGAGACTGAAACAAGATTAATGACTGGAGATTTCAAAGGGGCCTAAGGAAGTGAAATCCCCATGTTCCATTGTGTTGCACTGGAATTTGAATACCTAACTTCCTAAGGCCTCTCTAAAAATCACAAGTCAAATTATAAAAACATCAACCATCTAGTATCAGGAAGTACTGTAGGTGAAGCAGATACTTTAGAATGGTGGAATGATCTGAGTGTAAATATATGATGGAAAAATGGAAGACTTCATGATGTGTTCAGATAAAAGCATTTTTCAAACACAGAAGCTGCATAAGGTCAGCCAGGAGGCAATGTAAGGCCTGAAGAAAATAAAAGGTAACTTTATGACTTTAACTAACTTAGCTTAGAAAACAGGACAAAATCTTAGGAATATTGCTTTCTTTAGGGTTAAGGGAGTGATGAGCATGAGACCTAAATTTCCTTACAAGTTGTAGGAAAAGCACTTTAGGGAAATAAATGTGGATTATGCAAGGTACAAGGAAATATGAATACTGTAAATCTCCATGATACAACCAGGTAATTTGGCCAGATGTTGAAGAAATTGTGGAGAGCTGCAAAATTTTAGACCAGCTATATTTTAAACCTCTTTGGAAAGACATAACTATGGATGGACGGAGAATAATTAATATAAAGGAACATAACATTTATATTAACAAAAAGATCTAGAAGAGATCCAGTATATTACAGGTAGGCTTCATCACTGAAGAAGACCCTAGAAGCATTTTCTAGGGAAAGTATAAGGCAACCCTTCCAAACATTTTATCAGTGGTGTTATAGGTGTCCATACCTAGATGTATATTAATTTTAGTGTTAATATAGAATCCCGAAAATAATGAGTTAAAAGTGTGATGTGATAACAAATTGATGAGTAGGTTGGGAGTTCTGTAAAACTGTTGAATATAAGCAGGCTGCATCATTGAAAAAGCTTTGAAGCTGTTTTTTAAAATGGATTTTGTTTTTAACACACCATCTAGTATACAAGTCACTAACTAACAGACGAGAATAGGATGGGGTTCAACGTAGATAAATGCAGGGTGCTGCACCTTGGGAGAAGGAATCCACAGCATACATACAGGCTGCGGAGTTCCTCTCTTGAAAGCACAGAAGTCATTATTGACTTCAAGATGAACATGAACCGCCAATGCCAGACGCAGCCAGCGAGGCCAGCCATACCTTGTCATGCATCCAAAGATGCATCTCAAGCCAGTCCAGAGAGGTGATCCTCCCCCTCTAAGCAACATTGGCCAGGCTGCAATTGGAGTACTGCATCCAGTACTGGGCGCTGCACTTTAAAAAGGATGTGGTCAACCTGGAGGGAGTTCAGAGGACAGCCACCCACTTGGTGAGAGGGCAGCAGGACAGGCCCTATGAGGAGAGACTGAGGGACCTGAACCTGTTCAGCCTCAGCAAGAGGAGGCTGAGGGGGAACCTGGTGGCTGCCTACAAACTCATCAGGGGAGATCATCAGTAAATAGGTAGAGCCCTTTTCTCTGCAGCACCACCTGGGGTGAT
>NW_017729034.1:60424385-60440979 GCF_001723915.1 Gavialis gangeticus
GTCTGGAACCAGCTTCCAAGTGAGGTGGTGCAGGCTCCCACCCTGGGGGTTTTTAAGAGGAGGTTGGATGATCACCTTACTGGGGTCGTTTGACCCCAGTACTCTTTCCTGCCATGGCAGGGGGTCGGACTAGATGATCTGCTCAGGTCCCTTCCGACCCTAGAAACTATGAAACTATCACCTGTCTGGGGTCTTGTGAACCCAGCATTCATTACTGCCTGTGGCAGGGGTCAGGCTAGATGATCTGTTCAAGTCCCTCCTGACCCTAGCTACTATGAAACTATGCAACTTGTGCCAGATGCTGCTCAGAGTTACTGGCAGCAAAACACAAAAGAGGTATTAAAACCTAGTGCACAGCCTTTTAAAATTGTATTTACCAACTAAACAGTGACTGCTATGAGCCTTATTAAGGTTATTCTGTTCACTTAATGGGGAATATAGTCTGAGTAATGGTTGTTATAGTGCTGTTCTGCCCTATGAAGAGGTTGGAAAAGAACTGTGTAACCCTAAGGAAACCCATTTTCTCCATGAGCTACTTAGTGATCAAGGTACTGCATAGGTTACACTATTATAGTATAGTACAGCTGAGCCATCACCTTCTCTAGGTTCATAGGTACAAGGGCAGGATCTTGTATGGACAACATGAAGAGAAGAGGCAATTGGAGCATTCCTTCTTCCTGTGAATCTATGGATTAGTTTTGGCATAATCTAGTCCAGGGAGAAGCCCATTTTTCCTTTTTCCCAAAGTCACTGCTTATAGTTATGTTACTAACACTTACATGCAAGCATGAAATATGTCTTAGAGTCCCAACCCTGCTATTAAAGGTGCACGAGAGGTTTTTATGTTGGCATGGGAACAAGTACTGTGTCACTCATCAACTTTATATCCAACACCTGCTGTACATTTTTTGGCTCTAAAACATCTCCCGCTTTACATTTGTCTGTTTAGAAGACAGCCGGATAAGTCATTTGTGTTTAATATATTATGTTGTGGTCCGTGTTTTTGCAAGGCTAACAACCAGCACGATCACATTTTTTCCTCACACATTTGTACATGTGTTGTGTATAAATTTTGTTGGACAGTGAACAGTGCCACAGCGGGCGCATGTACACAAGACACTGACTGTGCAGTCGCCTGATACTACTGTGTGGTAGAGTCATGTGGCAAAAACCTTGATGTGACATTACTGTGCAGTAGTATTAGTCTAGTGTGCAGTAGCATCACAAAAAAGGCATTCGCTGGTGTTACTATGCAGTAACTCAGCTTACTGCATATTTATTTATTGTTTATTTGCATATAAATATGCATTTATATGCATATAAATTTATTGTTTATTTGTTTATACAAGTACTAAATAAATTAGACACAGCCAGTATGTACTATAGCAATAGCAACAAAAGTGCAGAAGAACTGTTAAAGTAACTACCTCATGTCACTGTCCACCTTGGGTCCTGTGGGACTCATAATTTAAGTATCTTTTCACATTGCTTTTTGTGCTTAAGGTTTTATTTCAGGTGAGCAATGCATTTTACCAGAGGAGACGTGGTTTTATGGAGTGTAAAGCACACAAAGAAAAACAAATGTCAGGAGATTTTTATCTACTAATAGATCTAGTTCATTGTGCCCCATCTCTAGAAAACAGAGTTAGCATACTATTGGACTGGATACGTGCCACCGAGTAATATTCTTTGGGGTGCCTAAAGTGAGCAAAAATGCCTAATTCTCCATTGCCCTGTGCTCTATGTAGTCTACTGTACAAGTAAATCAAAATGATGGACTTTTATATCTGCTTTGCACTGCTGTGAGTAACTAATCAAGATGCAAGGCAATAAAAAATAAGTCCAAAGTACTTTAGTTAAAGACTCATATTTTAAAGGGAAATGACTGCTAAAAATAGTCTGAAGAAGAAAAACAGCCTTTTCATTTTACTGAGAGAAATATGAGAACTTTAAATAAGTTCTTAAATAAAACAGTGATAATAGCTTTTTAGTGGAATGTACATTTGTTTCTACAGCTGTAGACCAGCTCTAAATGTGTTATGTTTTAAGCTACTTCAGTAGCACCTTTCAGAAGTAGACCAAAAATATGAAAATAATTCAAGATATTTATTTACCCACAATTCTGTCTTGGGTGAATTCTTGGTTCCAGATTTAAAGGAGCTCATGTACACATGCTTCATATAAATAAAGAATAATGTCTCAACTATCATCTCCATGTAGATTATTCACAAATCTACCTTTTTACCTCTGATCAGTCTGCTTTCATACAGTACCCCATGCCTCTAACACCATCAACTTGGCTTTATCCTGACTCTTTGCTTAACTTCTTACTCTCCACTTCCTTCATCATTACCAAAACTAACATCGTCCTCAATATCACTTACAAACTTAATCTAGGAGTCATCTTACACTCTTCTTTCTTTAGGGTCACATATTCATGCTGCATCCAATTCCTGTAGTTTCTGGCCTTTTCTCTCTGACCACACTGCTGAAGATGACCATCTCTTGATTTCTCATCTTAACTTCTGCAGTTTCCTCTGCTTTGAGCTTCCTGGAAGCTACCTTGCTCCCTTTAAGAGCACACAATATACTGATGCTAAGATCATCTGCTTGTTTCTTACTCTGCCCATGGCATTCCTTTTTTGAACTTGATCTTACACTCACTGAAGCCAATAACAAAACTCTCACAGACTTCAGCTGTGTTGAAACAGGTTTTTTTTAACTCTGGTTCTCACTTCTGTTCTGCATCAAACACAAAGTTCTGATCCCTCCCTGGAAAGCTGGCCACAACTTAACTGTCCCATGCTCAGCTACTATTACATGCTCTCGTATTTCCTTTTGTCCCCCCTGCTCAAACAATGATTACACCTTCCATCAGCATTTTCTCTATTTCTTCTACAAGCATCTTCATGCTTTCTTCCATGTTGTTTCCTGTACAGAGAATAACCTCTCCAAAAACTAGAAGGTAAAATCTTGTCCTTTATAACCAGGTATATACTGTTATACTGTCCATGGGCTTATGAATATCCAGAAGAACTTTGATTTTTATCTTGCTAGTGGAAGTACCCGCTCTTCACCCAGGTTGTTATTTTTGTAATTGCAGTGTTTGTTTATTTTCAAAGAACTTGGTACAAAGAACTTTAGGTAAAAAAAGTTGTTTATTTTTAAAGAACATAGTGCAACTTATTTAACATCTAATATTTAATATGGAGTGAAGTAATATTGTTACAAGTATTAGTTAATTCTGAAAGAGTAAAAAAAACACTAAAAGATCAACTTTCTTTCACCAACCATTTTTTGGATGGGGCAGAGGAATAATAAGTTACTTTCAACCAATAGGTTCATTTATATAGAGGGTATAGAATTAGTTATATACACACAAAGGTGAAGGAAGTCTTAGAGAATATGCCCAAAATGAAGCAATTGACAAAAAAAAGAAACCTCAGCTAATGGAGTGACTATACTGCCTTTAAAATTCTTTCCTCTTCAAAGAGAAAAACTAAGTGGAATTCTTATAATGCTTCTCCAGATACAACAACCCTATAGAAAGTAACGTGGGGTGACAATTCCAATTCTACTGATAAATTAATGATCTTTATTGTAGAGCTTCCTTGTAAACAATGTTCTCAGTGTTTCCTGTTGGCGCCAGTGTGTACAACCCTCTTCGACTTCCAACTCTGAAGCAAGCCACTTATAACTGTCTGTGTGAAAAGCATTGTTCCCTTAAATCAATACCAGTGACTTTTAAAGATTGTTCTCTGGACTTGTTTATCATCATAGTGAAGCATAACTTTACTGGAAATTGCAGGCGTTTGGATTCAAAGGGATAATTGGTGGGAATAATTGGCATTCTGGGAATAAAAACTCTCTCTCTCTTTGCACATCCAGTTAAAATGGTGGCCTTTATTATATGCTTTTTTAAATTAATGACTTGAAGCCTTGTACTGTTGCATAATTTCATGGCATCTAAATTTCTTAGTAATATAATTGGCTCTCCAACTTTAAGTATCAAATTATGAGATAGCATTCCTGGGGGTTCAAATGAATTAAGGAACTCTACCAGGTAGTGAATAACTTGATCTGAATCTGTCGTACTGTCAATAGATTTGTAGATTATTTCAGGAACACATATTTTCTGTAATAGCTAAGAATTTATTTGGGAAACAGTTTTGGTCTTCAGTGCAAAGATAGCTTGCTTGCACAACCACGCAGGAGGCCTGGAACTTACATTTTGAGGTGTGGGTAAACTTTTTCTGTTAAAACAGCAGCAACATTTTCCAAGTTACCTATTTCTTGAGGTACATTAATTTTCTCATACTTGTTAACTGGTAGCTCTCCATTACCTATCTGTAGGAGCAACTAGGTGAAATGGTCGGCTTGATTATCTCCTCTTAACAGCACTCTTATATTTGTGGTTAAAGCTAACTTTTCAATTTTTCACCATAACAACGATGATTTAAGGCAAGCGTTTAATGCATCTGCCCTTGTTCCATGCGGAATTACTGGGAGGGTTTGTCAAAAATCACCAGATAGAATGACGGTAACATTACCCATAACTAAATTGTTCTGCCTAACATCTTGTAAAGTTTGATTTAAACCTTTGGTCGCTGGTTTATGTGGTAAAGGGGTGGTTTGGAGCTACACTTCTAGCCCATAAGGCTGAGGGTGTCCCAAGAGGCATCCATTTTGGAGCAGGACCCAAAAGGGGTCCAGAAACCCACAGAGTTCAGTGGGGTCCATCAGGACCATGCCCAAAAATACAATCTAGAGGGAAGCCTCCCTATTTATTATAGTACAACAAGACATGGCAGATGAGAAAGAGGGTGCCCATTGGGCAGGATTGGCATGGTCAGGAGCCCTAGGGGTATCACGGCCAACCCTGGGAACCCCATCCTATGACAGGTAGTGACAAAATTTAATGGAAGCTTGAATATGGAGTGAGCTGTTCTCCCACCTGGTAGTAGAGTCGGCATGATGCCTGAAGATGCGACTGTGATGGCAATGTTTTTTGTGGATCTTATTTTTGCCAGAAGTAAGTTCATTAGAAACATTTTTGCAGTGCCATCGGGAGTGTCTAAAAAAAAAAAAATTGCCCATTTTTCAGTCAACATCTTTGATTATTTTTTGGTATGATTCCCTTTGGTCTGTTACCAAGTGTTCTTCAGTTTCCTGAACAGTTGAGCAGTTCAGCAACATCCTAGTTAACTTCTCTCTGGTACTCTGTTGCAAGAACTGTGTCATAGTGATCGCGCTGTTGGGAAGGAAGGCCATACTCATGAAAGTTTTTGCCACTTATTGATCGTACTTTATCTTCTAAAATGATTAACACTTGGTTGTAAACATTATCATTCAATGCAATTTGAATATCTGATTGCTGATGTTGAATGTGATGGAGAATATCTTATGAAAGGCAGTCTCTGTGATGAAGCTATAACTGATGAGGGTTGGAGACTTGGCAAACTACTAACAAAATGGTGAAAAAGAAATGGTTCTGTAAGCCTTTGGTGAATATTATCAGGAGTGAAATAAACACGCTTCCCATTTTCAAGATGGACAGCCAAATTAATTATAGTATGGTGTCTGTCACGTATGGGGAAGGTTAATATTCTCCAGATAGCCCCGGATGTGATGATGTATCTACCCATTTGGTACTGTCCAATTGCATCTCCATCTTTTGTCAGAGAAAACATGGCTTGATCACTGCCTTTATTCACATATTTACAAGTGCATTTAATGGATTTGATGGAATTACAAAATTCTACACTGATGTGCACATCAAAAGCCTTTGCTAGTAGTGGGCATTATGGAATAACCCACTGATTATCGACTGTAATAGTATCTGACTGCAATATCATTTCTGCTTGGGATCTGCCATCCTGTGGACATCTGTAAGTAGGGTAACCATTGGGCCCTGTTTTTGTTTCTTTGCTAAATGGCTTAGGATATCTCTTTGTACATATACTGTCCTTCATACAGGGAGATTCACAGTTAATACGACCACATGGCCCATAAATCATATTACGTTTTATAATTTCAAACAGACCCGGAACTTCTCACTCTTCTGGTAGATCAGCACTGATTAAAGAATTGGTTTGGTTAGGTTTAATCTTTTCTTTAAGACACACCAAAATATGAACATGTGGCAAACCTCTTTTTTGCCACTCTACAGAGTACATGTGACATCGAGTTTCTCCAAAAATACTTTCTTTTATAATGAGGTCCACAAGCTTGACAATTTTTTGACAGAAGACTCCTGCAACAATTTTATGCTGGTCCTCATGTTTTTCACCCAGGAAAAGTGGTAGCGTTATTTCAATCCATTTTGGGTTGCAAGTGAAGGTGATAAACAAATCCAGGTACCCATAATGACGAACGTATATCATAGCGTCCTGTGTTCTCTTGTGCATGTATCTCTGTCCTCCAGTGAAAAATGATGGAAGCATAACCAACTGTCCAACATTATCCGCATTTCCATCCTTGTTTATTGCATCTCTAAGATGGATATAATTTTCACCTTTTAGCTTCTTTTGATTACTTTGAATAAAATTTAATCGTCCCATCTCAATATTGGCATACACACCTACCCAATATTGGTTAAGAAGTTGATGATAGTAAATCAGGTGATTATACTGGTCAACTCTGGTCATTAGCCGATATACATAGAAGTCCGCTGCAGAAACGGTCTTCCTTGGAATTGGCAACTGGTGTTTGGATCAGTTTGAGATATACAAATGGTATCCACATTCACCATTAATGAATGGAAGTGGGTACTGCAGAGCATCATAAGATCTATATGTTTCAGGTATTTGAAGTAATCAGTCATCAGTCTGTAATGCAATACTATGTCTTGCTTATCAAATTCTTGTCCTACGATTACAATTGCAACCTCATCAACTGTCAGTGCGTTAAAATGTTGTTGATGATCCTGTGTAGGTTTCTTGTCAGCACTTATCACAATTTTAAAATCTTTTCTGGCATATTTTGAAGAGCCATTTTAAAACTTCTAACATATGAATTCTTCGAATGTAACATATCCTGCAAGGATAATACTTTATCACGTCTGATGTACAAATTATACTTACAATGTAATTTACTCTGGGCTTGCAGATCATTTACAGAGAAAATTTGTAAAAACTTGGTTTCTTTGTCCAGAGATGGAATAAGGGATCCTGCCAGATGGTACACTTGTTCTTGAATCTTAAATGTCAGCATCAAGTTTCCTTCTGAAACCTGCTTGGATGCACCAAAAGATGTCATCTGAAAAGCGTTATTATATTTTCGTACATTTTGCAGGAAGTAATTTGAATCTTCCATGCTGGGAAGTCAAAGAGATGTAAGTTCAAACCCACTCTGCATCAGGTCAACCCCAGGACCTCCAGCTGCCCAGTTGAGTATCTCAGACAATGAACTATTAGGGGAATATATGCAGGGCACATATATATATAGTCTGAACATGTTCATAGTTGCCCATGCATGCAGAGCTATGCTATGAGGTAAGAACTAGAATTTCAAGCCATACATAAGTGACATTGTTTGTGCTTAGAAACTATGCAGATACCCAAGTCTAGACACGGAAATAATAGACTGTTACCCTCAAGCTATATAGTCAGTGGATTTTCTCATCCCCTCTGCAATAGTAACTGCTGTATAGCAGTTGTGTTAAGCTGTCTTAAATGATAAAGACCTTCAACTTATTGCCAAATCCACACATCCAAATATCATGAGTTGGGTACTGCAAGAATCATGAAATTGGCTTGAAGGTCATAATGTGCTTTCTTCAAAAAAAGTTTCAAATTATTATTACTTGCTTTCCAGATGCAGAGCCTTTGGGATACATTTGGGATCCATTTACAAACTCTGCTTGAAACCACGAGGGCTAAAAATTCCTGGTTTGTCTTAAATGAAAGGATTGCAATTCTGTCTGGTTCTTCTGTAGGAGGTGCCGAAGGGGTGAAGGTGCCAAAGGGGTAAAGAAGTTTCCTTTGGCACCCCTTTTCATATTATCATGTACCTGTGTAAAATCCAGCAAGACTGGGTCTTCAGAAAATGTTTTATGTATGTCACTTTTTTCGGCTGAAAGAGTCACATATGGTGAACTAGAGTAACACAATGATATTCAGGCTACTTAGTGACAAAAAAATGCAGAGAACTAAACTTCCAAATATTTTTCTGATTTCCCTTGGAATTGTTTTTCCTTTCATTCAGGGTGGAAAAAAAAAAAGATTTCCATATGTAAATGCCAGCTTGAGATACATCTGGATTACATCATGGAGTCTCCATATAGTGGACTTGGCTCATTTGAGAGAGTCTTACCTTCATTTTGTGAAACATTTCCAAACAGCATCTTTCACTCCCTCTCACAGTTCCAGTTAATTATATCAACTTGAATGTTTGTTAAGTTTCTTTGAACACTGTTACCCTGTGACCTTAGCAAAAGGAGATTTCTGCCAGTTATATATACCATATGCTATGGAAAAGGAGGACAACACTGTTTTTCAGATGAGACATAAACCTGAATTCCTGGATACTAGAATGATTCTGTTTCCCAGTCACAGGCCTTTGTGAGGTCAGTGTGTCTTCCTTGTAGCCAGTGACTACATAATCACAGCAGATGAGATTGAAAAAGACTGTTTTTTACTATTTTCAAGAAAAAAAAATTGCCCAGTGAAACCTGGAATTTTCCCATCAACTTCCATGTAAGTTCACTTCATTCAGCCAATGAAATCTTAAAAGCTATGTAATAAGGGATCCTTTGGCCTTCCTATTACATCTCTTACATGTGGATACACTAACGTAAAACTGATCTTTTGAAAAATTTAGAAAGCTATAGTTAGAATGATGGTCTGGGAACAAACAGATTTCCCCTACTATTCTCCTCCCTTAAGCTAGTTACATGTGGGGGTACTCTTGATTTACATTATAAAACATGAAAAGGTAATTAGACTCAAATTTCATACAAAAGGTAACATCATCATTTTACCATGTTCAGAAGCCTATTTCTGCCTACTCCCTATTGTCTGTGGATGGACAATCAGTAATAGCTACCTTGCAACCCCTAGAGGATACTTCTCCACAAAGAAACCTGATTTCTGAATTTGATTTTGATAAGGCTGTTTAAACTATTTACTTTGGATTCTGTGGAAGCCAGGAATGCCTTAATCCAACATAAACATCCCGTTCAATCACTGAACTAACAAAGAATTTAGAAAAAAAGAAAGAAAGTGAGTATCTCCTTTGAGTATCTCCTTTGTGTGCTTATTTTTCTATTCCTTTGATACTAGTGTTTTTTGAAATTTCATCCAGAGTATGCTGTATTTGTTGGTGTTGATGGTTTTATCTCAGATTCATTTGTCTTTCATTTAATTTTGGATTTTAACAGGTCTTTATTAAAACCAATTCGAATATGGTGCCTTTCAAAATCTGTATTTAGATACTTACAACAGCAATCTCTTTTGGGAATGAAAACTTTCCTATTAAAACAACAAAAAACCCCACCACTGCTTTATTACATTACTTTCTAGTTATAATGATGAGTCTTGCCTTTTTATTTTAATGCTGATTTTTCAGATACTTACAACAGCGCACTTAACATATTCAGATGATTACTTAGACCTAGACAAACATATAGTGAAGTCACTTACTAATTGTATATTTGATGATTATCACCACAAAGTCTAAGGGGAAAAAATCAACATAAAGAAGTTATGGTTTGAGATACATTTCTGTGTTAAAAGGGGATTTAAGTTCTGTACAATAAAAATAGTAAGCAACGTGTCAGTAATAGATCTTATTTCCTTTGAATATTTTCATTGAAAAGATGGAGTTATTTTGTTGAAAAATAACCCATTTGTGTGCTATGGGCCAAATACTCAGCTGGGTTGAATGGTTTATCCCCAGTTTATATTTTGTCTAATTACAAAAAAAATTAATTATACAAATTTTGTGTTTGATTCTTGTTTCTCTAACACCACTTTTACAATAGAGTAACTCTATTACCTTCAATTAGTAACTCCAGCAGTTAGCCTTTTTCTTCATTATGAGGGTGATACAAAAAGCTAAATCCATTACAAAAGTGAACATTAGAAAGGCATAAAAAATAATGGCATGTGCTCTAAGTTTTCTACTTTATACACAAAGTGTTATCACGTGGCGTAGCTGTTAGAAAAAATAAATTTAATGGAATTTGCATATCTTAGAAAAATTTACATGACTAGTTTAGGATGGTGAGTTTTCATCAAGCCCATTTCCCCAATGAAAACACCTAATTATATTCTTTACCAGTCCTTATTATCATTTAACTCTGAATTCCTTCTGGTCTTTTCAGGCCAACTTATCATACATTAACTTTTTGTGCAACTCATTCCATTTGGCCTGGCTCTGCAGTTCTCCTTTTAATCAACTTGTCATCAGTTTTTAAATATTGTTTATAGACATGTTTTCTATTTCTTGCCTTTGTATATCATTTTCCTTCTGCTTTCATTTTTTCACTTTTACTATGCAGCCACTTTGTTTTACCCTGCAAAGCAGGTGTGGCTAACATGTTGCATGAGCGCTACCAGTGGCTAAGGACTCTGTTGTGCGGCACCCAGCAGATTTGGGAGCAGGCAGGCAGCACAGTGGCAGATAGGGCAGTAAGCAGAAAGTGGAGTGGCAGCTTGGGTAGGGAGCACAGGCCAGAAAGCAGAGCAGAAGATCAGGCAGTAGGAAAAGATTGGAGTGGCACTCAGGGATGGGGCAGGGATGAATTTGTGGTGTACCTGTAAAATACCTTGAGCTATAGATTGGAGAATGCTCAATAAAATATGCCAAAGCTGTGCTTCCATTTCTAATAGTTTAAACTAGATCAAAGAAACAAGTAACAGACATCAAAATATAGGGAGATAGAAAGATAATAATAGCATGACAATCAACTTGCAAAGTTTCTGAGACTGACCAGTAGCATTTGTGGTAGATACAAACTGGAAGTCTACCCTTTCAATCTTATTTACACCGAGTGCCTGTACACATGAATGTTAATACGCTGCAATAAATTCCAGTACAGTTTGCATTGGAGCTTATTGCTCCCAGGCACAGTGTTTACACATGCACCTAGAACCACAGGACACTGAGTGGGGGGTGGCACAGCCCTGGTTGGCAGGGGTTCCTGGAGGTCAGCCTCCCAGCTGGGGCTGCGCTGACTCAGCTCATTGTGTTGTAGAGGGGCTGGCTGGGGCACAAGGGTGCTATGGTGTGGGGCTAGCCAGCAGGCAACCGCTGCACTAAAGCACCATTTTGCCCTAGCCAGTCCCATCAGCATCTATACATGCATTGTGGCAGGGTAAATAATTCTGCCATAGGATAGTACTGTATCAGGCAGTACTAACCTATGGAAGAGTTAATTAGTTAACTCTGGCCTAATGACTCTACATGTGTAGACCAGTGATGCTTTAGTGTGGACTTAATTAAGCAACTTCACAGTAAGCATCCCGCATACATGTGCCCACTGTTTCTGATCTCCCATTAATTTAAGAGCAGTCTTGTTCTCTTTGTATAACCTGTTTCTCGTCCTTCAATCACCAGTCATTACTCATGTAACTCATTAATAGTAATCAGAACTGGTTGAAATATCTGCTTTTTGCAAAAAAGGAAATCTGCCAAAAAACAGAAGTTTCAGTATTTTGACTTCTGTGTTTTATAAACGAGAAGAACATTTCAATAAAAAGCAGTCACTTAATGTGGGAGAAAATGTTTAGTCAAAAACCAGTTGTTCATCAGTAAAAAGGTTAGAGGGAAAGAATTTGACTAACTCTGAAAGAAATGTTGACACCTCTAAAGATAGCTATGTAGTGGTGGAAAGAAGTGTAATATGAATCTTTAAGTCAGATGATAACAGTATCCAAGACTACAGTATGAGGAAGGGGAGACCCCTGATCAGCAGTTATGGGGGCATCTGCAAAGATGGTTGTTGAGTTAAACTGACAGGAAATGGATGCTATAGACTAGGTATACTGAGGTTCAGGTTTTTAATTTGGTGTTTAATGGGCTTTAGAATTAATTGGCAAGTGAATTTGGAGTGTTATTACAATTTTAAAAATACAGTATGAGGGAGCAGGGAGTAAGCACAGATTTTTTTTGTCTCCAATGAAAAAAAAGAGCTTTCTTTCCTGTCTCTGGGTATGGGAGGGCTAGGAGGACAAGGTAGCACACTCCTCACCTCCATATTTGTCTCTTTTTGGCTGGTGTTGTGAAAAATCTTCCACTTCTTTTTCAGTCTGCCTGCACCATTAGATAGTGTAGTACTTAGCAACCTAATGGGTGCATCTACAAATTCATTAATGTAAAGTGGTTACTGTGGATTTATTTAGAACTTGTATAATCAACACCTTTTTGTATAACCATTAATCAACACTGCTGAGCACCTTTCTAGTGATGCTACTGCACAGTAGCCTAATAATATTGCACAGTAGTGCTGGTTACTGTGCATTTAGTTAGTTATTTATGCTTATGTAGACATTAACGCTCATGTAGATATGCCCAGTGTTTCTGAATCCACTGAATTCCCTTTAACTGCAGCATTGTAAGCAAGATGTACTTATGAACATGTTTACCATATATAAAAAGATTATCCTAAAATGATATCAATTTGCTGTTATTTATTGAATATTTATTTACTTTATTTCATAATGAAAAAATATTCTGAAACAATGTCATCAAGAAATAAGTATCATTCTTTAAAACAATAACTAGTTAATTGGACAGTATAAAATTTAAAGAATTTTTTTTAAATGGAAAAAATATCCACCCTCAATTTTAGTGCTAGTGAAATGTTCTATGTTGACAATCCTAGAAATAGAAATCTGCATGTTCCAGAAATTCTTCCGTTACAAATTTACTACTATGGAGAAAGCTAGTGCATATGTACAACTTTCATCCATCATTAGCTCTTTTTGGAGGGTTCAGTAGGACTTACACAACAATATGTCTTGTACTAACAATCTATATGGTTGAATTTTGAATCTGAAATGTAGGTAAAGATCAAAAAATGGCAACACAGTACTCTTTAGACCACCATATTAGTGGGTCCTAATTTTAACAAAGTCAAAATTTATATGTGAAAGGCAAGGTAATTTTCAATATCAATTCAATCCTTAACCTTTTTGGTAAGAGTGTCTCATTCAATTAATTCAGGACAATAATGTATAAACACTTTTGCCAAAGACTAGACTGAAAACATTTGTGAATCCAAATAACTGACAAGTGCTAATGACTTTCCACTGGAAAGGGGACTGAGATTGTAGATAAATTCCTGATGCTACTGAAGTCAATGGCAAAACACCGCTTTGCTTTAGGGGACCAGTCTATCACCCCTTAAATGTAATGAATATAGTGCAATGTTAATGTCGCAGAGCACTTAGGTGCCCTGCTCCTTTAAAGAGGGGAAACTGCTAGGGAAAGAGCCCTAGCAGTGAGTGAGGAGCCCCAGCTGCTGGTTACTAGGGCAACCTGAGTGAGCTAGTGGCCCACACCTGCCAGCAGTCAGCTGACTGGAAGGGGCAGGGCCTGGCTCGCATATAAACCCCAGGGCTGAGGCCAGGGGTGCAGTTCCCTGCCAGCAGTCAAGGGGGAAGGAGCTCTCTCAGAGCAAGCAAAGGGGAGAGCCCTGACTGTAGGTACAGCCCCGAGACTGGTGAAGGATGGAGCACCCCTGGTGTGGCTTGAATAATGTTATAGCTGGGTGGTTAGAATTTATGTTATAGCCCAGGGGCTTGTGTTTTGTTTGCTGTTTAAGACCGGTGGTTTGGGTGAGGCTATTAGGGGATGGAGGAGGCCTCACAGGGGACCCACGGCAGCGTGGGGACCCCAGCACCAGACAGGGTGCAACATTGGGGTGCAGCAACCCTGGCGCCAGAGAGGGTGCAGTACTTTGCAGGGCCATGGAGAGCCCAAGCGCCAGCAAAGGCACAGAGCAAGACAGGGCTGCGGGGAGCCTGAGGAGGACCAGGGGGCCCAGACTGAACTACATCAGTTCCATCTGCGAGGCTTGGGGCGTGGTAAAGGGGTGGTTGGAGCCACGCATAGCCCATAAGGTTAGGGTGCCCCGAAACACCCATTGCAGAACGGGACCCACAAGGGGTCCGGGAGTCTATAGGATCAGATATTACAGCAAACCATGTCCAAGAGGACGTAAAGGCAGCCTCCCATATATATATTCTCCATCAAAGACATGGCGGGTGAAAATCGAGGGTGCCTATTTGGCAGCTCATCCTGCACAGGGTGTGCACAGGGGGCTCCTGCTGCTGTCACACCCTGGCAGAGGTCTGGGGGGCATGTGCCCCACCAATCTATGCACGGGGCAAGGGCGGGCTGGTCTCTGTGCTCCACTGCCTCTGCCCCAAGAAGTGTGTGATGCCATGTGTCTGCCGCCACTGGACAGGCAGGGGATGGGGCTCAGCTCGGTGGTGGTGGCTGTCCTGGCTCACTGACCCTATAGTGGTAAGTCACATCTGTAGCTCCTAATCTGGCTCCTGCTTGCCAGCCCTTTAGTGGCAAGTCACAGATGTGCTGGTGGGGGACAGTCAGAGGTGGTTTTGGCCTTAAGGTGGGACTGCTTCATACTCCAGCTATAACTGGAAAACTCAGAACTGTTAAGGTTCATGTTTATTAATAAAAATGCATACATAGAGGAAAAATTTCCAATCAATGTTCACTTTAGGAGTAGCAAAAGTAAAATAATTATTTTTCTGTAAGACTAAAAAACCTTTTACATAAATAATTTGTAGCTAAGAGTGAAAATACAATTGTCCTATACTGTTAGCAAGCAATGTGGGGGTTGAGATGGTGCTAGGTGCTAAGGAGCACTGTTGACAGCCCAGAGCTGACAAGTTTGAGGCCACAGTACAAGTTCTCATGGCATGGCCATGTCAGATCCCAGTGAAACAAGTTCTGCTAAATACCTTGTCACAAGGACATGAAAAAGGAAAGGAAGGTTAATAATGGATCTAATGCCTTTTTACCTTGACTATAAATTATAAATACATTCTTGCATATATCAGCATAAGTTGGGTTAACGTATGTAGTGTGCGTGTGTAATATTTTTAAAGCACAAAGATATTAAACATGAAGAAATCAAACATGTTTTCAGAGCAACCAAAACTGATGCACAATGTTAAGATGTATGTTTAACCATATTACTGTAAATGGCTGAGGGCTGCTTGACTTGGGGAGCATCCTTTCAGTTGCTTTATACTTTTCCATATATGTATATAGTTTAAATTCACCGGGGCCAAGAGATCATCTAGTTCAGTGTTGTTCAAACTTCAGCCCAGGAGCTGGATCTGGCTCATGGAGCCATGTTATCCAGGCTCTAAGACTCCCCGTGAATCCAGAAATTGGTGGCAGGGGGTGGCTCACAGAGCATCAGCAATTAATGCTACCACCACTCTGCTACCACCAAATATTTAGACCCAGTGGGAACCCAGAGTATGGATGATATGGCCCCAGATCTGGCGCACAGGCCTGGGTCAGATCATGGAGTCATGCCGGTGCACTGGACTGCACCTATGAACCAATCCCAAGTGCTGACCTCGTGCTCCCTTTAAAGAAAAGGGTATTTGCAAATGCTGAATTTTCATTTGAATGTTCAGAATGCTGAGTTGAGAAAAACAGGGTGAGACTCTCTTTGAAGTATGAGGGAAACCAGGGGAAGTTGGGCTGCAAGACAAGAAAAGACAACACACTAAGGAGAGAGTATTTTAACGTTCTGAAGGGGATAAAACTAAACTGATCCAGAGAAAAGGATATAATTTAACAAAGGATGAAATTGAAAGCAAGGACACAGTTCATGCAAAGATTTTTCAAGTAAATAGCATTAAACATATGGAATATATTATCAAAGGCATAAATATGTTTAACAGAGAAATAGCTGAGTGTCTTAAAATCTTACAATAAAAAGATGATATAGACACAAGGAGAAAAGAAAACAGAAATGTGACCTGATTTTTCAGATTCTTCTTCATAATCTTTTTTCTTGCTCTTTACAGTCACCTACTTTATAGCTACCTGTGTATCTGTCATCTAATATAACATGATTATTTGTAAAAGGAAACCTTTTAAGGCTATGTAACAGAACCCCCCCTTCTTGAAAAATGGTTCTTAAACAAAACTTGAGTGAAGAAAAATACCACAGATTAATTGTTCTTACTGAAACAGTAAGGGGACGAAGAGTGAGAGAGCTTGTTCAGCAGTTGCTTTTTTTTAAAAAATGGATTAAACATTAAATGGATTCTGTAGGTGCTGGATTAGAAAATTGAAACTGAATTTATTTTTACACTGTAGCTTCATCTGAAGAATAGAAAGATGCTCTCTGTATTCGGTGACAAAATACTCTTTTGTAGTGATCCCTACCAAAAACTAGACAACACTAAGGTTGCTTATGTGCTGCAAGCACTGCCTATCATAACTTAGTCAACCTCTGTTTCTCTGTCTGTACTTACCTGTTAATCTTTTTGTTTTAAATTTGTGCAGTGCCTAGCACACTGGGGTCCTGGTTCATGTGTAACACTCTAGGCACTACTGTAATTTAAATAATAATAAATAATAGGCAGGGAATCCTTAT
>NW_017729034.1:60445979-60448026 GCF_001723915.1 Gavialis gangeticus
CTTATCAGTTGAGCCTACAACTAACTTGCAAAGATTGAATTGATTCAGCCTTGGGCTTTTTGACTGTCTGTACTTATTAGGCCATTGGTTCTCTAAAGCAGTCTGAGTAATGACTCATGTTGTCTTTTGTGGCACCCCTAAATCACAGATAACATGTAACAGCACAATGAACTGTAATTTGGGGCCAACACTGTATTTAATTCCCATGTACAGTGGCAACTATCTTCACTGTACACATTATTTTAACCTGGGAGGGAAAAAACCTGTGATAGTCTTTTGCTGTGAAACTAAAAGCAATACCAATAGCTACCAACTAAGCAAAAGCATAGATGAAAGAAATATTTTATGTTTTTCTGATTCCTTTGCTAGAACAAATGTAACAAGCATCTTAATGCAGGCTTGGCTCCAGAGCTGTGGATGCCTTGACTCTCCTAACATACCACTGTAGTGCCACCTAGTGCTCAACAAGAACTGTCTTATAAATTGTTCAGAAAGTAGCTCAGTAAAGTTTCAGTTTCAGCTCTTAAAAGTGTAAATGAATTAGATTCCATTATTACTCTGGAAATTAATATTTCATTTTTAAAATACTTGAGATGTCTGACACTGGAAATCAAGTTCCCTCTGCTTATACACAAGCCTCATACAAGATGAATGAATGGTGTTGACTGACTGACTGACTGAATGAATGGTGTCAGTTGAATGACAGGAAATATACCACGTGACTACAGGTAAGAAATGACCACTTAAATAAAATACCCAGAAAAAAATTCTAAAACCTATTAGATAGATAATTTTGGACTGCATGAACCTGTAACTACAGAAACAAGCAACCAGCAAATATAGTGCATTTGACTGATGCCTCTTAAACATCAGCTAGTATGACAGAGCTCCAACTCCTCTCATAGTTTTTCCACTTGGCCCACTGAAACTGTCAACTTTAATTTCAGCTGGAATAAACTGGGGAAAGACTTTAAGAAGATTATAAGAAACAGCATAGTGAAAAAAAAGTTTAAAATGTATGCATAATATTTTATTTACTCAAATCCAAGACGTTTCTACCCTCCCCCCTGCCATCATTTAACATGGGGAAAAAGGCCTCGCACCTTGATTAAAGTTAGAGGCCGTGTGTGTGTGTGGGGGGGAGGGGGTGGTGACAGGCAGCTGCTGCAGTTGCCCCCACTCCCTCACTACCCTGCCTTCCTGCCTGCCTCCCCCAGACACGTACCCTTGCTCAGGTTCTAGCTTGGTTATGGCTTCTCTACAGCTTACGGCATAAAGCACATGCTTGCTCCAGTCTAGCACAGTAACATCTATTGCATGGGCAGCAGCTCTGGCCAGGCCCCAGAACCTGGTCTGGAGCTTCCATGTCCTCTCCTGCTAAACCCACTGCCTGCCTCCCATACCTGCTGCTTGCCACTGCTTTCCCTGCTTTAGCAGTGACGGGCATGAATTTAACACAACACTCCAAAAACTAGATTTTATAAATGGAAAATTATAAATATTTTGTAAGTTTTTCAAGTATAGCATATAATTATTGGGAGGGTTGTCTTAAATTCAGACTCATCTTGGATATGGATAAATACGGTATATGCAACTTAATAGATTGCATAATATTCTTGTATATTTAAAAAATTTTTAAAATATATATTATTTCAGGTTGATAAAATGTTATGAAAGTTCTTTGGTTTTCTAGGATTTACTAAACATAGAATAATATAAATATGATGTGTAAAGGAAAATCTCCTAAACTTCTGAAGATACCAAATGAGCCTTAGACTCCTATTACTCATTGTCAGGGACTCAAGACTGATTAGATTAATTTGGCTTCCCAAATGGTAGGAGTATATGAGAGAAAAATTACATATTAGATACTCATCTGGCTTTTTTTTAGAGTTATCCAGCTGTTTAACCACATTCAGAAATTGTGTTAGTTATCAGAAAAGAATTCAAAATTTTGTGTTCCATGGCTTTGTGCGCATGTGTGCGCGTGTGTGCGCGTGCGTGTGTGTGCATGTTTCATAGTTTCATAGTTTCTAGGGTCGGAAGG
>NW_017729034.1:60448037-60450998 GCF_001723915.1 Gavialis gangeticus
TGGGGGGAGGGGGAAGGTAAAAGGATGGGGACATTTATCTACCCATATTACTGTGTGTTAGCTTTGTCCTCTTCAGGGAGACCACCCTCTCAACAAATGAAATCATATTATCCAAAGCAGAAAGATGTGGTTGATTTCTGATTAGGTTTATTCAGAATAGCTTTCAATATATTTAATTGACTTCAATGTTTCCTTACAGGGAAAAGTAGAATAATCACTTATCAATGATGCAAGGTTAAATATATCAAGATCTTGACCAGATAAAGACAAATCCCATGTATGGTTCTTTAATTTTTTCATGCTTCATGGGGGGGACGGAGGGGTTACTTTTCTTTCCTAGAATGAGATTACCTTCAGTGGTGAAAAGGATAAACTAAACAGGTAAATTTATAAGAATGAATGTCTTAATAAAGTACTTTTTTGGCTTTCCACCATGTTTGGACTGGCATCCCTTGTAATGAAGAGTATCCTAAATGAAGCCAAAACAAAAGCAGATTGGGTTTAAGTTATTGAAACTGCAAACTGTGAGGGAAATCTATATTGTGGTTCAATAACAAATACTAATATGTTTCAGGTAGCTAACTTGGTTTCTAATATAAGTTAATCACCCTCTAATTTGGAAATACCAGTTACTTTCACCTTTTCCCCCATTCTTAAATGTAGTTTTAAACCCTTGTGGAATAGGATACTTGTCTGAAATGTAATATTTTGCCAAAGGTACAAGTCAAACAAAGAAGACAGATTAAGTGTAAATTCTAAAGAATTAACTAGTATTCCATTTAACAACTCAATCCTCAAATTATTAATGAGTCATCCCTGACAACCTGAAAGGATTTTGTAAATCTAGATGTCTTCTAAAACCATATATCATATTAATTTTTAATATATTTCAATGTAATCAGTCATAATACAATGGAAAATTCATTGAATATAAATTAATCCATGTGGAGTTCATTTCTTAAGAGGAAGATTCATGAGGAGGCTGCACTCTAAATTTAACAGTAGCTTAAGAATAAAATAATCAATTTTGCATATGGACAAAAATCAAAGTATTTCATACTTTACAGACATAGTAACTTGGAACCTGATTTTGCTCTTTCTGAAGTTATGAGACTTTTGTCACTGACTTCAGTGGGAAAGGAAGCAAGTCCTTAATACTGATATTCAGTTTTATAGTTTTGGAGAATAAAATTTACTATTCTAATATGCTCTACAACAAAAAAGTCCATACTTAGAGCTTGATCCTGTACTCCTTGAGGGTAAAAACTCTTTGCCTTAAAAGAGGCCAACTAGCTATGCAAGTAGTGCAGGATCTGGTCACAATATCTATTATATAGATATAGTGGCCAGATATTTATGAGCGTAATAATTCTTGAATCATTTAAACCAAAACATAGTCATGTGTCATTCATATGCAATATTATTTTTTCATTTAAGTTTCTGGGGATACACCATTAAAGATGCAGTCTTATACAACCAATGTCTCAGTTACAGACCCCACATCTAGAACTCACCCAAGGCTGGGTATATCACATTACACACATGGAGAAAGAGAGAGGACTTTTTTACTCCTTTTTTTTTCCTTTTAGGACTAGTTTAATTTATACCAGTCTTATCTAATATAATTTGTTGAACCAAGCTTCATCTTGTACCATAGGATCTAGAATATTAATTCTATATAGCTTCTCAAAAATCCCTATATTATTTACATTTGCAGTCATACAATGCATCTGGGATACACAATTTAATAGTGCTGGATTTCAGAAGAGTAGTTATTCCAAGTTTAAATGGTAGTTTACTTACGTTTAAGCTTCTCCCCAAGAATTGCATAAGGCAGTGGGTTTTAAACTTCCTATAGTTATGGAACTCTTTCACATCACTTCTGCTGGTGCAAAACTCCTACCCCTACCCTGAAGACTGACCTCCAATCTCTCTGTGGAACCACTAATGACAAAACATGGAACCCCAGCATTTTATGGAACACAGTTTGAAAACCACTGGCATCATGAACAAAATAACAAAGATGCAAAATGGTTCTTTAGTTCAAATTGCATTTAATTTGTCTCATAAATCTCCATGAGCAGGCAGAACTGTATTTTTAAACTGAAAGAGAGCACAGAAGCCACGGGAATGTTTATACATTTTCTCTTTCCAAATATTCTAAGGTGGGAAATGTCACATATTAAATGTGTGCTTTTTCCAAAGATTTCAAGAGTATTTAATTCATTATGCTTTCTCTATTCTGCCATATATAATTCTCCTTCCTAAAAATGGACACTATAACATTTTTTAGAATACTTACTAAAAGCATTTTACAATTGATATTTATGGAGGCTGGGGCTTTTTTTCCCTTTCCAGTGGTGTTCAATGAAGGCTTACTATGAAACATTTTTATTGTCATAATATAATACTGTTGGGCAGAAGAAGTTTCAACACCATTTAGGCCAAAGTTGGCAAGACACAGGAGTTTCAGCCATAAACTCGTCATTGGTTTCTTGGGAACTATGAAAAACTATACAATTAAGAAGCTTTATTTGCATGGAAAAGCATAAAAATGGAAGAGATGGGATTCTGTTTTTATAAGACAATTAGATTAGCACTGCATATTAAGTTACTGTGTTATATTGTGGTGTCTCAACATCAGCACCCTAAGACAATTATCCAGCAAGCTTCTGCTGATGCTCCTTATTCACATAAGTACTCTCATGGAACGAAAGATTAAAACTGCATGAAAATGTTTTCCAAGGAAAAAAGAGTTTCAACAACAAAAAAATCTTTCTTTTCTGTACTTTACAAGTTTCAACATCTTTGGGTGTGTACAGAAGTTGCTTTTTGCCATTTAAAGTGTTTTATTAGCACAACTTAACAAAACTGCACAGCTTTACCATTACAGCACTTTAAAAATGGGTATAGCACTTTAAATTAACATTTGTTAAAGGAGGTATTAAAATTGAAGCAATG
>NW_017729034.1:60455998-60464712 GCF_001723915.1 Gavialis gangeticus
AGTTTCAACAACAAAAAAATCTTTCTTTTCTGTACTTTACAAGTTTCAACATCTTTGGGTGTGTACAGAAGTTGCTTTTTGCCATTTAAAGTGTTTTATTAGCACAACTTAACAAAACTGCACAGCTTTACCATTACAGCACTTTAAAAATGGGTATAGCACTTTAAATTAACATTTGTTAAAGGAGGTATTAAAATTGAAGCAATGTATTTTACAGCACTTCAGCAACCTACAGTGCTTTAAATAACTTGTGTATGCTGGTCAAATTTCTGACCAGTGGAAAAGCCCCAGGAGGCTATGGAGCACCTCCTGCCTCCTAGCCTGGAAAGTGCAGGGAGGCTCAGAGGTCCGTCCCATCACACCAAACACTGCACTTCTGTTATGTTTAAGACTACCATAATTTTATGGTGCTATAAAAAGTGCTTTAAATTATAGCTCTGTAAAACATGCATGGACCACTTCTGTACACACCTTTTGAAAACAAAAACTACTGTATTTACTTCATTAGATGAGGGTTTTTTCCCAATTTAGCATGAGGAAAAATGCCCCTCACCTTACAATGAAGTATGAGGAGATGGGGAGCAGGGAGCTCCTGCAGCTCTGATCCCAACCAGGAGCTGGAGCCTGAGCCACAGCTGCCACCTGCCTTTTACTGTCTCTGAAAACCCCTCCACTCTTTCCTCTAGCCCCCAGTCTCCCCTCTGCACTGCTTCTCCCCCTCTCCTTCCTCTGCTACACTCCTCATTATTTTTGTTCCATGCTGGCAGGCTCTGTCCTTGTTGCAGCCTGGAGCATGGAGCATGTGTTTGCTGCCTAGCTCTGTAACACTAGTGCCGGCTCTGTGGTGCTGCTACAGGCCCAGGCTGGAGCCATGCTTAGTGCCTCAAGCTGCAGCAGGGATGGAGCCTGCCTATGTGAAGCAAATGTAAGTGGGAGGGGTGAAGCAGCAGGTTGGTGGGTGTGCAGACTTTGGGGAGGGGGAGACAGGAGAAAGTGGGGTGAGGACCTGAGGCTGCAGGGGGCAGAAACAGCATGGAGGAGGGAAGATGGAGGGGCAGGGGAAAGGGGATTGGGGCAGTTTGAGTCCTTACTGCCCCAACTGCCTGCCCTATCATGTGCCCCCCTGTCACCTGTCCCCCTCCTGCCTGTTCCCTACTGCCCTTCCCCACCACTACTCAGATTATTTTTTTGGTCTTACCTTTTCTTCTATGGTGCTGCTACCTTGTGCTTGACCTAAGAATGACATAGCTAACCAACTCAGAGAATATATAGAGACAATAATGAAACCAGGTGAGAGAAGGGATGAGAATATACAGAAAAAGAGCTATTAAGATACAAAAGCAAAAGGGCTGCTTTGACTATAAACAGACATCCCATTTGGTGTGTGGTTTACTGTCCCAGGATTTGACTCAGGACATTTGTCCTGAACACGTCATCCTTCCAAGCTGCATTGCTACTGCTTTGCCAGTAGGTAGCCAGCAAAAGTACACAGCCTGACTGGCTTGTCCCTGGAGTGAATTGCAGTAACCATACAGACATATAACACAACATTCTGGGAAAAGACATTAGTGTATTTTATCCAGCATACTTCAGAGGGACTTGAAGCAGGATAATGGATGTAGACATCTGAATGATCATCTGTATGATCCTGGGACCTCAGTGTTGGCTTTGTTTCAATCTTCACAAAAAAAATCAAGCAACCAAAACAAATGATGACTAAAACTAACATAAATAACAAAGGAAGTGATGAAGCTCATGATAAACAAAGAGTGTTTCAGAAAGCTTTTGACAAACTTGAATAAATTTAAGTAGTGAGGCCTGATGGAAGTCAGCCAGACTGTGGAAGGAATTAGCTAATGAAATCCCAGAGCCACTGGCAAAAATGTTTGCAAGCTCATGAATGACAAGCAAGTCCAAGACTGCCCTTCTTTGAGGAGGACCCTGGGAACTACAGTCTGGTCCACCTTACTTGGAGCTGACCTTGCCTGTGAAGACTGAGATGAAAAAGGCATTAAGTACTTCAGCCTTTTTTGCATCCTCTGTCCCTTGGTTGCCTCCCCCATTCAGTAAAGGACCCACACTTTCCCTGATCTTCCTTTTGCTACTGTCATCCTTGTAGAAACCCTTCTTGTTACCCTTCACATCCCTTGCTAGGTGCAACTCCAACTGCGCTATGGCCTTCCTGACTTCATTCCTGCATGCCTGAGCAATACTCTTATACTTCTCCCTAGTTATTTGTCCAAGTTTCCACTTCTTATAAGCTTCCTTTTCATGATTTAGTTTACTGAAGAGTTCCTTACTAAGCCAAGCTGGTCTTCTGCCATACTTGCTGGTCTTCTGCCATACTTGCTAGTCTTCCTGCATATCAGGATGGTTTGTTCCTGAACTCTCCGTAAGGCTTCTTTAAAATACAGCCAGCTCTCCTAGACTCCTCTCCCCCTCAGACTGGCTTCCCAGGGGATCCTGCCCATGATTAGGATGAATTCCATGCTGGAAAAAGATGAATGTAAGGTTCTACACACAAGGTGAAAAACTATATGCACAAATATAGAAGGGAGGATAAAGTTGTAGCAATGGAAGTTTAGGTTGGATATTAGGAAGAACTCTCTCACTAGGAGGGTAATGAAGCACTAGAATGGATTACCTAGAGAGATGGTGGAATCTCCATCCTTGGAGGTTTTTAAAGCCTGGCTTGACAAAGCCCTGGTTGGGATGATCTAGTTGGGGCTGGTCCTGCTTTGAGCAGGGGGTTGTACTAGATGACCTCCTGAGGTCTCTTCTGACCCTAATTTTCTATGATTCTATAAGAGGCCTGGTAACAGTACTGATATGGATTTTGGGGGTTATGGTGAATCGTAAACTCAACATGGGTCTGCAATATATTGCTGTTACAAGTAAAGCAGCTCCAATTTTGGTCTGCATGACCAGAAATACTGCAGGCAAGACATATAAAGTGATGCAGATAGTTTGCTGTGTTAGTTTGAAGTCAAGCTGAAGCCAGGGTAATGGTAGCATCTGATGAAGTGAGCTATTGCCCATAAAAGTTTATGCATCTGTGCATATTAATGTGAAGCAATAAACTCTGGTGCATATCATGCTAGTGTTTATTGCTGCCAGGTGCCAGATTTACATGTGACCCCAGGACCATGGCATGTTGACAGCACACTCTACCAGGGTGTGGGTCTGGCCCAGACCCATACCCTGGTAAAGTGTGCTTTCAACTACCTGAAGGGGTGCTTGAACACTTTCACTGCCCACCTTGAGATCATAGAAGCCAGCATCCCCTGGGTCATCATTGCAGCTTGTGTCCTGCATAACATCTGTGAGGGCCAGGGGTAGTACTGTGAGGCATGGGAAGAGGAAGTACAGCAGACAGAAGATACCTGGCAGTAAGATATGTTTACTGTGCAACAGCAACGGGTTCCGCCCCCCACAACCAAGGCTTCGCGTGAGATTCACACCCAGCAGTGGGGGCCAGGGCATTATGTGTGAAAGTCACTGGCAAATCACCTGCTCCTGCACCCCGATTGTAGGCTACCTCCCTGACTGGCCATGCACCCGAGGTCCACCACGCATCCCCAGCACCATGCTAACTGTGGACAGTTTCCTGCAAAACACTTTATTTCTCTCTGCAAACCCAGACCACATCCTTACCCTCCCTTCTGAAAAACAGACACCCTCCCAACCTCCCTCCTGAACACCAGATCCAATCCGAACCCCCTTTCCAAACATGGACCCCATCACAAACCACCCCACCCACCACCAATAAAGCAACCTCTTCCCTGTACAAACTATGTATATTGTGCCCTTCAAAGGTGGGGAACAAAAGTGGGATGGAGGAGCCTATGGGGTGGATCCTGGGGACAGGCACCCAGTACCCCAGTGTCTGGCCATACCACCGCAGGTGCAGATGCTGACATGAGTTCAGCGGGTGGAGGCCAAACCCAGGGGTGAGGGTGGATGCTGCTTTGCCTGCACAGTTGGCTTTCCTTGCAGCATGGGGCCAGGGCCAGGAGGGCCCATGTGTGGTGCTGGCCCCACTGCAGGCAGCTCCTGGTCAGGGGCCACATGGAGCCTGGGTGAGTGGTGGGGGGCTGAGGTGGGGGACCCAGCTGCTGGGGGATCCAGGTGGGTGCAGCAGCAGGGACCCATAGCCTCTGGAAGTGCTGCTTCACCTCAGCCCAAGTCCAGTGGGGAACTTGCAGTGGGTAGCTGCCAGGGGGCAGGCAGAGCCAGGGTTGGGGTCTGGGAAGCAGCTGGCATGAAGGAAACCACTAGGGCCAGGATGGTGTCCAGCACCTGGCAGTCCTCCATTGTGGCCTCCACTGCCCTGGCCACCATGGTGGCCTGCTGCTCCTGAGCCTCCGACATCTTCTCAAGGAGGATGATGTGTCTCTCCTTGAGGGCCAAGAGCCTCTTCCAGAACACCGAGTCCTCCAGGTCCCTCTCCTGGTCCGTCTCCAACATGTGCACAACCTTCTCCTGCTCACGTATGATGTCCTTAGCACGCCAGGACCATGAGTCCAGCAGCCGCTCCTCTGCCATGTTGACCAGAAGCAGAGTCCAGTCTTGGGTCTGCCTCTGCCAGAGTCAGAGCATAAGGAGGGCCCCAGATGAGGGTGGCAATGACCCTGAAGGTGCATCCCCAGTGGCAGCTGGTACCTATTCCCCTCATGCAGCTGTTGAACCTGCAGAGCCAGGAGAAAGAGGTGGTTTGTGAGAGTTTGCAAAATTTCTGAGATAGCATGCACTATACCAGAGGGTTGTGTGCTGCCCAGCCTCAGATAAGAGGTTGTGCATGCACAGGCACCCAGGGACCATGGTAAGTTGGCCAGGGAGGCCCTGGCACAGGCAGCCAGCAGCTGAGCCCTCCATCCCCACTCACTGTGCAGAGACAAGCAGCCCACTTGGTGCTTGCAGCAGGCAGCCTGACTTCCCAACCCCCTTGCCAGCACCTGCTGCAGCTGCTCCAGGCCCACCTCCCCCCTTCTCCTTCAGGCCAGACAGTAAACTCCCATGCCACCAGGCCCATGGTGCCTGGGCTCAGGGAGTAAGGGGCTCCCACCTGACTGGGATGCAGAGCTCATCGCACCCCTGCCTTCTCCCCAGAGGATATCTCCAGAGAGGCAGCCCTGGGCAGGCCCCCCCATCCATGCCCTGTGCCCCAAGTGTGCCCCTACTGACAGTGCCGTGGGTGCACTGCAACAAGCTGTTTGTGTGCACCAAGCAGTGCCTGACTCACTGCACCCTGCTGCTACTGATTGCCATTGTGCCCCAGGCACATCTGAGAACCTGGCATGAGACTGTGAGCTTTGACAGTGCCTTGGGTGAGCTCATGCTTCCCCATAATGTGCGGTGCTACCTGGAGGTGTACCTGTGCCTATGCTATGCATCCCTTCCCCCTGCAGCAAAAAATGACATAATTGCAGGCACAAACAAGTTTCTCTGCATTTGAAAGGCCTTTGGCTGACCCTATCTGAGAGGGCACTGGCTGCTCTATAAAGTTTTGCACTGTGACTGACCTCCTTGTGTGCTGTGGAAGGGAACTCTGTGGCCATGGGGGAGCTCATCCAAGCAGGACAAGGAGGGGATGCATGGGAAGGGGCAGGGAGAGGCAGAGAGGGCCCTTCTCCCAGTGTGGGGTTTACTGGATGGGCATGACAGGTGTCCCCAGTGGTCCAAGTCTGTCTCTGCTGGTGGTGATGATGTGCAGCTCCTGCTGGCATCTTGGGGTGCTGGGGCACAATGCCTGGCTTCTTGGGTAGTGGCCCCCTGTAAGGAGGAGCTTGAGCTTGTCAGGGCAGGTGATGCCATCCCTGGGCTGTTCTTTTGGGCAGTGCTGCACATCTGAGCTAGTGTGGCAACTACTGGTGGAGCTGCTGGATGAGGCCAGGGGAGAGGAATGCTCTAGGGCATGCTTCTGGTGCCCTGACAGCCCCTCCCCCACAGAAGAGTCATCACTGCTAGGCTACAGTGGAAGCTCTGGCAGGCAGGCTATGGTGGGGAACATGATGCAGTTTTGCCCAGTGTTTGAGGAATGAGGATGCGGTTAAGCTGCTGCATAAAGGGCATGGTCCTGTGGGCAGCCCTCAATCAGGGGCTGTGGTTGGTGGTGGTACAGACCCACTGTGCCATGCCAACCACCTGTGCCCATGCTCCTCCATGTGACCTGCCAGGGCCTCATAGATGTGGGCATTGGAGTGTCCTCCCTGGGCAAACTGGCTCTGAGCCTCAGAGTCACCCCACAATGACAAGATCTGTGGTGTCATCCTGGGACCAGTTGGGGACCTGGGATATTGTGTGTGGTGTTGGGGAGGATGCCAGTGTGGCTCCCTCAGCGGCCCTCAAGGGCTCCAGCTATATGCTGGGCTTGGGCACATGCCTGCAGCCCAAGGGTATAGTGCTTGAGAGGCAGCCAGGTGGTATGTCTTGGCCCAGGGGCCAGCACTAGGGTCTGTGCAGGCTACTGCAGCCAGCATGGAGCCACTGCTGAGGGACCTGACAGACAGAAACAGGCAGCAGGTGTCACAGGCCCTAAGGTCACAGCACAGTTTTAAAGGCCAGGCTCAGGCAGACAAAGAGCTGCCCCAGCCCTAGGGCTGGGGAGGCTCTGAGCTCTGTACCCCTGGGACAAGCCTAAGAGTGGTCCCCTGGTAGTGGGGCTGACTAGGAGCAAATTTGCTTCCAGTTAGCATCTACATGTGTGCCATTGCACAATATCTACTGTGCTATTAATTCACTACCTGCATTTGCAGGTAATAAACTAACTGCACATTAGACTAATTTACTGCACAGTAAGTGCCTGTATGTGTAGATGGTGATACTTTACTTTGCAGTAAATTAGTCTACTGCACGGTAAATCATCTCCTATAAACATGTCCATTAGGTATCAGCTGGAATACTGTTAACACTGTGGGGCACCACCTGTTAAGAAGGATGCAGAGAAACTGGAGAAGATCAAAGGGTAAAAGACAGACATTAAAAGGACTGGAAAGCAAGCACAGGAAAAATTGAAATAATTAGGTTTGTTTAGTCTGGAGAAAAGAAGTTTAAGTGACAGAAGCTTGCAAATATTACAAAGGTTGAAAAAGATGAAAAGGGGGAGGAGAAACAAGGTCTATTTCTTTTCTCCCTTGCTAGAGTGAGAATTACTGGATGTAAGCAACAGAAAGGAAAATCAGTGAATGTAAGCTACAGAAAAAGCTGATTTAATTAGATTTCTGGAAATCAGCAATGGAACAAGCTGCCTAGGGAAGTTGTGAAATCTCTTTCATTTAATGTTTTTAAGAAGGGTGGCTAGCCATTATTTTTTACATTTTATGATTTTGTTTTTCTAGGTGGGATCAGAGCAAGTACTGTCGATCTACTATGAGAGAAATTTTCCTTGTAATATCTACTGATGTGCAAAATTAAATCTAAATGAAGCATTCCTAGATTTTCGTGTTTTTCTGAACAGAGATAAGCTAAACTAGAGGTGTCAAACATATAGTCCGTAAGCCAAATTCGGCCTGTAGAGCTGTATAATCCAGCCTGTTGGTTTCTGGACTAATCCCTCAACTGCTGCATAGGGCACATGCCAGCCCTGGCCCTATGTGCTTCATGTGGCTCATGGGCTAGATCTGGTGTTGTGCATCCCCTGCACACAGCAAAGGGGGTCAGTCTGGGGCGCACACAGCATTCGGCTTCTCTGCCAGACCAGCTCTGCATGCAGAGCTGGTCTAGGTAAGGCTGTACCAGAGCCAATGCACAGAGCCAGTCCAGAAGGGTGCTTCCTGCAGCATGTGCCCTTTACCAGCCTGCTGTGCTGTGTGCAGCTTATGCAGCCAGTTGAACCACCTGTGCCACATGCAATTTACCAGCCCTGGAGCTCACTCTGCACATGGTATGTATGCTGGACCTGGTTCAGCCCCAGAGCCAGCGCACAAGACCATTCTGGGGGTGCATGCATCATGTGCCCTGGATGGCCCTTCTGTGCTGCTTGTAGTGCTGGGTTCAGCCTGCGCACTACCTGCAGTGCAAACCCTGGTATGAAGCTGAAGCATGCTACACAGGGGGTTGGTCTTGATTCAGCTTGCAGACAAACCCAGTGACCTTCATGCAGTCTGCAGGGCTGGATAAGTTTAACACCCATGCTCTAAACCTTTTCAAGTTTTCTTATCCGTAACAGATAATTTGGGATAGTGTTTTCATATTATAGAAAAAGAGGCAAGTCAACATTATTCCAAGTTATAGAACAATGTAGGGCCCCTGAAAGACACAAATTGTAATCTTGTGGTTAAGCCATACAAGAAAGCTGATATTTTTAACAGTTTCTTTGCCTCTGTTTTCTTGAACAGGGACTGGCGTATCCCACCTACCAAAGGTAGGGACAATCTTGGGGATTGCTCTGTCAGGCCTTCAGTCAGTGCAGATGTAGTTAGGGATCTTCTGGAAGGGCTAGACATTTTTAAATCTTCAGGTCCAGATGCCGTCCACGCAAGGATGTTGAGGGAGCTGGCAGGGGTCATCGTGGAGCCCTTGGCCTGACCGTATGAGCATTCGTGGTCATCTGGCCAGGTGCCGGTTGATTGGAAACTGGCTAATGTGGTCCCAATTTTCAAGAAAGGGAGGAAGGAGGACCCAAGTAACTATAGGCCCATAAGCCTCACCTCGGTGCTCGGGAAGATCTTGGAGAGAATCATCAAGGAGCACATCTGTGGGGGGCCAGCAGGGGA
>NW_017729034.1:60464948-60465285 GCF_001723915.1 Gavialis gangeticus
CCTGTCTGAGGTCTTGTGAACCCAGCATTCATTCCTGCCTGTGGCAGGGGGTCAGGCTAGATGATCTGTTCAGGTCCCTCCTGACCCTAGTTACTATGGAACTATGAAACTCATGGCCTCTGACACACATAAGAAAAAAACACCCCCTCCCCACAAAACCCACCCAACTGATTCAATCAGCTATTAGATAAAAGCACCAAAAATCTGGCTGAAGCGGCTGATCTATACTGATTTTGGGCAAGCTAGGTCAAGCTAAAGTAATGCCTGTTCTGGGCATGCTCTGCACTGGGTTCAGGGTTGTTCCAAGCTAAAAGTGCTAGTCCCATTCTTCCCCCCC
>NW_017729034.1:60470285-60472947 GCF_001723915.1 Gavialis gangeticus
GTCCTCCCCCCTCCCCCCCCCCCCCCCCCCCGTGTGTAAAAGCCCATTTGAAAATTCTGACTAATGATGAGCAACATGACAATACAAAAATACATGTTTTGGCCTAAAAAATCCACTTTTGATTAAAATCGTGTGCAAGATAAATGGTCTAGTTAACATGAAAAAAATTGCATCAGGGAGACCAGAAAGCCATGTTAAGACTCGTACCTCAAATTAAGCATACATTTAAATAATAAAGCATTCATTTCCCATCAAATATTTAAATGCTTAGCTATATCTTGGCCTTATGTTAAATGTATACTGTAATTTGGATGGGCCTTTTTTAAGTTGCCTTTAAATTTTCAGGTAGACTAGTACTAATGCGGGTAGTATTCTATAATAACAATAATGATACATTGCATTTACTCACTGTGAAGTTTATGGGAATTATTTCCACTAAAGCCATTAAAAATTGAGACACAGAAGACCATGAGTAGACGAAATGAGGGGGGGGTGTGTTCACAAAACTTTAAAGCTGGCAAAATGATTTTGCACCGATTTAATGGTGTCAGTGTTTGCATGCCTGGGCAGTGTACTGTGCATTAATTCCAGCTGCTGTAGGAAATTTGGCGGCATAATGCGCCTTAAATTACTCAGGGTGCAGCAAACTACACCTTCTCTGAGGAGTTTTAGTTTGCTGCCCCTACAGCTGTGGAGTGAAGCACCAGGCTCCATGCAGCTCAGGAGCTCTGCAGGAAGCCCTACAGGTAGCCTGGCAGCAGTCTGGGAAAGCAGGCTCTTCCTGGTAGAAGCGGCAAGCCTGCTCTTCCCCACCGGAGCCTGCCTGTCTGCCTGAGCTGCGCAGGGTCCTTGTGCTTCCCTTTGCAGCTGAAGGGCCCCTGGGACCATCCGAGCTGGGTGCCTGCAGGCAGATGCTGCCTTTGTGGGGGGAAGGGGGCTGCTGCTGCCATGGATTTCATAGATTTCATGGACATTGGAGCTGGAAGGGACCTTGGAAGATCATTGAGTCCAGCCCCTCGCCCCAGGGGCAGGAAGTCAGCAGGGATCATAGGATCATAGCAACATAAGCATCCAAATGTGTCTTGAATGCATTCAAAGTGGGTGCTTGAACTGCCTCTGGAACCAGTCTATTTCAAAACTTGGGGGCTTGGACAGTGAAGAAGTTCTTTCTTATGTCCAGCCTGAATCGGTTGCGGTGGAGTTTGTGACCATTCGATCTTGTCATCCCTTGGGGCACTCTGGTGAACAGATGTTCCCCCAGATCCTGATGAGCACCCCTGATAAATTTATAGGTGGCCACCAGATCACCCCTGAGCCTGCGCTTTTTCAGGCTGAAGAGCCCTATGGTTCTCAGCCTCTCAACATAAGGTCTGTTTTCCTGACCTCTGATCATGCGTGTGGCTCTCCTCTGCACCCTCTCATGCTTCTTCACAACCTTTTTGAATTGTGGAGCCCAAAACTGGATGCACTACTCCAGCTGTGGCCTCACCAAGGCTGAGTACAATGGGAGAATGATGTCCCAGGATTTGTTTGAGAAGCATCTATGGATACAAGCCAGTGTTTTGCTCGGTTTACTGGCTGCAGCGTCACATTGCAGGCTCATGTTCATCTTGTGGTCAATCATGACCCCCAAGTCCCTTTCATCTGTAGTGCTGACCAGTGTAGCACTTCTGAGCCTATAAGCATGGTGCAGGTTTTTTCTTCCAAGGTGAAGAACCTTGCATTTTTCGATGTTGAACACCATCAGGTTCTCATCTGCCCATTTCATGAGTCTGTCCAGATCTGCCTGGATCATCCTCCTGTCCTCAGGTGTGGATGCTTTACCCCAGAGTTTGGTGTTGTCAACAAACTTGGCCAGTCTGCTTCTGACACCGATGTCCACATCACTGATGAAGATATTAAATGGTATAGGCCCTAGGACTGAGCCTTGTGGGACCTCACTGGTCACAACACACCAAGACGATTGGCTCCCATTGACCACCACCCTCTGGGTCCTACCACGGAGCCAATTCCCCAGACAGGGGATTGTGGTGAGGTTGAGGCCACAGTTAGCCAGTTTAGTCAAGAGGTGATCGTGGGATACCAGATCAAAGACATTTTTAAAGTCAAGATATACAACTTTGATCTCTTCCTCCTTGTCCAGGTGATAAGTCACCTGGTCATAAAAGGAAATGAGATTGGTCAGGCAAAACCTACCCGCAACAAACCAAAGCTGGGTATCCCTCATGATATTGCCTTCAGCTAGTCTGTTAAGGATGGCCTCTTTGATAATCTTTTCCAAGACCTTCCCCAGGATAGAGGTCAGGCTGATGGGCCTGTAGTTTGCCCCCTATCTTGAAGATAGGCATGACATTGGCCCTCTTCCAATCATCGGGCACTTCGCCAGAGTGCCAAGAGCTCTCAAAGATCTGTGCCAGGGGCTGAGCTATGATGCTCACCAGCTCCCTGAGTACCTTTGGGTGTAACCCATCACGGCCTGCTGACTTGAAGGTATCCAGCCTGTCAAGGTGTCCCTTCACGAGGTCAGCTTCGATGAAGGGCAAGGAATCTCCCTCACTTGGGCCTTCCTGACCCACAGCTGGCAGGACTGTCCCATGGGATTGGTGAAAAACTGATGCAAAGTACCCATTTAACAAGTTCACTTTTTCCTGGGCGTCAGTTG
>NW_017729034.1:60474147-60488050 GCF_001723915.1 Gavialis gangeticus
CATTTAACAAGTTCACTTTTTCCTGGGCGTCAGTTGTCAGTTGCCCCATCTGCTTTAGCAGGGGTCCAATGTTGCCCTTGCTTTTCCTCTGGCTTCCCACATATCTAAAAAGAGGACTTTTTATTTTCCTTGATATTTGTAGCTAGCTGGAGTTCCATCACAGCCTTGGCTTTCCTGCTTTGCTATCTGCAGGTCCGGGCCAGAGCAGTGTATTCCTCCTTGGTGGCAGTTCCAGTTCTCCATCCTTTGTAGGTCTTCCTTTTAACACGTAGGAGGTCCGGCAGTTCCCTGGAGAGCCAAGGGGGCTGCTGTGCCCTTTTTCTGCCTTTCCTCCAAGACGGGATGGGCTTTGCTTGTGCATCCAGGATTGCTCCCTTGAGGAGCAACCACTTATCCTGAATTCCTCTCATCATTGGGTTGTGGCCTTTTAGGGCCTCTTTGACAAGCCTTCTTAGCTTGTCAAAGTAAGCCTTCCTGAAGTTGAGGACTTCTGTATTACTGGCTGACTTGCCAGCCTTATAGCAGATGGTGAAAGTGATCAGCTCATGATCACTGTCACCCAGGTTCCCTTCAATTGTTATGTTGCTGATTAGGTCATCCCCAGCTGCCAGTATGAGGTCAAGCAGCACTTTACCTCTTGTCAGCCTGTAGACTTCCTGCATCAGATAGAGGTCGTCCACACATGAGAGAAAGCTTTAATCAGCCCTTAATTGAAGCAGTGTTTTCTAAGACCCACCACTTCAATTTAGGGCCCCTATTTCATCTGCACATGCCCAGAGAGGCAGATTAACTTTCCTAAGGCTACCAAAATTACCCAAGTCAATTGCCTCATTATTGCATACCCTTATTGTTCATCTATGATGCGTCTCATTCCTTTAAAACCTTTAATAGTGTAGCAGGCTTAACTTTTAGAGTTGAATCCCAGGCTTGAGATCCTGCTGTTTTGATTGGTGGAGCCCATCCATCAATCAGGAGGCAGCAAGAGAAATAACATCACACCCCTTTCCTGAGGGGAAGAGGAGAAGAGCTTCCCTAGACCTGATTGAGGACTTCAAACTATCAGAACCAAAAGACTTCAGGGGTGGAGCCCTGGAGCATATAAACGGAGCTGCACGCCCAGCATGAGGGGCAGATGCATCGGGGACAGAGAAGAGAGAAGAGGGGGCTTAGAAGAGCTGAGAGCTGCTCAGCAGGACAAAGCAGTACCCTACGAAGAGCCCCTGAAGACTTCTATCAGCAGGGAGCATGGCACAGCACCAGCGCTTAGGCTCTTGGTGCGCAGCATGGTGCATGGCGTCCAGACCCTGGGAGCTGTGCGAGGCAGCTTGGGTCTGCAACCTCTTCCTGCAGCCAGAGACACGGTGCACATGCCGGTGCATGGAGCAGGATCTTTGGAGCCTCTGGGGTGGCTTAGGTCCTCAACCCCCAGAATGAGGCTGGGAGCTCAATGCAGGAGGCGCTGTATGGAGAGTGAAAGACCCTGGGAGCTGCTTGAGGTGGCTCAGGTCTACAGCTGCTGATACAGGGCAGCAGCTCAGTGCAGATGATGCTGCCAAGAGGGTCTGGGAACAGACTGAGCCCCAGTGCTGCATAAGGCCGTCCAGGCCTCCAACCCCTAGCACAAGGCAAAGTTCCCACTACACACAGTGTTGCATGTGGCCCTAAGCCAGGATGGCAACAGCAGAGCCAGGCCGCAGGAAAACCTGGCGGGGAACAGAGCTTGACCTGGAGAACAAGAGGCAACCTTCTGGGACTGTGAAGTAATAAGTTACCTTGGAGAGAGGGTCCCCACAGGGGAGGGACCCCCCTGAGGGTTGCGAAAGCATACCACGTGAGCTACTCCCACGTGGTATTCTGGGTGATAGCAGGGGAGTTTAGGAGTCTTTGGGGTCTTCCTCTTCTTTTTCTTTCCCCCCACCTCCTTTCCTGTAGTGGTACCTTGGGAGTGGGGCCCCTGCCCTGGAGGGCACCCAGGTAGTCTAAGGACTGCTGATTATATTTGTGGACTGTGCCTTACAGTTTATGTGAATAATTTGAAGTAATAGTTTGTATATGAATAGAGTTATAAGGTTACCCAATCAATATCCTTTGGTCTGGTTTGTTCTATTGTTCATCTGTACTTTAAATGATAACTGGGTGTGTGTATCTATCTATCTATCTAGAGAGAGCTATTATAGGGTTTATTGTTTTGTAAATTTGTACATATGTATATAATCTATGTCCTTACCCTTTTAAAGTTTTGTTGTAATAATAAGTCTGTATATAGTTAAGTAACTGATTGACTGGACCTGACTCTATAGGAGATGGAGGTGGCCACTGAGCTGTTGTGTCCCTCCACAGCACACTGCCTTGCCAATAATTCCTTCAATTGGAGAGGGAAGTACAAACCCATGTACACTCGGGCTACAATAGGTTCAAACCCTCAGCCTAAATTTGGCAGAATAGATTGAATCTGAAGCCATCCTAAGGCTTCAAAATCTTTGATCAATTATTTTAAAAAAATCACCTCTACTTTTCTTGGTTTAGATTGGAACTAAATGTGGAATTATGGCTATAACTTGTAAGCAGTGCCAAATTTGCTTTGGATATAAATAATTTGTGATGTCAATATTTCTATGTAATAGTTGGTAATATTTAAGAAATTTGAAGAATAGTCTATGGTGACTGTGCTTTAGAGAAAATATCTGTTTAAGCCACCATACTTGTCTCCCTGGACATTTATGAAGCATGACTTCAAGGCATTGGTGCTCAACCTTTTAGCCCTGCAGGCTGGAGAGGTAGTGCTAAATCCGTCCATGGACTGAATTTGTTTGGCAAGCCCAATCTGGCAGGTGGGATGGGTACAGCAGGGGACCTAATCTAGCTGCAGAGGGTGTGTCTGGCCTAGTCTTGATTTAGCTATGTGGTAATGCCCCAGCCCAATCCAGTCATATGGCATTAGCCTGGGCCTGATTAGGTCACACAGAGCCCTGCAGATTTTGCAGCTCCACAGGAGAAAGATCCAGGACCAGACCCTGCTCCTCAACCAGCTGGTGATGGCCACAGAGGACAGTTAGTGGATGCACAGATGTAGTGGGTAGAGGACTCCTGGCAGTAGGAACATGAGTTTCAGTGGCAGTGACAATGGCAGGCACCCCCAACCCCTAGGGCCCAGGTGAACCACGTACCTGCCAGGAGGGGCCAGGGTACTGGGTGTGAGAGGCTCTGGCTGATTACCTCCTCGTTCACTCCCCACTGTAGCCCACCTAGACAGCTCTCCATGAACCCCACACTCTACCAACCGTCCCCAGCACCACACTCACTGCAGACAGCTCTCAGAAAAACACTTTATTGCCCTCACAACAAAGAGACCCTCCTTCCCCCTCCATCCACAACAACAGAACACCTCCACCATGGACCCCACCCACAAACAATAAAACATCCTTTTCCTTATGCATTCTATTTACAATGCGGTTTGTCTGTGTCTCCTCCTACGGTAGGGTGGCTGTGGGGTGGGGGTGTCTAGGCACAGGGGGCCAGAACCCCAGCCTCTGGCCATTCCCCTCATGCTGTGTCTGTGTGTGTGCACACTGAAGTGGCTGTTGGTCCTCCAGCATGGGTGGCTCCCTCACCAGCAGCAAGTGGCCAGGGCCATCAGGGCTGGCACATGTTTCTGGCCCTGCTGCAGGCAGCTCTGGCTCTGCATCTGCATGAAGCAGGGGTGAGCAGCAATGCTGGGCCCAGGTGAGGGGGGCTGCATACCAGGGGACCCAGGGCAGAAGCTGGGGTAGGGGCTTCTGACTGGTGGAGGTGGCACTGGATCTCTGCCCAGGTCTATGAGGGGGCCTGCTCCTGGGCAATGGGAAGCTGCCGGGGCCAGGTGGGGCAAGGGTCAGGGACAAGGCAGCAGGTGACATGAAGGCGACCACCAGGGCCTGGACAGTGTCCAGCAGGTGGCGGTCATCCTTCATGGCCTGCACTGTCCTGGCATGACCATACTCCCATAGGGGCTCAGGGCCTCAATGCACTCCCACTCCAGGGCCAGGAGCTACACCCTGAACTCCAGCCCTCCAAGTCCTGCGTCATCTCACATTGGTCCCGCACATCTTCATGTGCCATGTTCTCCACCTGCTACCTGTCCCGCTGGGCAACATCCTCCACCCACTACATTTGTGCATCCACCAACTGTCCTCTGTGGCCATCACCAGCTGGTTGAGGAGCAGGGTCTGGTCCTGGATCTTTCTCCTGTGGAGCTGCAACATCTGCAGGGCTCTGGTTATGGGTGGCAGCAACAGTGAGGCTTAATCCTGGCTGCCAACTGTGGCCTCTGCCCCATGGGCAGCTGTAAGGCCTGCAGAGCCATGAGAAAGAAGCTGTTTGTGAGAGTTTGAAACATTTTTTAGATAAGATGCTCTGTGCCAGGGTCCTGTGCAGTGCCTGGCCTCAGATCAGGGGTTGGGCATGCACAGGTGCCCAGGAGCCATGGTAAGTCAGCTGGGCAGGAGTGGGCCCAGGTGGCCACTGGTTGAGCCTCCCTTCCCAACTCACTCCCTGGGAGCTGGCAGACTGCTGGGTGCTGGCCACAGGCAGCCTGCCTCCCCAACCCCATTCCCAAACTGGGATGGGCCAGGCTTCTGGCTGCAACTGCTGCTGTGGCTCCAGACTCTGCTGCCCCAACTTCTCCTCCTGCAACCATCTGGTCTTCTGTGCTGCCACCACACCCATCGTGCCCAGCTTGCGGGGGTGCAGGGTTCCTGGACGAGTGGGACAAGGAGCTGTCTGCACCTCCATGTTCCTCACAGGGGACCTCTCCAGGGAGAGGCCCCAGGGCCAGTCCCCCTCCATGCCAGTGGTGTGCCCCAAGCATGCCCCTGCTTCATGTGTTCTGGGTACTGCACAAGGAGCTGTTTGTGTGGACTCAGGGGTGCTTGACCTACTACGCCCTGCTGCTGTGGATTGTCATGGTGCTCTGGGCACACCTGCGTACCTGGCATGGGACCCTAAGCTTCAATTGGGGTGAAGGCAGGTCAGCACAGGTTTCCTACAGCCTATTCAGGGGCAGCAGAGGCCAAAAGCTCCCCCAGACTCTCTGCTTTTGTGCCCCAGGACCCAAAATGCCTGCAGATTTTTAAAGGGCCTGTGGCTGTGGCTACCATAGAGGTGGCCTAGCCCTGGGGCCCTGGGGCTAAGCTCAGGCTGGCCCCCTAGTGGCAGGGCTGACTGAGAGCAAATTTGCTTCCAGTTGGCATCTACATGTGCATTATTATGCAGTAATTACTCGTGAAGAAATTTGCTACTTGCATTTGCGGGTAGCAAATTTACTCACAAGTAGTAAAGTTTACTGCACTGAAAGAATAGATACATGTAGACATATATGCTTATTGCACAGTAAACTACACTACTTCACAGTAAAGCATCTTGTACAGACGCACCCACTGAATATCAAATCAAGTTTAAGGCCTCATTCTTCATCTTCAATGTATTCAACTGCCTGGACCAAGGGCAACTCCAAGATCCCTTTAAAATCTGATACAAGGACCATCATCATTCTTCAGGCATAATGAAACTTCATTAGTCAAGGAGGCCTAGCAATGCAGACGGTGATTGGTATTTTTGTATGAAGTTAAAGGTGTATAATAACTCCTCTTGAGTATGGTGCATCATACTGGAAATTAGTGAGGATCTTTGTACCCATAGCAGATGCCACGTGCATGCTCTTTTCTAATTGGTATTCAATGTGATAAAACCTGGAAGCTGCTACTAGTGAAATATCCTTTTCCCCTTTGACTGTTTTTATAAACTGTCTCTTTCCTGGATAAGCTCAATTAATATGGAAAGCAAACCCTTTTTGGTGTGTGGTTTTTTGTCTGAGCATAAGACATGATATTTATTGGCTTTGACATCTGTGCTGTTGTAAGTTTTGGAGCAAATTACATTTTCTTCATCAAAATATTTCAAAACCACAGTTATAAATCAAAGTAAATGACAGTTCAAATAGGCATGGATGACATAGGTGTTTCATTTTATCTTGGGCATAGCCTATAATCATTTTCTTTTCATAACAGCTGGCTAAGTTGCTAGTTTAAATATTTATTTTTCATTTTTCCCAAAAGAGTGAACTCTATTAAAACAAATGGGGTTAGTTAAGCAACTTCTCTTCAAAGCTAATAGAATGAAGTAGTTATTTTCTAATGGATGCATGACAACATAGTTTTAATGCAGGATGTTTAAAAAGAGGAAGAAAAATTAAAAATCCCTCAAAATTACTGCTGGCTCCTTCCATTTTATTCTTAGTAGTCTAAAAATAATGTAATAGCATTTCAGCCTATTTTAAGTCTCCCTTTTGATGCATATTTATTAATTTGCAGGCAGCCACTATATATACAATACACTTTGCCATGCAATTTCATTTACAGTTTAATTATCAGCACCCAGGCTGATTTGAAGTGTTTTCACTCTTTGTTTTGTTTTTAGCATGATCCTTTACATGGCCACTCAGCTATCATAGAGATGATCATCCTATATAACCACAAAAGATAGGTAAATCAGTGGGTAGTAGTTAGGTAGATTAATAGAATAACAGATCAACAGACTGATAGATGCACCATGCAAAAGAACATATGCTGCAGTGAAAAAGGAGAGCTTTTGTCCAGAAATGGTTGGAAAATGTTTTGTCTTAAAGGATTGATGGCCTAGCCAATTTGTTATGGCTCAGTGACTGCTTGCCTCTACAAAATTCTGTGTGACACTTGAGTAAAAAGCTACAAACAGGGTTAAGAGTCTCACAGCTTTCTCCAGAGATCAGTATTTTGACAGGTCACACCCTATGTCTGGCACCACCACTCCCCACTTTCATTAAGTCTTCTTTTCCATTTTTTTGTCCTTCTTACTTGAGCCAAAAGAAACAAGAGGGCAGCACAGCACAGTTTTAGCAGAATATGATTTTTTATCATTTTAACACTACATTACACTACTTACCAAATATTTAGGTTCTGTTCTTCTAGGGAAAAAGTGCATGTCAGGACTTAGAAGAAGGCACATAGACTGTAAAATGTACATGTGAATTACTATTCTTGCATTATAAGCAAATCCATATGGCATTGTGGTTTATAAAATCTTCAACAATCTCCCACACAACTGTCAAATGAAAACATTTTTTTCAAACAATTCCTTCCCTCATCACTTTATCCCATGTGTTCAAGAAAATGTCTTCTAATAAACAAGTATAACAAATACTACACTGCAAAACAGAGAAAGAAATACTTTGCCAACTAGCAAAATAGAGAGGCTAGATTGAGAGTTAGGACCAGCTCATAAACTGGTGTAAATTGGTTTAACTCCTTATATCTCCATGGAGCAATGCTGATTTACCTCATCTAAAGATTTGGCCTTTTATACCTGGCTTGATTCATGGGTGGATCTAGAGAGGGGAAGTTGTGGCCACATCACTTCAGGTGCATGGTGCATACACAGGGAGCTCTCTGAGCTCACTGGCATGTCACCACAGCTCCGTCTGGAGTCCTGCATGTGCGGTAAGCACTGAGATCATCAGCTGGTTAATGAAGACTCTGGCCAGGGTCCCTGCTTTTGCACAGCTGCGGTGCCCAGAGGTGAACACTGACACCATTTGCCCTTCCTTCCTTCCTTCTTCAAGCCCCCTCCCACCTGCTGAGTTCAGTGGCAGGAGAAGAGAGGGGATAAGTGTCAGCTGTGGTGCTTACCTCCCAGGCTCTGAAGCTGTATGATTGTAGGGACTCCAGCCAAATCTCCCTCTGATCTGCTGGTGAGCTCAGAGCTCATGGGACAGTCAAAGTTCTTCAGGAGCTGCATTCTGGTGAGCTCAGAGAGTTTAATGTGCATGCACCACACAGCAGAAGAGTGGTGTGACTACACTGACGCACCCTCCTGGATCTGCCCCTGGCTTGGTTTAAGGGGCAACACATAGCTGAACAGCTCCAGGCACATCTTGGCTTCCTTTGCTCTGTACTAGCTCTTTATAGAGTACATTTCACTTCCTTGTGCTTCTGCTCAGCTCCACTGAGCACATGGCAGGGGATGGAAATTAGGGTGCACTCACTCTTTGTCCCTGGCTCCTCCAACTGGCCAAGGAGGTGACAGCCCCATGGACCCTGCTCTCCCTCTTTCTCCATGTCAGTGTGACTTAACTCTCATTCCAGGTAAGTTCTGTGCAGGAGTACATAAAAATGGGAAGTTGGAACATGAAGGAGGGCATTTGGTGTTCAAAAGCTGGTCTAACAGCTCTCTTAACCATGCAGTAGGTCCAAAATTTTATCACCAAAAATCCTTTCCTCTCGAAAATGGGAAGGCCTTCTGCACCCCCTCAATGATGTGTTCAGCAACATATGGCTAGGATAAAATCTAGCTCACAGTAATGAATAGCAGACAACTATTGCACTATATACATTTTGGTAGTCCCAAGGAAAGGGGTAAAAGTAGGAATATGTCAATCTCCCTGAAGGACCTATCTCACTCATGTTTCTCATTACTGCCACTCCCTCAATGCAGGAATGGGGTGGATGAATAGACCCTGGTGTAGTCCTTTGTGTATAGTAGTATCAGTCAGGCTGATAGCCCCAAATGAACAAAAGAGTACAAAAAAGGCAAAAAACAGAACACCAACTGACAAGGCAGAGGTCTCTATGTTCAGGAACCTAAAGTACACCTCATAGAAAGAGAAAAGAATGAAAACGCCTAACTTACAGTCAAAGTTCCTTCAAGGTGTAGGAGAAAATGAAGTCTGGCAGTTAGTAAGCCTTGTCTTATCATTTCTGTGTGTTGCTCTGGTGGGAGAAAGGAAAAATTACTAACTATCTGAACTGGCATAGAAAGATGATAGGAAACTAAATGGCCTGATATTGTCGTCAACATATTTTTGGGATTGTGTCATCTGTGGTCAACAGAGGCACGTAGGTTCTCTGTGTGTATTCAGGAAAGAAATTGATGGAATTTTCTGGACATTTTAAGGAGTAATGGGAGAAAGTAATAGCATAGAATGAAAGTAGTCACTTGAAGAAAAAGAGAAAAATGTTAAAAACCATATAGTGTTTGGCCAAGTAGGATGGAGAATCAGCACTGATGGACAAAGAAGCTCACTGCATAGGCTAGATGAGAGGAAGAGGGCAAGGAAAATATTTGACAAACACATGCAATGGAAAAGCATAAAAACAGTTCTTATGACAAGACCTTATTTTAAATATTTTAACCACTTATATATTAAGGCCCAGTAATGACCTGTAATAACATGGCACGAAGTACAGACAGCCACTCCTGCCACAAAGCAATATAACAAAAATAATACATTGGCAAAAATACAGAAGAAAGTAGCAATAACACTCTGAAACTATACATTAGAAGTGAAAAAACAAAACAAGACAAAACCCTTTTAGACCATTTATGCACCACTATTTGCATGCTCAGACCAGAGCTGGCAGGAAAATGATTTCCCTATGTCATGAATAGTCTTTGAGGCTATTCAAGAAATCCATGGTAGAAGTGCTCTAACTTTTTAGCTTTACTCTAAGCACCCCTGTTTAGGTCAGGAGAAAGCAGAACACATTAGCCCTTTTGGGGGTTGCAGGTAGAAAGGCCTCTCACATGCCTCCCAGAATGTGTCCTGTGTTCTGTGTCCATGTGTGTGTGAGAGTATTCAGGATACCTGGTGTGTGTGTGTGCGCATGCATACCACACACACACACACCCCTATACAGAACCCAGGCATCCTGGACACTCATACATACACACACATGCAGACACACACACAGAGCACCCTGGTTTCCAGGACACAACTGGGGCACCGACTTTCATGCAACTGATGAGGAAGATGTCTGCCTGTTACACAGTTCCCTGTTCCCCCAGGCTGATCTCATCACCCTGATCTCATCACCAGTGACATCATCACTCCCCCAGTCCTCTTTATGAGGCCCTATGTGAGGCAGTTGGACCACCAGAAGGAGCACTTCAAGTATGGACCAGGCCAGGTACTGCAGGCTTATGTGGCATGGGGGTCGGAGAGAGAGCAAGCTCCTTGCCCATGTGTGTGGCCCCAGCCCTGCACCATGGCAGGCTGTCCAAAACTGTGAAATCCTGGCTGATTGCTTCATCACCTGCATGGACCAGGAGCCCTCCCTGGATGAGTATTGCTGGAGGGCTTCATGTGCACACTTTAGGCCATGGGTCTGCTGCCATGGACTCCTCTGACCCTGAATCATGGGCACCACTGCCCACAACCCAGGCTGCCTGGGCACTATCCCCCTTCCCGTCTCTCTCAACCCCATAGGGGCGCATATCGGGGCATGGGGGAAAGTGGCATAAGGAAGAGATGTGCCTAGTTTTAATCAAATGTTGAATCTGCTAAACTTTTAGTGCATTTAAAACACAAAAACTGTGCAACAGTGCCTGCTCTGGAACTTGGAACCACCTTCTCAGTTAACATTGAAAGAGTGGGAATAGACCTTGCCTGCACTGGGTGGTTATGCCATTGAGGTGGGGGAGAGGGTCAGCAGCCACAGGGAGCTCAGCATGAAACCTTGGGGTAGCAGGGGAAATGCTGCATGTGAAACTGCTGCCCCTCAGTTTAACTAAATGTGGCAGCTCCCAAACTTGTGTGTATAATTAAAAAAAGCAATGTGGCCAAGGCCTTGGCTGTCTTCTTTGCCATCCTGATCCAAGGCTGCCCCGGCTGCACTGTGCCCAGCCTGGTGGGGCTGAGCCGTGCAGAGCCCCTAGGAGCTGATGTAGCCTCTCCCATGGGCATGTCCATCATGGAGGTCAGACACTAACCCAGCATAGAGGTGGGTGGAGCAGGGAAAGCCATGCCGCATGCTGGGGAAGACACAGTCCCAGCTCGCCTGTTGTCCTGGGAGGGAGCCCCAGCACAGGTTTCTAAGGGCACCTGAATCTCAGGCATGCAGTGAAGCATCCTGCCCCACAGGGCTGCATTACCAGCCAGCAAACCTGCCAAGGACTTCTGCTGCCAGAACCACAACTCCTGCATCTGTACGTGCAGAACAGCACCCACCACTTCTTCATGGCAGCAACAAATAGCAGCGCAGGGCCCTGTGGGCTTAGTTCCAGCCCACTGTTGTCTGACGCTGGGGAGACAGGAACATGGGGAGGAGGTTAGAGCTGGGGCTGGGGCCAGGCTAACTGCATCCAGGGGGACTGGAGGCTCCCACCTCCTCAGCTGGTGCTGGGCTGCACTGCCCAGCTACACTGCAGCGGGCTTCCGGGGCTGTCTAGAGTGCTGACCAGGAAAGGCTGCCCAGTGATCTGTGTTAAAGCACCTTAAGGCATCCACATATAGACACATGCCTAAATTGCCCTAATGTGCCTTAGGCCCACACCCACACAGATGTATTCCCTGCACTCTACGACATTAAACCAAGTGACATAAAAAGACAAACCCTAACCATTCCCCTGCTGCCAGGTTTCTGGGCCTGCAGAGAGCTTGGCAGGCTGGGTACTGTGGCCTTGTGTGTTTCACTGACTTTAGATAAGGGGTGGGGTGAATGGGAAAGAAATGATCATTCAGAGTAATCTAGTCTGAAATCTGTTCCTACAGCATTTTATACCAACATCACATGTGTCCCCCATTGGGCACAATCTTGATAAAGAAGCATGGATCAAGCTGAATAGACTGAGATCTGGAAAAGGACACTTCAAAACAACAGTGTACAAGAAGAACATCTTGGACAGCCCCCTTTGTGAATGTGGTGCCCAGCAAACAGCACTTAATTGAAAGCTGCAATCTTTACAAATGCCCAGACGGAGTAGATGGAATCCACACGCTGAGTGATAATAACAGACAATGGTTTATAGCTGACTGGAGGGAACAAGGGCGGTGGTTGGAAACAGACACTTTGTTGACTTATCAGTGACAGCCCAGGGATGGGGTTGGCTCACTGCTTGGGCAGAACACATGAACTCTGGTCAAAGCTAACCTGTTGCCCCGTGAGTGGGGTGCCATAAAGCCCTGTGGGTTGGCACAGGAATGCAACCTGACATAAGTCACAATGGGATCTGGTACACATTTGTTACGGCACTCTTAACTTACAGTGCTGAAGTCTGATACCACTTCCATACAGGGTTATCTTAGAGTGAGCTCCACCATTTTTACAATGTTCTATGTGTTTTGACCATCTGTTTGGTTACAGCTGTAAAATCATTTTCTGCTTGCCTACTGTGCAATAAGTGTAACTTCTGTACATGGCCTGAGATTTCAAAGCTGTTTCTATTCTATTCTGTATAAAGACCAAACAGAAACCTTTTAAAATTTTTCATGAATAAAAAAGAGAGCAATTATAAGGAAAACTCACTTCAGAATTGCAAATAGGGCAGTGGTTAGAACATCCAACTCTGCCAGCCACTGGCCTAATGGCTATTTCAGGGATTTTGACTAGACATTCCATTCTGGAGTCCCACTTACAGTGTTAGTATTTTCAAAACTATAAGGTGTCTACAAAAAACTTAGGTTTTGATGAATTGATATCTTCTGAAAAAAATCTCTTTTCAGAAGTTCTTGATTTTTTTGGTTTTGGATGATGAGAATACAAAAAGGTTTGGAAGCCTCGTTCCAAGAACAAAACAAAACAAAATAAAAAACCTCACAACAATAGTAAGGATTATTTGTATTTAAGTATCTGAATTGTGAAATCTGTACATTTGGAATAGCAATTTCATAACAGACTTTTTGTTTCAAGTCTTCCAGAAATTCTGCTTCCAGTTGTCCAGTTACACTCCAAGAACAGACTTTTACTTTTTCCTTTTTTTTACACTTATACTTTCCTTTGCAGTTCAAAATTAGGAGTGGGGAAAAAAAGGAAAATAAGCTGTCCAAACAATTTTAAATATCAATATTTGATCAAAGTTTTGAAACAAGTTTTTGGTTAATTGTCCGTTTTCACCAGCTATGTCACTTACGTAGCAATAACCTTTTGTATTTTTATAGCTCCTTTCATCTCAAGGTCTCAATACTCATTGCTGAATCAAGTCAGATAACACTCCTGTGAGATAATTAATCATGAATGACAGCAGTTTACAAATAGACCAGGAGGAAAATATCAGCCTTGTTTGACACCAACTCCATTGTAGGTTAGCACTTGGCTCTGAGCACGTGAGTGAGTTGTCCAAAATTAAGGTGGTAATGGAAACTAGATCTTCTGTCTCTTTGGCTTGTGTTTTATCCACAGGACTGTCCCACAGGAATAAGGAAACAATTCTGATCTGATACTCAAGTAATCCCAACTCTTAAAAAGATTTACCTAAAAATGATTAAAATGCCCCCCCCTTTGAAACTTGTGATTTTTTTCCACCTTCATCTTGTCTGATAGATTATCTTGATTTAGGAAAATATAACATGTCTTCATTTTTTACCATTCATTTAGAGTAAGAACACTAATACATCCAAGTACATTATCTTAATATTTAACAGAAATAAGTAAATGGGTTATTTTTGGAGAACAACAATTTTCTGCATATGCTTATTTGATTCACATGAATTATAGCATCTGGAAAAATCTGCTATGTATTACCTAATTCCTACACACAAGGGTAAAATGAGGAGAAATACATTTTTTGCAAACAAGCCTGAAAGGGGTTCATATAAGTTCAGATAGTGGACATAAGGCTATCTATTATGCATTTTAAAGCTATTTTGTGAGTTATTCTGATATTTGTCTGTAGAACAGCTAAAGAAAACTAAGTAATCCCATCCAAAGCCTTTTAGAAATGAGAAAGAGAGTGTTAGGGTGACAATATTTGGATCTTAGGGAGCACTGAATTTGCAGCTGAATACAAGGCATGACTTGTGGCCTAGCAAAGCTGCTAGCCAAAAGGCAGAATGATATCTAAGCCAGCCATCTGCTTATGCTAAGTAACCATCTTAACTATGTCAACCATTTTCTGA
>NW_017729034.1:60493050-60494343 GCF_001723915.1 Gavialis gangeticus
AGCAGCAAGTGAATCTGTGTGAGTCTGTGTGCTGTGAACCAGCTACAGTAAGGAACGAGATAAGATAAAGGGGCCCAAAAAGGTAGAAGATGGTACAACCTAAGATGGAAAAACAGACTGAAATGTGGAAAACAACACGTAATTGGTAACAGAATCGAAGATGAATATATTTAAAAGGGTGAATGGTGGTTGGTGAAGAAGGCTCCAGAAGCTTCCAGGTTTTAGTCAAAGTCTGCCCATTGACCAAAGAAAAGGAGTCAAGGTCTTAGACATGCACTCATAGCAAGAAGTCATATAAATGAATGAAATGCATGGGTGATTCCATGCTAATGAAGCAAACAGTAAACAGAGGTGGAGCTTGAGATGGGAGGAGAAATGGGTGGAATAAAAGGTGGGACCAAAGTCGAGTAAATGTTAATAAGTATAAAACAAAGTGTATAAATATGGGGAAAAAATATTGTTCATGGCGGCTCCCCATATTCCATCAGTGTGGGAGCTAGTCCAAAGCTGTCTCCATTCTGAATAAAGCTGTTGCAAGCAATGTGTGCTGGTATTTGCTCCCTGCTCTGCTCTGTCTAATGAGTAATAGGATCCATGGGTAATTGGACCGTCGCCTCCCTAGTCATTGGGCGCTGCATGGAGTCATGGTCTAACAGGTATATATCTCTGGAGTGTTTATCATCGAAGGCATGTCTAAATGTTGCCCTACAGCAATGTTGTTACTGTGCTATGCTTTAGAACTTCCTTTTGGAAGTACTAAAGCATGGTGCTGTAACTGCCCACACTGCACCATATGCGTGGTGTGTGGTTTGTTTAGCAGCTACTTTGTTGGAGAGGTGCGCTATAATGGGGGAGTGCACTGCTGCGGCAAAGTAGCTTCTCGTCATGTGTAGACACCTGTGGATGCTACATCACTGTAGCATGTCGCTATGGAAATATAGTGTCATGTGTAGATGAGCCCCATATGAATTATGAAATAACTGTTGCTCTTGAAAATTTAAAAGTGCAAAGAATAATTTCTATTTGAAGTGACGTTAACCATCACTGGCCCCTTTCAAATATATATTAAAAGATTGAAATCATTGGGCACTTTTACATGTGATGGGGATTTAGTCCCCTAAATTGAAATGGTGGGTTTTTAATTGCTATGATTAAAAACCCAGTGTTTCAATTTAGGGGCTTCTGTCACTGTTACAGTGAGGCGCCTGATCCTTTTTCTTTGGGGGGGGTGTTGCAGAGCCTGCCCCCATCTCTCTCAGCTGGGGGGGGGGGGGGGGCTGCTGACAGGCTGAG
>NW_017729034.1:60494513-60544208 GCF_001723915.1 Gavialis gangeticus
GGGGGGGGGGTGAGCTGCTGACAGGCTGAGTGGCCTCTGAACTGTGGGGGGCCGTAGTCCTTCCTTCACAGTGGCAGCCCTCCAGGGCCACCCAGGTGGGCTTCTAGTAGGTTGGATGCTGCCCCAGCTTCAACTTGGGGAAGAGTTGGATTGGGCTGGGTGCTGCCTCCAACCTGGGGCAGCACCTAGTCTGCTAGTAGTCTGCCCAGGGAGTCCTGGGGAGCACCAGTGCTGGAAAGGGAAGGACCAGGGCCCCCACAGCCCAGGGGCTGCTCATCCCACCAGCAGCTTGCCCCCGGGCTTCAGGAGATGCAGGTAGGTTCCACAAAAAAACAAAAAAAGGGATTGGGTCCCTCGCCACTTCTGCTTTCAGCCCACCTCTCCTGTGGTTGGAGGGGTGGGGGGAGTGGGCTGAGTCATCAAAAGGCCTCAATATTACAAATAGCTGCATTGCAAACTAAACTACATGTGGATGTGGTTTAGTTTGCAATGCAAAAAACTAATTTAAATCATTAAAAAAACCCTGCATGTGTACAGCATAGTACAATTAAACTGCAAAAACAGGCAATTTTCATCCCGTGTACAAGCACCCATTACAGCAATAAGAACACAGCTCTATCAAAAGGCCATGTCAATAGCAAACATTCACTGAAATCAATGGACATTTTTCATTTTTATTTCAGAGGGTGTTCAATCTGTTATATGAGTCTAGGTACATACATTCAGAAAGTCTGAGGGCGAACCAGTGAAACCTTCATGGGTTTCTCTAAACTGTGAAGCACAGATCAGGAATGAATAGAACATACATTTTTTTCACTGCTGGGGGCAACAGGTATGCCTGCATTGGCCAAGGCCAGTAGGCTGGCGGTGCTCCTGCATGGATCTCAGCATGATGGAAACTGCCAAAGGCAGGAGAATGCATCCAATAGGCAGGCCGTGCATGATTTGCTGCTGGGCTCATGTCCCCAACCCCCTGCTGTCAGCTGCAAATGGGTGGGAGCCAGCATAGAATTTCTCCTCAGCCCTACCCTCAAACTGCTGGCAGTGGCAGATGGGGAAGGCAGGGAAAATGGAGGCCTGTTCTCCCATCCCAGCCTCCCCCAACACAGGAAGAACTGCTGGGGGGAGCATGTGATGGTGGCTTTCTCCCCTCCCATACTGAATGACCCAGCATGGCTTCATACCCTAGCCCCACCACCTGCCAGCTGTTAGCAGCAGGCAGGAAGAGACTGGGAAAGGGGGAAAATGGGAGAAAGCAGGGGCCTCTGCCCACACCTCTCCCCCACCTCCAGCTCAGCCAAAACTGTGCTGGGCCAGTCAGCAGAGGAGAGGATAAAGCCCTAATTGTGTGCCTTCCTCCCACAGTTCTGGCTGTGTCAGGGGGGCCAAGGTGGGGATCTCATGTCCCCCCCTCACAGTTGAACTGACAGGTGCAGGCAGGACACGGGGCTGGAGAGCAGAGGCTTTGCTGCCTTGGTTCTGTGACAGTCCAGGAGTGGGGCTCCCTAGGTGCTTGGCCAAAGAACATGAATGCAAGCTGAGGCTAGCCTGCCTGCCTTTGTGGTGTGTGTGTGGGGGGGGGGAAGGGGCAGTTAGCAGGAGAACCACAAAGCATCCTGGGATGTCAGGGGACTGCAACAGCCATGTTTAATTTATATGCAAATTGCTATAGCCATGTTTAATTTCAAGGTTATTGTTTTAAAATTTGCTCCTCACTTCCTTTTTCACAGGAAGAGCAGGGTGTGACAGTAAGGGTCAAGGGAAGAGGCTATCAAGGGGAAAAGGTGGGGAGAAGCAGAGAGCAAAGTGTTACTTGATCCTCCAGATTTATTTTCCCTGCTGTGCAAGTGGGACGGGGATACACTGAAGGCAAGTCTCCATTAGATCATATACCTGGGAAATTATAAAATTATAATTTTTCCATATATAGAATCTGATTATTTGGGGGTCGCTTTATAATCAGGGTCATCTTCTATATGAGCAAATATGGTAGTTAGTCCAATAAAAGATATCACCTTGAGAAATCCTTGCCTTTCAACTCAAGATAGGAACATTTTGAAAAGAGAGCATCAAGAAAATATTGAGTGCACAATAATTCTGAAGCTCAACTTATACATGTTGTATCAGACATCACAAAAAAATATTCTGGAATAAATTGCATCATGGAAAAATGTAGAAAAATCAGTCTTTTGAAGGAGATTTGGAAGTTATCTTCATCTGTAATGATGAAATGGATGTCACTGGCCCTATGATTTCATAGATTTCATAGACATTAGAGATGAAAGGGACCTCAGAAGATTATCGAGTCCAGCCCCCGGCCTGAAGGGCAGGAAGTCAGCTGGAATCATAGGATCCCAGCAAGATAAGCATCCAATTTACTTTTGAAGGTGTTCAATGTAGGTGCTTGAACCACCTCCGATGGCAGGCTTCTCCAGACCTTGGGGGCTTGGACAGTAAAGAAATTCTTCCTTATGTCCAGCCTGAAATGGTTTTGTAGTTATTATAACCATTCGAGCTTGTCATCTGTTGGGGAGCTCTGGTCAACAAATGTTCCCCCAGATACTGGTGGTCACCCTGATAAACTTATAGGTGGCCATCAGCTCACCCCTAAGTCTGCGCTTTTCTTGCTATGGATCAACAGCAAAACAATTAGAAAATAAATCTTAATATTTAATGTTCTTCCTGATGTACAGAACCATAATTCAACAAGAACCAGGAGTATAACGTACAAAATGAGAGCTTAAATTCATTCCTGTGGCAGTGCACTTTTGGTGCCTGCCACTTTAAGGGCTGAGTCAGGCAGCCAGCAGGTGCCTGATTGCAGTGGTCTGTTAAAACACAGGCCAGCTATATAAACACAGCAGTTTGTTGCTGGCAGCCAGGTAGAGGCATTGGTGTTGAACTGCTGTTTGAAATGTCTGGCAGGTAAGAGCAGGGGGCTCTTGGTCCTGGGCATGACCTAAAACTGCAGCCTGCCAGGGTAGAGAGGCCTGGTGGGACTGCTGGTGGTGCAGCAGCCCCACTCAAATGCCAGGATTGCAAACATCCCTGGTGAAAGGTGGGTTGGGACACTTTGATAACCCCAGCCCCCACAACTGGGTGGGTAACCCTGTAGTAGTGTCTGAGAAGGTGGACCCATGGAGTGTGGGGTAGTTGCTCAGAAGCCTGGCTTGGGGCACCCTTGACTGGTCAATGTTGGGGCCAGGACCAGAATGGTCAAAAGGGACAGGGGTCCACTGTGAGGGATGCCCAGAGCTGGGGGCCTGGGGTTCTGGCTGGCCTTAGAGGTGAAGCCAAAGCTTGTGTGGCCAAAGGTTGGGGGAGGGATATGCCTGAGAGGGTGAAGAGTGCAGGGAGCTTGGCTGCCTAGAATGAAGGTGGGGAGGGATCTATTTGGAGTTCAGAATAGAAAGTTATGGGGCCCAATGTGGGGCTGGCGATATTAAGAACTTGGATGCCATCTGTGAGGAATGGGCCACCATGTGGGAGATATCTGGAGCAACGGATAGCACCCCCTGGCATTGGGGAATGTAATGGGTATTCTCTTGCTTTTTCCACCAGTTATAGGAACAGCAAAGTCATGGCAGGAAAGGCTGGATGGACTGCCCTATAGAGACAGGTGGGTGGGCTGAATTGAGACTCAGCCCCAAGCTTCCCCCTGTCACAACTCCTTATATCTGAAACAACATTTATATAACTCTTTATTGTTACTCCATTTATTGAATTACCTCATTTTTAAATTGAGGTTCATAGTTGTTTTGCATTCCTTTGTCAGTTAAAAGTATCAGCTCTTAATCTGGTGTTGGCTATTAAATTTAGTTTGTTAACATCAGAAAGTCAAGAGTGATTTTTTTATTTATTTTTTTAAAGATCAAAAAGTCAAAAGTGATTCCATCAGGCTAAAATGACTGAGGCATACCAATTTCAGTAAATGCTTATAACTACTACCATTTCTGTCTGCCTTTGATTTCCAAGTCTAAATAAGCATGTATTTTAACAGCCATGCCATTATGTCCCAATGGGCACATGTACAAGTGTGCTAGGGCTGTGCGAGGCTTTGGACTGTGCTTTGGATCTGGAGAAGCTTTGGATGCTTCAGCATCTGAAGCAGCATGTCTGGATTGAAGCACTGGCTTCGTTAGGCTTTCCAAAGTGGTTCAGAGCTTCTAAACCACTTCAGAAAAGCTTCGGCAATCCAGCCATAGGGTATAATGGGGATCAATGAAATATCTATAATTTTGTTGTTTTTTTGTCTGATTTGGATGAAACTTGCAGGTGTGGTAGCCACTGCTGAGAGCATGAAGCCTGCCAAGTTTCAAGAAGATCGGTGCAGGGGTTCGGGGGAACTGTACCCCAAATTCTTGAAAGCAAAACTCATGTCACGTGTATGTGTTAAGCCACAGTGGGGTCAAAACTGCAGAGGTGGCAGCCCCTGGTGAAGCCACAAAGCCTGCCAAGTTTCAAGAAGATCAGTGCCGAGGTTTGGGGGAAACTGCACCTCAAGCTGCGGACAAGCAAAACTCATGACATGGGTGCTTGTGTAACTATGTTTGTCTTGGGGCACGGAGGGGAGGGGGGAGGGGGAAACTACTGCAGGCTGGTCAAAAATACAAATACAAAATGGGTGACACCTGGCTAGATCAAAATACTGTAAAGAAGGATCTGGAAGTCTCGGTAGGTCAGACTCCATGCAAGTCTGCAATGTGATGCGGGTGGGCTGCATGAAAGGCAAAAGTTGTTTTGGGATGCATTAGTAGAAGCATTAGGTGTAGAGCATGGCAAATGATAGTGCCTCTCTACTTAGCACTGCTTAGGCGTCTTCTAGAATACTGTACATGTGTCTACAGATGTGCTTTAATGCACAGTAGCTTATTCTACTGCACACTAAAACATCATGACAAAAACAGTGCTAATACACTAATGTGCAGTAGAAATAGTCTACTGCTTATTAAACATTACTAAAAAAGCATTCACTTTTGCTACTGCATCTTTATGTAGTACCTCATATTGGAGGTAGTAAACTTAATGCGCATTAGCAAAAAACGCATTAACGAATATGTAGATGCACCCAGTGTGTATTTTTGGGCTCCACATTTTAGAAAGGATGTGGTAAAGGTAGAGGTGGTCCAAAGTCAGGCAACAAAGATGATCAAGGACTTGGAAGGCAAGCGATATGAGGAGAGGCTAAAGGAGTTGCACAGGTTCAGCTTGTGGAAAAGGTGCTTAAGAGGGAGGACATGATAGCAGTCTTCAAATACTTGGACTGCTATAAAGAAGAAATAAGGCACCTTTCTTTTCTTGTTGCAGAGAGAAAAATGCCAGCCAACAGCTGGAAGTTGTAGCAAAATAAGTTTTATATTGGATACTGGGGCGAGAAAAATTCTTCAATTAGAACAGTAAAGCAATAGAATAGACTGCCTAGGGAAACTGTGGACTCTCCATCACTGGGGCTGTTTAGGAAGAAGCTGGAGAGCCACTGGTCAGGCTTGGTCTTGGTACCGTTATGCCTATGTTCTGTTATTGGCATGTCCCACACTTCTGGACTTTTCTAGTTGCTGCAGGGGTCTGAATGTATCTGAAGGGAATTCCAGTCCTAGGGAAGTCTGCTTGCCATATTTGGGGTCCGGAAATAACTTATTTTACCCCATCGTCACATTGGTATGAGCTATGAGGGTTTTTCCTTTCCGCTGTAGCAGGAGACGTGGCCCTCTACCTGGGATCTCTTGATAGTATATTAACAACCTTTTACACAAACAGGAAGTTAGCTGCCATGGTCCTCCTGCTTTATCTGTAGCAGGTTAGGGTGTTATGTTACGTTGTTTCAGGCTTGACTGCATAGTTTTTCTAAGAGCTTAGAAAATGGGTTTGTACAACATGGTTTAGGTAGGGATGATCCTGCCTCAGGCAGGGGGTTGGACTAAATGACCTATGGAGTTTCTTTCTAGCCCTACTTCTCTATGATTTTATGAAATGGCATGGGTGCAAAGATCTTTACTATGGAAAGAATAATCAAATATACAAATACAAAATTAATAAATAACTGGCTAAACTGCAGTACTTCAGAGAAGGACCTAGGGATTATAGTAGACTACAAAATGAATATATGTATTTTTTCAGCAAAACAAGCTGATAATATACCAGAATGTATTAACTGGACAGTCAAGGGAAGTAATTCTTCCACTTTAACACTGGTGAAGCCTCATCTGGAATATTGTGTCCAATTTTGAGCACCACACTTCAAGAAAGGTGTAGACTCATCCCAATTTTCTAAAGTAGAACAGAAAAATTATTAGCAGTCTAGGAAATGACATATAAGATTGTTGGAAGAACTGTGATTACTTGGTCTGCAGAAGGGAAGGCTGTGAGGAGGTTTAATAGCAGTGTTGAAATACGTGAAGGGTAGTCATAAAAAGGATGGGGATAAATTAGTCCCTGTACCCAAAAGGGACAGAAAAAGGAGAAGTAGTCTGAATTTGAAACAAGAGAAACTTAGGTGGGATATTAGGAAGAACATTACAACTATTGGGATGGTTAAGCACTGGAACAGCTTATTAGAGAAGTAGTGGAATTTCTACCCTTGGAAAATTTAAAGAACAAGTTAGGCAAGCACTTGGCCAGGATAGCTTAGAGAGGGATGATCTTGTCTTGAGTAGGGGGTTGGACTACATGACTCCCTGAGATTACATTTTTGCTTATTTTTTCCATCATTCTGTTTTTCATAGAGTATAGAGAAGGGACTAATTCAAATCTGTTTAAGACAATGGGAATCATTTCACTGAATAATGGCCAAAATGTCTGTGATTCTCAGATGTACTTTTGATGTTCTAAACAGATGTCTTATTTTGAATCGGCAAGAACCCTGAGAGGTGAGAGATGCCTACATCTGTTTCATTTTGGGGAGAACCTCAGATAAATTAAAGGTTAATATTGGTAACTCTTCCATGGGTCAATTAAGAAATGAAAGGGTGGGTCACAGATCTGTAAAATTTAATGTCAGTGACATCTCATTTTGATCTTTTGAGTAGGTGGCCACTTGAGAGGCATCACCACTCATGCAGAAAGAGTCAAAACTCAGTTGTACAGAAGAGCTCATGAGATATTCCAATCCCATAGTAAAGCTGTCAAACTAATGGAACACAATATAGCCCAAAGACCTACAGGATCATATTTCAAGTTGTCTCTTCTCTGTGAAGATCATCTAAAACTGGCAGTTTACAAAGGTGGAGCTTATTTTGGAGGTCAACCTTAGAAGAACTCCCTTCTGGGTTTGTTGTTGTTTGTTTTTTCCCTAAGCTGATATTGGCTCTGACTGATTATAAAATTCTATTAGTATACGCTTACATTTTTTTAAGAGTGTAAACCCACTTCCTGCAAAGTTATACAAATATTTAATTCATGTCACGGAAGCAGCTTTATTAACATTAATGAGTCTTGTCACATGCTTAAAATAATGTGACTGAATACTTGTTTTTAGAATTGGACCCCTTGTCTATAAAGGGTCAAATGATGAATTCTGCCATTTAAGCATGCTGTCACTGAAAAAGAATGAAGAATTCATACAAGAGAAGAATGGAAAAAAATAAAATAACCACATGATCTATCATTTATTTTATGTGAATGAGTGCCAAAGAATATAGCTGCCACTAAGTCTTCTTATATTCCACAGATGTGTTATTAAAAGGGGGAGGGGGAACCCTATATGGAAAAGGCACATCTAGTACTGACTGACTTTCTAAGACAACCATGGAAAGTGTTTATTGCTGCTCATGGAAAATCAGTACTACCATACTTACTCAAATATAAGATTACATTCTCCTCCCCAATCAACACAGGGAAAGAAACCCCTTGTCTTGCATTCATATGCAAGGAATTTGCATTAACTACATTTTTTGTCTTTGAACTACTACTAAAAGCAGCATGTGATTAGTAATGGAAACCACCTATGCAGTTGATTAAATACAACCAGCACTGGGTGCATCTACCCAAGATGCTTTGAGAACAGTAGACTAATTCTACTGTGTATTAGTGCAGTGGGCAAAACCCATGCTAACGCTCAGTAGAATTAGTCTACTGTTCATTAGCATCACCAAAAAAGCATGCACCAGTGCTAATGTGTAATAGCACTGATTATGGCACATTAAGGTAGTACCTGTAATTACAGGTACTAAACTTAATGTGCTGTAGTTACAGCAGTTGCTCTCCCAGGAGGAAATGAGCAGTGGGCCTGGAGGTACTGCAATACCAGGCCAACACTTGGAGAGACTGGAACAAGCTCTGACACCCTCCCCTGGTGCCAAAAAAGCTGATAGGAACCTTTCTTTATTATAAAACAACTAAAAGAAGCTACATTAACACACAACTAGCCAACAACCTTTGTGTGTTTCTTTGACTACTGAAATTCTACTCTCTTCCTCCCCAGCTCTTCTTTCTTGTGGCATCTCTTCTACTGTCATACATTCTGACTCAACTTCTTCTTCCCAACTTTCCCTTTCCTGTCCCTACTTCTCCTCTGTATCTCTAGCTTTATTTTAGAAGGACCATGGCTTCTGTAAGTGTCCCTCTTCCCTGCAAATAACATATTTCAGTACTTCTTGCCATTCTGCCATACTGTGCCCTTTCCTTTCACAACTGTAGCATATTGTGTACCTGCAGTATGCAGATAGATGTCCTTCCTTTCTGCACTTGTTACAGAGTTTAGGCTGTCTGAAATACATTGTAAACCCTTGGCGTGGCCCTACTTGGATTACTGATAGTAAGTGTGTTATCCTACTGGGACTCCTCTCATCTACCCTCATTACCACTCAAGCTCTCTATGATCCTGTCCATATACCATATTTATTGCATATCTTCTCAACATACATAACTTTATCTACATAATTCTTCAACCATTTTTCTATCTCCCCCATCTCAAGTAGCTCCATATACATTCAAATAATTGTTGCCCTTCTCTTGTCTTTTCTCTTGCATAAATCTTATACCTTTAAGTACTTCTCTCTCATCCACTGCCGCATGCATCTTCCAAAAGTCCTCATAACCTTCTTGGCTCCAATACTAAAATTGCCAAGATTTCCAGTTAGGAAAGGCCATTCAAAAGTTCCACTTTAACATCTATATAATATTTTCTCTATAAATTCATATCTATTCATTTTCTGACTTCTCTGTTGTCCTTCCCCTGTTAAAACTGCATTTATTCTCAGGCATAGATTATTTGCTGCTCCATCTCTCACTTCTTCCCATCTTCTTTCTCTTTGTGGGTCTGGCTTATTCCTTCCACTAGTCTTTTTCTCCCCTTCAGTCACTGATCTCCTCTTCTCCTGTTTTTCCTGATGACTGGACTCTTCCCTCATTGCAAGTAAAGCCTCCTGCAAAACCACAGATCCCACCACACCTTTCTTTCTTGCCTTTTTTTATTCCCTCTTTCCCACCTTTGTCCATCCTCCATCAGACTCTCAATCTTCACTAACAGTCTCCAATTTACTTCTCCTCTTTTGGTCCCCTTTCCCTTCCAAAACTGTCACTGATGATATTCCAAGCTCCAAGAACTCCTTCTCTTCCTCCATCCCAGTGCTCTGGGCATTAATCAAGGCAATACAATTGGGCCTCTACACTTTATCTTAGCCAAGAACCTATGCCATTGATGGGCACCTACCATAAGAATAGGTTAATGTCAGTCATCTGAAAAAGATATATGGTAATGCCCACTGAGTGCAGTTTCTCTCAGCGCTGACTCTTTCAAGTTATGGTGAGCCACTATATGGTATACATGTCAACTTCCTCTTTATTCCCCCAAGTGAGTTGTGGCTTTCTTTCCCAATTCTGATGATTTCTGTTACTTCACAATCCTTTAATATCTGTCAAACATCACCAAACAGGGCCCCAAATGGTTTGCTCAGAATTTTTCTGTTGGCCACTTTCTCAGCCTATTGCATATGATTAGTCTGACCCCACCCTCCATGAGGTGAAGCTGAACCCAGTTGCCCAGGGCCTCGTGTATATATTTTTGTAGGATCCCAGGACTTATGACAAGAACACCTAGTTCCAGTCATGCTGGGGGGGGCTAATTAGCTCATATTTTGTGGGAGGTATCTGGAGTACACACATACTGAGCAGAGCTGAACTGTGAGGTTACCATGGCTTGAAATGCTGTTGACTCTAGTGCGGCCCAGACCAATGAACTATATGGTAAATCATGAGCCTTTTGGCTTTGAACTAATATCATACATGGTTTGTACTCTCTCTTACCAGGCCAGGGAGATAACATGATCAACAAGGTGGTTTTCCCTGGATCAGGAAGATGCTTTAATTTTGAGTTTGGTATCTAGTCTTGTTAGTTCAAATATAGAAACTTGGGCTGGCCCCTGCATGAGGCATGATGGGAAGCAAAGATACTGAACCCGAGTGTCACTAGACCACAAAGCATGGAGACAAATGAAATCAACTACCCAGTGAAGGTCCTGGTGAAGAATGGGCCCCTGGAATCAAGAAAAGCAGAGAGAGGTGACCTCTGGAGAGAGGTGACTTCATAGTCAAGATCATGAAGGATGTTCTAAAAGCAAAACTGAGAAATTTGAATGGCCTGTTTTGCATACAAAAGAGGGTAAATTTTGAACTGGGCTTCAAAGACGCTAAGATGAGATTAGATTTCTGGCAGCAGCTGGAAACAGACAAAGGAAATCTGCTTCTGAAAGGTATTGAATTTGTTGTAGGAGGCAGGAGAGAAACTGATTACAGTCCAGATGTACACAGCAAAAATAAAAGGAGCAGATGTGCATTTTTGGCTTAGAAGATATTGAGAAAAAGTAGGGGAAGTTATAGACAGGCATGGACTATGGATGGGAGCCTGGAAAGCCAGAGCAATATTGGAAAGCAAGCTCAGGAACCCAGCTAAGGTGAAACACTTTCCCCCCGCCCCAATCTCCCTGGGACCCCAAAGGCGTTTCATTTTCTACCAGGGACAACTGAAGCTCTGCCATAAATATAGTGGCACCTAGGGGCACAATGCACAACTAAAATTTGCGCCATGTGCAAAGAAAAAGGACACAAAGCTTATGATTGTAAGTAGGACTGGTGATGCAGTTTGTGTGGAGAAGAGGGGCATGTTTTTAGAGATTGCTATGGGAAAGCAAGAACAAACAGAGGAACACAGAAAGCTGAGCCCCACCCTCTTCTATGCTTGGCCACTGGCTCTCCAACAGGAACAGGGAAGAAGCGAGTCAAAAAAGTCCAGGAAAAGGAGGAAGCAGAAGGAGAGGACCCCTCAGAAAAGGAGAACCTAACCCACACACAAGAAAATGTGAGAGTACTAAGAAAGATGTTTGAGGACTTCAGAAAAAAGAAGGGGGAGAAGGATTTGGCTAAGGAACTGGAAAGGGTAGATAAAGAAGAAAGGGAAAGGAAAGGCGCCACTCTTCCTATTCCCCCAACCTTCATCATCTGGAGAAAGACACTGTACACCAAAATGAACAGCTGAGTTCTGGTAAATGGGTCCCTCTCATCCTATTTGCATTGGAGTCAGGCATCTGGCAGGACTGCCCGCTTTCCCCAATTCTGTTTATCTGCATAATGGAACCACAAGTCCAGCGGCTTAGGTAGGACCCCAGATTTGATGGAATAGACATCCCCGGGAGTAACCAGGATGAAATGAGGGTCCTGACCTACATGGATCACCTAAATGCTATCTTCAGGGACAAGTGGTCAGTGGAAAGGGTGTTACAACATACTTAAGTATACAAAGCATTGGTGGGAGACAAGGTCAACATGAGCAAAAGCACCTACCTGGCACCAGGTGACCTCAGGGACCTGTGGCCCTGGGTCTCTGTTTCCATGAGGGGGTGATAATCTTCAGGGTGGAGTTTGATCCAGAGCTGACTGGATAGAGGGCATGGGAAAAGACTTATGCCAAAATGAAACAGAGACTGGTACTATGGCAAGTGTGCCACCTGTCAATGGGAAAAGGGGAGAGTGTGTGGCACGTGAGGGTGGTGTTGGTACCAGTGCTTCTATACAGCACACTGGTCTTCCATCCCTCAGAGCAAGTCACCCATAGAATTCAGAGAACTAAGTGCTTCTTCTTCTGGGGCACCAGATGGGAAAAGGTTGCAAGAACCACACTGTATGTGGCCAAATGAACTGGGGGCCAAGGAATGACAGATGTTCTGCAAATTGGTGACTGGAGAAGAATTCAAAATAGCCTGCTTTGTAAGATACTTTTCAGGGAACCTGCTGTGACACTGGTGGGTTTACACACCACCCAACTCAAGTGCCTGGGTCATGGAGAAGCCATGGTTCTACAAGGTCCTGAAATGCAGAAGATGGTAAGGTCAACAGACCGTCTGCCACCCATAGACTTACTACCCAGTGATAGCTGTCAGGCCGTGTGGGAGTGAATCTTCCACAAAGACCTGCAAAACGTGTACAGGGACTTGAACTGGCAGGTAGTCTCCTTCTGTGGGAGTGATAAAAATGAGGAGCAAAGATGCCCGTCAAATTGCCCCAGATAAACCGTCTGATAGGACACAGAAACAATTGACCACCTCCTCTGGTATTGCCCCTTCACCAGAGAGGTGTAGAGGAGAGTAATTATACTCCTCAAGATGGTGACAGGGGTCAAGACCCTGACCATTAGAGGTGGTGGTGTTTGGTCACCTGACCAAGTAGCAGGGAACCTTGATAACCTGTTTTGACTAGTTCATCTCCCACTTCAGGAATGCTCTGGGGAAAACCAGGAACCTGCTCATAAACAGACACATGAACCCCTCAGTCGAGGACTGCATCAAAATGGGATTATATGAAATACAGGGATAGCTTTGGGTTGGACTATCAATTGAGCCATATTGGTCACAAAGCAGATGTGTAGAGGTATAGATGTGTGTGTGTGTGTGTGTGTGTATACACATCTATACACACTTATACATTTATACATATATAAATATACTTTTGCAACCCCCCAATCATTTGTACTCTCTCTCTAAACAGGTGCTAAAGTGCTATTTAAAAGAGTATATTTATGGATTACCTGTGCAAAATCTTTCAAAGAAAGGTAAAAAAGGTAGCAGTTATTAAAAAAAAGGTAAAATACATAATTTTGGGGTGAACTAAGTCCTTGGGTACTATATTTCAAGGTCAGGTTTTTTTTCAGATTTGTTCCTCATTTCCATGTGCTCAGATTGAAAAGGGTCCCACAGTAAGGAGGGAGGAAGGGGTTGTAGGAGGAACAATTTGGAGGGAAGGAGGCGCAGAAGGCATAGGGTAGCCACAGACTTATTTTTCTTGCTGTAGCAGTGGGAGGGGAACAAATTCAGGACAAACTCAAATTTTGATATATAGAATCTAATTATTGGGGAGTCTACTTACAATCAAGGTCATCTTATATTCGACTAAATAAAGTAATTGGCAAGACAAAAATCATACTGATCAGTGCCAGACAAACTTGTTTTTAAGCTGTTGATATAGTTCTTCCATGACTTCCCTATGAAAAGTCATTTGGATGACTTGTTACATATACTAGGAAAACTACAAATAGCTTCAGTAATAGAAGAGACATAATTAAAGAAAACTATTGAATTCAGCTTTAGCAGGCCTACAATTGTGCTACCTTTCTTCTTTTTTCCTGCCAGCTATTTAATAAACAGTTTGTATTTTATCTAACTGGTTGTGCCTACTCCCACTAAGTCAAAGTTAATATCAGATATCTGGTTAGAGCCCACTGTCTGTGTCTTTTAAACATTTAGTAAAATGCTGCTTTCTGTTTGTTTTGCTATAGCTTGAAGCATCTACCAGTTTTATAGGTTTTGAATCTATCTGATACTGTAAAAGCTAAAACACTGATGTATAAAGCATATTTTATGTGGGGGTTCACAACCTATGGCCCACAGACAAATTGGATCCAGCCTGTGAAGCTAGGTGGTTTTGGTAGTGTTTGGGTGGCATGAGGCTGTGGTGGTGTTCTAGAGGCAAGGTCTCTGCCAGCATTCTGGCAGTGGGGGCCTTTGCCAGTGCCATAGCTGGAAAGTGAGGCAACAGCTGGATCAGCCTGACCTAGTTGTTGTGGCGTATTGCTTGAAAACATTGCCAACTTCTGATCTACCCTGTTATATTATAGAATGTTAAACCACGCTACTTGAAAAATGTTGTAAAAATATTACAAAATACCAAGATCACTAATTATCTAGACTGCTTAAGATACTTCACAACTCACAAACTATCATGTTTTTAGTTTTCTTTTACTAAAAAAATTAAGAAATTAAGAAAGTTTCCATTAATATGCATATATATACATACTCTCTGTGTGTGTATACACACACACACACACTTTATATACATACAAACATACATATCCCCCCCACACACACACACACAGTATCAGCATAGGTATAAATTTGCCATGAAAAATCCAATTTATGATAAACTCTTTTTCAATGTAAGGTGATTGCGCAGGCCAACAGTCCATTGTGTCAGGTAAATCTGCACATTGCATGGGCAGTTTAATAATCAGGATACTGATTTTTCTGTCCATGGGCACAGGGAAAAGTATCCTATTTTACATATTATCACATTGACATTAATAGGAGTACTTGTAGAGGAAGGTATTATTCAGCATGCTCAATGGTATAGAAATGTAACTGATTCAGACACACATGGCACTGGAATTGTGCTAGGGTCCATGATTAAGCCCTTTTATGCTGCTGAATTGACAGTTTTAGGGGTGGGTAGAATGGAAGCGAATGGTTGGAGTTTGTTGCTTCTCAGTGGTCCAGGACTTGGCAAAGAGGAAGTATAAACATGGCCATATTTACGTTAGCAATGGATTTACATTAGAAAGGATTTGGATTATATCCTCACCCATTGCTTTGCTAATTAAGACTTGAATTATGTTTAAATAGGCTGTTTCAGGTTTCATTCTAAACAAGATTTTAGTAGTTCTAGAACTTAAAATATAATCATGATAATCACCCAGCTTTTAAAAGTAATGGTTCCCAACTAAAATTCCTCATTCAAACACCTACAATTTGGCATGGCTAGAATCCAGACTTGAATTTGTTTGTAATTCAGCACAGTAGCCTCATAATTCCTTTTAGGGCCCTCATTTTATAATTCAGTCCTGTTTCTGTCATGCTTTTACAAATAAAACTAAAATCATGACCAATATGGATGAAATTATATTTGTAGACATTATAAATTTCATTTTAAATGCAGTAACTCCAGTTGCGTAACATTCATATTTTACTAGTTCAGCATTTCATGGTATATCCAATTTAGTGTCATCAAATTTAGTTAGTTAGGCTCAGACCCTCTGTCAAAGTAATTTATATGTACTAGAAACAGCCGCGCTCCGATGATCTCAGAATAAGAGACATTGATTACTTTTCCATGTGGTTTATGAAATATAAATGGATGATGAGTCATTCTAAAAATATCCAATTAAATGCAAGAATCAGAATGAAAAAATAACCTGCAAACTCATAGCTATTGCAGAGGTGTAAAAGGAAAAATAATACTGCTGGCAGGTGACGGCACAATGGCTACTACTACTTCTACTTTCAGCTCCTGCCGTAAAAATCTCTCTATATAAAATGAAGTGTAGGTCTATATGTATGTATGTATGTTCACTTATAACTCTAGAATGGATGGTCCTATCTACTCAAAACCTTTCAAAATTACCTAATACCACCCAAAGAAAATTATAGGTGGGTTATTTTTCACTTGACCCTTTTTGGGGCTTCCCTTGACTAGGATTACTTTACTTCTCAGATAAACTGGTACCACTCCATTTTGAATGCAGTGAATTCAGTTCAATTGTCATTATTATATTGACGCTTGCCTTTTTTTTGCTCAACGTTAAATATTAAATGTTAAATATGTTGTACTAAGTTCTTCAAAAGTAAACAAACACGGCAATTACAAAAATAAAAGCCCAGGAGAAGAACGGGTACTTCAGCTAGTCTGAATATAAACAAAGGAGCTTGCTATATGATTTAAAGGTGCCCCTCCACCTGCTGCAATTCTATTGGTTACTAAAGGCTAGATACAAATCAGTAAACTGGGTGCCAAAATAGGACATAGATGGAATATAAGCAAGTAAGTCTCAAAGTGTAGTCCAGATGAGTCTTGCTTCAGTTGGTACAAAGCCCCGTAGATACTAAATTCATTAGGCAGCTCCACTGTGGTCCAACAAGATCCCTAGGGACTCAGACTTAGGCTTCTAATTTCTGCCAAGCTCTGTTGCAAACTAGTCTGGAGCTGGAGAGGAAAGTGTATTCTAAGTTCCCAGAAAGGCCCAATTTAATAGACATACTCATGTCTAAGTCATGGTGACAGCATTAAATTCAGCAAAAAGCGCAACACTTGATTCATTTGAATCAGGTGTTACTTGAACAGACATAGGCAATTATGATGGTTTCACTCTACAGCATTTGCATAATAATCAGATCAAAGTACTCATTTAGGAAGTGGGAGATCTGGTTTCTAGGTCCCCTCAGTCTGAGAGGATTCAATGCTGCAAATTTTACCTCCCAAAACAACAGGTAGCAACCTTTTATGATGTTGTGCCAGTGCTAGGACCCAGCCACCAATGCTGCTTCTCCCTGCTACTACCATTCCCTGCCCCCTGGATGTGGTGGTACATGGGAAAGCTCTCTGTATCTTGGCTGCTTAGCTGCATGGCTACAGTGAAGTGCAGTCAGCACCCACTGCAGAACATTTCTGAGGCTTCTCACCAGTGAATTGCTGGAGCCCTATCTCCATTGGCCAGATCCAATGACTCTGTAAGCCTTATCCAACCTGAGGGCTATAGGTTGTCAAGTCCTATTGTAAAAGAGTGCTGCAACCAGCAGTCTAGAAGCAAAGCAGAGGACAGGGAAGGGATTATCTTTCTATATTGTTCAAGTGCAGTCCCTGGGCTACATATATGATTTAGTTTATGAGGTACAAATATATACTCTCTCTCTCTCGGTCTCTCTCTCTCTCTATATAGAGATATATAGATAGATAGATATAGCTGTGGCAGGCTGGCTGGTGGGCTCACCGGCAGCTCCAGGATGTTAGCTTGAGACCAAAGGGCTCAGGCTCCTTTGGTAGAGACAGTTTTCCTTTCCCACCAATCAGGGGAAGGTAGAAGGAAGGCAGCCGTGCCCTGATCCATGGATGAGATAGGAAAGAGGACCTGAGAGGCAACTAACCTCTTGGGCTCCATCACTGGTCCATTCCCAATCTGGGGCAGAGCCTCCAGCAAGGATAAAAGCCCATGTGCTAAGCACGTGGGTGACTTTGGCGAGGGACAATGGAGATGGGGCTTATGAAGAGCTGGTAGAGCTGATCAGAGGGGTGGAGCAGTTGCCTCAGAAACACCCAGGATATGCTGCTGCTTAGCAAGCAGCTGTGTCCCAGCCTTGCCATGGAGGGAGTGTTGGTGCATGGGTCAGTGCACAGAAAGTCCAGGAGCAGATGGGACCTCGGCTGTTGCACGAGGCGGCACAGGTCTCCAGCCCGACATGAAGCCAGAGTGATGGTGCATAGATTGGTGCATGGAGGAAAGGGGGGTGGATGGGACCCCGGTGGCTGCAGGAGGCAGTGCGAGACCCCAACCCTGCACGAGGCAGGAGCCCAGCCTCCTCTGTGCACCGAGCAGTGCATGGGGCTGGTGGAGGGCTGGAAGGAACTGCAGCAGCTGCATGAGGCAGCATGGATCCCCAACCCCCTGCATGAGGCAGGAGCTAGGCCATCGGTGCATGGATCGGTGCATAGGACTGTACAGCTGATGAGTCACCATGGCTGCACAAGGCAGCATAGGTCCCCAACCCTGCACGATGTGGGAGCTGGGCCATTGGTGGATGGATCAATGCACAGGGCCATAGAGCGGACAGGATGCCATAGCTGCACAAAGCAGCGCAAGTCCCAGTGCACAGGGCAGTGCACAGCAGACTGAGAGAGAGCTAATAGGCCCCAGTGGCTGCACAAGGCCACTCAGACCTTCCTGCCATGAGCAGCAACTAGATGGGTTGACCACCCCTGTGAGGAAGGACGCTGGGAATTGTGAGTTACCTGAAAAGGGGATTCCCACAGGGAAGGAGGGACTTTCTCACTGTGGGGAATCAAGGGGAAGCCCCTGAGGAGTGGGGACAATTCGCCCTTGGGCACAGAGGGGAGTCTAGGGCCTCTGTTTATTAAGGGCAGTGTCATAGTTGCAGGCCCCTCCTAATTGAGCAGCCCGGGAGAGGGTAATGATGTTTTATTAGGTAACAGGTATTTCCCTGGGTTGCCATTTTTTCTTTGGGCACAGCTGCTGTGCCATTGTTGTGGTCTGGTTACTTACACTGTTGGGATTCCTGTTGTAACCCTGCTGTTGCGATTCTTGTTGTCACCCTGTGTTCCTATTGTTGTATTGTAAAGGACTGTAAGCTGTTTTTTATATCTGAATTCGTATGGGTTATCTGTATATATGTGTATTTCATTTGGTGCAACTTTACAGGGTATGCTTAATTATTGTGCCATCACTGCCAGATATTTCTGTCATTGATTTGTAGACTAACCAATGCTTTATCATCAAGTACTCCTTTGCCTGCTTCTGGGAGGGCCCTGTTGAGGGGGCAAGGCTGCAGAATAATCAGACGTTCATAGAGGGTTAGGCCTCTGCCTGAGTTTGAGGTTAAAAACAAGGGGTTATTGCCTGTGTGAACCTATATCTGTAAATAACACTTGTGTATCTATCTATCTATCTGTCTGTCTGTCTGTCTATCTATTGACAGATATAGGAATAGATATAGATATGTAAGTAAGTTCATGGTTATAAGTTTTATATCATATTATACCATTAAACCTGTAAATAGTTAAATATCACTGGGTGTCCTTGGCCTCTGAACAGCTCTGTAGGAAAAGGAGGTGAGATGGCCTGAAGCTAGACAGCCACACTCTCCACAGCATACACACACCCGCTGAATTCCTTCAATTGAAGAGGCTGTACCTTCTGTGTACCAGCCGGGTTATATATATAGATATACATATATTTGTGTGTGTGTGTAGATATCTATATCTATATCTATATCTACACACACACACACATATATATATCTACAGCAAGCTGTGTTATCCGGCACTTTATCAACTGAAAAGTTCCACTAACTGGCATCCAAGGGACGTGGCAAAAGCGAAACCAGAAGTCCTACTTCCAGTTTTGCTGCTGCAAGCTGAGTTCTTCTCCTTCACTTCTTTGGCCCACAGCCCAGAGCAAAGCAGTCTGTTCAGAGCAGAGCAGCCTGTGTGGGGCCACCCATCCTGTCCCCCAACACACTGACGCCAGGGAGTGCACCAGATGGTGCACATTTGATTACCTGGCATATTTGATTAACTGGCATTCCCCCATTCCCAGGGGATGCCGGATAACAGAGCTTTTGCTGTATATCTATATAGGTATATATCTATATAGATATATGTGTATAAGTATGTATATGTATATGTGTGTATATGCATACACACACATACACACCCCCTAACCAGCCATCTTCCCAAAAATGGGATTGTTCTCCTCTGAGACAACTATTTTTCTCATTAGTGTTTTCCATGAAAAAAATCAATTTTTTGGCAAAAATGTTGAAAATGTATGTTTTTTATTGAAAATGTTGATATATTGATTTGTAATTTTCTTAAGAACTTTGCTTGATGTACTTCAGTATAGTCACTGGTTTGAAGGCCAAGTGAAATTTCTGAGGCTAACCACTTGGTTACAGAAATAAGGCTAAGCTACCATTCTGGTAAAAATGATGGGGCATCGAGCTAGACTAAATACTCCTTGGTCTCTGTATGCAGACTTCTAGTGAAAGTCTGTTTCTGGAAGCCAAATCCATGAAAATGGTGATGGTATCAAAAAGAAATCACCTCAAAGTTGGTCACTGGAACTTCTTAACAATATCTGAAACATCAAAGTCCTCATAGATCAAGGAGGAGATGGCTGACTATAGACTTAAAACCCTAAACATTTCTGAAAGCAGGTTGACTGGTAGAAATAAGAAGTGCTTTAAGAAATAAAAGAAACATCTTATCTGCTCAGGACTCAGTTACAACTTTCAGAGGAAGAAGCACTCACTATGAGAGACTCTTCTGAAGCTCTCAGCCTTACAAGTTGGGAACCTATGAATCACTGCATTATAAATGCCAGGCTCCATACCAGATTCCTAAATCTATCAATCATAAACTGCTACATTATAACAAAAAAAGCACACAGTTACATGAACAAAGAGATGATCAACAGTTTCCTTCAAAGTCTGATTGAGAGAATAATAGCATGCAACTTAATCCCTGTGATACGTTACTTCAGAATTAGGATGCAACCACCACAAGAAGGAAAAGAGCAAAAGGGAAGCTCTCCATTGAAATGGTAAGAAACTTATTGAATTGTGCTTGGGATCTGACTTTGTCCTTGTCTCACAGAGACTCAAACAACTCACCAGATGGCAAAACAAAAAGTCCAACTGACCATATTTACACCGACTCAAGATCCAGGTCGTCTCTCCAAGATGCAAAGGCACATTGAGAAGCAGATGTCAAGGGCAACTACAATCTTAGGATTGCCAAACTGAAAATAAAACTGAGAAATATAAACTGTAAATAAAAAGTACTGAAGAAAGTAATGGGAAGAAAATGGAAAACAAGAGAGTACTGTAAAAAATTCTAACTGAAAACTGAAGAACACAATGGAGGCACTGTCGGAGGCAGAGGAAGAGGAGATGGACTGAAAATGAAAGAAAATGGGTAATGCTCAGAGGCTCAGATTGAAACAACAGCAATCAGTTGGATAATGACACAGAGAGAGTAAGAAGAGGGTAAGACAAAAAACATGAAGTCCTAATGAGGTAAGAAGAGCATTTAAAAGGAGTTTTTGAGTGCTAAAACCAATGAAATATTGGAAAAAGCAAAGGAGAAGCGCAAGAAAGAAGACAAAGCAGTGAAAAGCAATGAAAGGAAAGATAAACAGAGATGTTTGGAAGTCCTAGCACTTGAAGCTGAAGTTACTGGTACAATAGGAAACCGCAGAGCCATTTCCTATGCGACTAAAACACTGTGGAAATTTCAGAACAGGAAAAGGGCCAATCAAAAGATGCAAGATGGAAAAATGCTCACAACTAAGTAAAATAGAAAAAACAGATGGGGAGAACGTTTCAAAGAAGACCACAACAGCCCCAGCCCCAATCCTATTTCCATACCAGATTTCAATGAAATATGTGGATCTGAAATATGTGACCTGATATTACCATTGGCCCAATTGATATGCCAAAAGCACATGCAAAAATCAGGAGCTGAAAATGGCTCTGTGGTTGCATACTCTAGCGGCCGGAAATGATCAAATCACATCAGAAATGCCAAAAGTACTTAACACCACCTCCTAAGTGAAACCAGCAGAGCTATTCAGTGAAGTCTGGGGAAAAGAGAAGCCTCTTGAAAAACTGACGAATCAGTAGAACTATAGAACTATAAAATCAATATCAGAATACCCAAGAAGGAAGATCTTACTTACTCAGATGAGATGCTACTGCACAGTAGCTTTGGGGGGCACTAACTGTGACACAATGCTACTGTGCCAATTTCCTCCAATTATCAATTTCATTGATTTTTAGAAGGCATTTGACAGCCTTCTCCAACATATATTATGGAGTGCCCTTCAGTCCTATGAAAGCTTAGCTAAAATTGTTAAAATCATCAAGGTTATGTACAGAGATGTAAAGTGCTTTCAGGAGCGGGCGGGCGGGGGTGGGCAGCCAGAAAGGAGAATGGTTCAGTTTCATCACTGACAGTAAGCAAGGCTGGATTCTCTCTGCTTGGATCTGACATTGCCATAGACTGGATAATGCAGATCTAGATAGGTAATACAAACACTAAGAACAGGGGTGGATGGTTAAAGGGCCACAAAAACATAATCTGGCATATATAACAGGTCAAGCTGACCTCAATGTACCATCAAGAAAGAACATCGTATCTGAAAACAAGAACTTTAAAAAAATGGAACAGCACCTTAAGAGCCAAGGGAGGGTTCAAGAAGAAAGGGATGTGAGGGAAACATAGCAGTCACTGAACTTAACAGTGTATGGAAATCAAAGATACACAGTGCCAGAACAAAACAGAAATCTTCAGCTGAAATGTAACTGTAGCACTAACTTGTAGCTGTCAAAATTGGAGGCCTATGAAAATGTTAAATAGGAAATGAAATGCCTATGGAAGCAAGCAGCTGTGGAAGTTTCTAGGCATTGTCTGGAAAGATTTCATCAGGAATGAAGAGATGAGAAACCACTAGCCAGAAACCCATCCCCACCAGATTCAGAAAAATATCCACTTCCCCTCCTATAAACAGATATTTTTCACAAAAAAAAGAAACCTCATTAAAAACATTTTTTCTAATAACAACAGTTTAAAATCCTTCCCATCTGCACCACTTGCCAGCGTTCCTGGATTGAGGATAGAGGGGCAAATGGGGGAACTGTGTGAGTGCGTAGTGATGGAAATTCATCCCTCCTCCTTTTGAAAGTACAGAGAGAAAAGGGATGTGCTAACAGAACAGTCCTGCTATACAACTCCAGAGGTGTGAGTTCAAGACTTGTACCTGGCTGTTTGGGTTTGGAAGTCAAAGATAGCTAGACTTGATGGCCACATCATTCTCTTATGCACTGTTGGCTACAGAAACTGGCATGTGCTACCTATGGTCTATGAGCCTTTAAGCTTAGTAGGAAATACTGGTTGCTTAGCACCTGCTTTTTCATCCCAATAGCAGTCAAGTTATGAAGAGAGATTTCAAAGAGAATCTCAATGCATTTTAAAGTTTTTGTATTTTAATGCAAACAGTTCCCAGCAGCACAAGATAGAAAAAAGAATCCCATTGTGCATTAGTGCGTAAAGCTACTATCCCAGCTTCCTCACAGCTTGAAGAAACAAGACAGCAGGACAATGGACGAAGGATGAATTATATGGAATGCAATTTACAAGTGTAAGCTTCATGCTTATTCATGTACAATTTGACTTTGCCTCCCCAAAAAAGAGAGGGAAGTGAAAAAAAGACAGATTTCAGTTTGAGGGCTGTATCTCTGCACACATCTGCACTAGGGACAGAAATTACACATAAACATATAACTGATTGGAAACCAGTTCCAATCTGTAACACAACAGAAGTTCAGTGCACATAAATTGCTTTCAAAATGGCTAAAATCAGTTTAAGATAAACTGGATGGATATAGTATCAGACTTAACTGATTTAGGTTAAATTGGTTTCTTGAACTTCTGGCCCAGATTCCCTCCAGATTCAAGTTAACTCATAGGATCCTAGCATCCCAGGATGCTTTGCACCTCACCCACACATCCTCCTTCACATAGTGGGTAGACTAGCCTTGGCTGAAACTGTCTGCTCCAGCAGAGTAGCATCTTCTGGTCTAGGCCACTGCAGGCATGTGGCTGCAGTTCCAAAATCAAAAGTGAATGCCTGTTCACTTGCTTATTGGTTCAATCTATGCAGCTTAGACTAACCTGCGAAGATTGAATTGATTCAGCCTCAGGCCTTTTAACTGTCTGTACATAGCCATAGAGTACAAAGGAGGATGATTAACTAGGGAAATATCCCAGATTGGATGTAGTAAGTACTGATGCTGTTTAGCAGCTATTTTTGAAACTGAAGGAAAGCTTGAATGTAGGTAATTTGCCTAGCTGATCAGTCAATCGCATTCCAAGAAAATAGCCAGTAAGAGTGAGGCTGGGATTGGGGTGACAGGGAGGGGAAAGTTATAAATATAGGAGTTAATGACTTAGTGGCTGATGGTTGCAGATTGCAGGATGATGTTTTGTCTACTGTGGCACAACTGAGAGGGATGGCTGGGAGAAGCAGTTGCTACTACTAGAGGCTACACAGCCTATGGAAGTTGAATTTAGCTAGATGCTAGCTGCTTTAAGTTGGGATCCTGCCTCAGTAGAAGAGAGGTCTAGGGCAGAGGAATGGGAGATGGATGCTTATACATTCTTACTTGATGTAACATGGCTTATAAGAAGATTCAGGTATTGGATTCAGATCCAGATACTGGATATTTTATCTGCTGTTCCTGCAGCCTCTACAGGCTTCAGGTTTCTCTTGACTAGCAACTCAGTTGTTTACCGTGGGATTGACAGACCCCCACATTAGATCTGCTGGTATGTGCAGTAGCAATGAAAGAAGAACTTGGTTGCAAGCCAGAGGATGAAGAAACTGAACAATCTGCATCATCTTGGACATCCCTAGTCGTAACTGTGTAGAGAGTACAATGGAGACTTGAGGGTAAACAATGGCTATGAGAGATTTGCTGACAGTTCGAGGTAGCTATTCACTTCTGCACAACAGATATCCTGAATATAATGTCAGGAACAAAATATTTCAGCAGCTCTGATATGATTTCTAAATACCACCAAATTAAAGTGGCATTTGAAGATCAAGAAAGAACTGCATTTATGACACCCTATGCATTGTTCAAAATTCAGAAAATTCCTTCCAGACTTGCACATGCACCAGAGACATTCCAAAGGGGTGTATGTGACTTAAACTGAGTTTTGAGAACTGAAGATTTCACCACATAATTAGAGGTGTTTTAATAGCTGTAATAACTTGTGGGAAGAACATCTAACTGGCATGGGTAAGATTCTAAACTTTTTAAGGAACCAGGATTTAAAAGTTTTAGGAAATGGCAAATATTATATATTGGTATAGAATCACAGCACCTTTGTGGGACAGAAGGGGTAGGCTTCTCTGAAATCAGAGAAAGCACAGAAGTTTGTAGTGATAAGCAATTTCTTCATATTTTGTACAAAAAATTCAGTGGGGAGTGTCATTACAGCAGCAGGTTAAGAGCAACATTGGACAGAAGAAAATCAAAAAGCTCTTAACTCACCAAAAGAAAAAGCATTGACTATATTGTACTTACATTTCTAAATTCATGTTATCCATTCATGATAATTTGTGATGCTTCAAATATTTCTGTCAGAGTTGCACTGTAACAAATTGATTGGCTTTGATAGGCATAGCTGATGGCTTTGGGAAGCTGTAAATTAAATAGGACAGGAAAAAATATTTTGTCCACAGAACCGGCAAGTGGACTACTGAGGAGGCCTTCAAGGCTTTTTGAACACATTTACCAGATGTGAAATTTACAGTGTACCTAGACTCTGGAGTCCTTTAGTATCTCCCTACAGAGTACAGTCCAGAAGGGTACCTGTGGGAAATGTGTCACAGTCTTTCCAGATATGCATTCATTGTTCCCCATGCAAAGTATGAAAATTATGGCGTCTGCTGTTCTCACTCAGGTATGGCAATGAAATTAGACTAAGACTGGCCTTGTCGTGACACCTGGTGACCTGACATCAGCCTAAGGACTCTAAATTAATCTTTGTGTAACAACAAAATTAAGACTGTGGGGTGAGTGCACTTTAGGAACAATTGATCAGACTATCATCTTGATGGTGTATGAAAGTAACAGAGGACTGTCTTGTCAGCAGTCCTATTGAGTGTACAACTAAAATGTTTTCATGGTAACTGAACAGACAGACATAAATAGACACAGAGCTGGATATCTCGTTTTTGTTTTGTTCTGTTTTGCCTTTTTCCTGACTTGGCATGCATAGCTGCACGTGTTCAGACGTACTGTTTGTAGTGCATAGACTTACTAAATGAAAGGAAAGGGCAAACACCCAGGATGCTAAACAGTCATCCCAGAGGTGTATGGAAGAAAACTTAGAAATAAGTAATCATCAAGCTCTGCTGGTTCGTAATGGTAGATTGATTGTTGAGGGAGTATTGATGGTATGTCCTCTGGACCTCTATACATTCCAGCTGTCAACTAACAATCTAACCATAACACATTGGCCTAACTTGGAGGGGGCATGCCTCCTGTATTCTCTGATAATTTGGATTTAACTAACTGATATCTCCATGGCTAAATAAAGGTCCAAGATGGATAGAACAATATGGAAACCCATATGGACCCCTAGAAGTTACTATTTTCATAAACTTATTCAACAAGAATACTGGTGGAATCTTCATTGAGATCCTGTTTGTGAAGACACTGTACGTGTAGACAGTCAAAGTATGTCATGCCCATGTCCTTGCCAGCTACCCTGACATGACTTGGAGGAAGCACCCAGTGGCAGCAACACCAGAGTAAGCCCACCTGGCTTGGGGCCCCCTGTACAAGCTGCTCATCAGCAAGAGAACTGGTGACCTCCAGTGATGGTTGTCGCACAGGGCCCTGGCCATGGGTATCTTTGATGGCCACTTAGACCTGACAGTGCCACTGGCCTGCCCTTTTTGTTAGGAGGAGGTGGAGGAAATTCCACACCTTGCTGGACTACCCCTGACTGTGGCTATTCTTTATTAACTTCAGCACCCTCTTTGGTATGCTGGACTTGGACTTCTCCAAGACTGCATACATCTTTATCCCATTCTGAGTCACCAAAGGGAGTGTGATCTGCTTAGCCAAATTGCTCCTGGTCCAGGCCAAGAAGGTAACTCTGAAAAGCTGCAGAAACTGGCTTGTAGGGGCTAGTTCTGATGACTCTTGCTTCTTGGTCCAGGCACATGTCATATTTGTATTTGGATACTTTCACCTTGCAAAAAAATGTGGACCAGAGGGGACACTCTTCAAGACAGATAATAGAAGTCTGGTTCTAAATGTGTACCCTTCATGTAACTCTGCAAGGTAGATGATAGATGTCTGGTCCTAAATGTGTACCCTTCATTTAACTCCATGATGGGTATTGCAAGGGAGGGGGATTCAATCATTGATGACATAGTCTTTTTGTTGCCAGCATCATATTTTTTTGCTAGCATTAGTGTTCATGCTCAGCCCCTGACAGGGCTATACTTTTTTATACTTTTAGCTTTTGTGTTTAATTTTTTTCTAATACAATTTTAAAATCTAAAACAAAAATCTTATCTGGGGAAAGGAGAGAGTAGTAACAAACAGTGTAAACAGCACATTCATTTGTGGATGGTTCTGGTCATGGTCTTGGTGCTGTATTTTATATTGATATGAGGTGACTGGGGAAGGGAGTCAAAGGGAAATAGTTTAATGATGTATGCCGAAGGTGTTTGTAGTTTCTCCTTTAATTTCTATCAGAAAATGCTATCTCCAAAAGCGGTGAATGTTGGATGCTTTTGAGAAATGGTTTTCAGCCTTTTTTCATTTGTGGACCCCAAAACATTTTGAATAGAGGTATGAATCCATTTGAATTGTAAGTGTGGGTATTCACATACTTTTGCTTGATCATCGTCATCTTTCGCAGACACTTAGACATAGTCTGCAGACCTCCAGGTGTCCACAGACCACAGGCTGAAAACCACTGCTTTAGAGGAAAGCATATACTTCTTCATAACACACATTAAATACTGTAGACTAGCAGAACAAGAGATTTCTTTCTTACTCCAGATGTTGATTAGATTAATTCCTGAAGCATGAAGACTACAGCCTTTTGATTGTAGCTTGATTAATATAACTTGTCACATGATGTTGCTCATATTTCCAATAACTTTTGAAGATAGATCTGGATTTTACTTCAATCATATTATATGGAATTACAACACACAAGTTAAATGTGCTAAAACCTTTGCTGAAAAAATGTTTTGCTTCAAAACTGTTGTGGTTTTTTTTTTTTAATTAGTTCTCTATTAGTTTTGTATTATGCAAAAAGGTAAATCATTGAACTCAGATGGCCTCTTGTCTGTATTTTCTCTTCTATTCTTCTCATCAGCTGTGTCCTTGAGGGACCCTTAAGATGGGAACGACTTAAAACACTCCATCAACTTTATGGAATAAACAGATTCATTTGTGAATTATTCAAAATCTGTGGGTCCTAAACTAGTAACAAATTGGTCCCAGAATATCATTGGAAAGGAAGATGTATGATCTGGGGAAAGAAAAAAGAAGTTATTTTCATTACTAAATATCATAGAAAAGTTATGGCTGATAAAGATTATAAAACACTATAGCCTTAAATAAGGCCATTCATAATGAAGTGTCAGCTTATCTAGTTTACTGTACATAACAGCTCTTTCTAACAGTAATAAACATTACAGCTATTGATATAATATATCCAATGGCATTGTGTTCTTTACAAGGCAAAATTTGGCAAATTCCTCTAATTTGTGTTTTAAAGGTCTTGTGAGAGGTGTAAGTCTTATGGCATTTAATTCTTTTCCAGGCATTGGTAACATATGTTGTTCATTATTAATATCTTTCTAAAACATTTGCCAAAATAAAGTAACAAGATGCACCAAGTTTTCTCCAATCAAACTAGAGTGTCTATATTAATTTGCTTTTTTTAAAGGGCTCAGTATGTATATCAGTCACTTGACTGTTGGCTTTGAAGGGAGCTACATACATTCCATTATGGCTGATCTGCATGTGAATTTAAAAGGTCAACATCAAGAGAAAAAATCATCAAGTTAATCAAGCTAAGATGTCTTACAGAGGACATTAAACTGCAAAACAGAATAGAATTTCTTTGTAGAATTTCAAGAAGTATTGTAAATTTTGAGCACAATATTCTGACCCACTCCTTTTAACTAGTATAATTATACCTGGCCATGCAGAAGAAAAGCCTAGCGTAGGCTTATAGCCATGAAAAGGCATAGGCGTTGTCATGGGTGGATCTAAACTTTTGAAAAGGGGGATATAGATGGTGAGGTGCAACATCACATATAAAACAATACATTTTTCTCCAGTTAAAAAGAAACTACAAGCTTTACTACTATGATAGGGGTCTAGAGATGTATTATTCAGTTTAAGATTGATGCAAAAACATATGTTTAATTCATTGGAATGAATTTAAAAAATCTGTAGGGCTGTGAAATATCAGCTTCATTACCAGAAGCAAGTAACAGACAGCAGAATTGCAGAGCAAAGGATATCTTGATTGGTGGACCATGAATACAATTCAAAAGAAGAGATGGTGGTAAACACTTGTGGAATGAAGAATTTAGAAGGGCTTGGGTACCTTATAATGAGCTATGAAGTCAGTGCTGCTTGACTAGAAATGGTGCTGCCACTGCCAGGCAGTTGGTTTTAAACTTTGGGTGGACTGGGAATCAAAGTAGGTGTGCAAGTGTACCCCGCTGGATCCACCCCTGGCATTGCAGTGCTTAACTTTTAGATGTGTGTTTGCCTACTTGAAACCTCAGCCACAAATTTCATACTCGTCGCTCACAGTAATTTAGGCACCATATTCTAAACTGAAGGGACTGACTTCATTCAGGATTCACAGTTAAGGACCCTTTTCTAAAGTTAGGTATATAAAGCAACACCTTCTTACAAAATACAAGCACAGAACAAGGGGTTAGTCCCCTTTGTCTTCCAAATAGACTGGTAGTTAGAACATCAACCCAGCTTGTGTCAGACCCCAGTTCGATTCTGTTCTCTGCCTGACTGTTTGGAATCTCCATCTCTGCGTAAGTGCTCTCATTATCAGGCTATAGGATAATCTGAGGTAGAGGTCACATCCTACAGCCCATAATTTTGCATGGGACAGTATTTGTTAGCCATTCACTGTGGTCTGTAGCCTAAGTGGTAGGGAACTCACCTGTGAGAGGTTTCAATCAATGCTCCAATAAATGACTGCTTCCTGTTTATGCCACCATAGCTTATTCTCCCATCTGTATTTTGGAAAGAGCCCAACCCAGTACATGTGCTCTGTCAGAGCCTAGTGGATCATAGCAGGTGGGCAATATAGTCAAGAAAAAAGATTTGCTTATGGATCTTGATGAGCTTAAGTATGAGCTAGGGGACAAGATGTGTAGGACTTCAGTAGTTCTGGTCATGCTACAGATGCAAGTGTTTAGGCACTGAAGGATTTTCACTTGTGAAAACAGGGATTGACAGAACCTATATGCTGTGGCACTGCCAGGATTGGCTATCAGCTGTGTAGGCATTTTAGAGACTTATTTTGAACATAGTCCTTTTATTTTTGTGGATCCTGCTCCTAGCAACTATTTTACTGATTTAGCTTTGACTGAGTTTTTTCCTTGGCTTTGCTTGAGTTCTTAGAAGTCCCTTAGCATCTCCTGCCTCAATTTCCTTATTCTACAAACTGAGGCTAGTGATAACTCTCTTTCTCCCATGGACAACATCAGTTTTAATTCACCTTTTAATATTTGTCAAGCTGTTTGGGATGTTCAAACACGTTCTGGTAGAGCAAGGGAATTGAACCTGGCCTTCTACACGATGAGTGAATGACAAATACTAGTATCAACAATATTTAAATAGAAGCCTTAACATCAGAGTTGGATATAGCCAAATGAACAAGTTACTGTGAGGTGAGCTAGGGGGTGAACTCTTGGTACATTAGCTCTTCCATGGTTATTACCTCACGGTAAATGTGATGCAAAGTACCTCATTTTTATTGATGAGTTAAGCTACTTAATAGGCTTCATGATCATGGAGCCATACCCACAGAATACCCTTATTGCTTCTAAAAGTCTTCTCTTTAATAGTTCTCAAAGTTATTAGAATAAGCTTGTTAAATATTTAGATACAGCAGTGGCTATAAATCTTCTCCAGACCAATCTGGGTAAGTGTTTAGCCTGTGTCCTTGAAATGTCCATTGAAGTTCTTTTGCTGTTCCTGACTAGCCAAACATGAGTTAAATGTCTCATCACCAGTGAATTCTGTTCAGCAGTAAAAGTTACCTGAGAGGAAAATAATGAGATTATCCAGTTTGGCACCAGATGCATTTCCATATCTGCCAAACCAAGAAACTGGCCATTAATCTTTTTTGACCCTTTATTAATACGCAGAATTCTTTTGCTATAACTTTGTGGCAAGATTTGATTATGGGGATAATATGACTTTTTCAAATCCAAATAGTTTTAACTACAGGACCTGCAAAAACATTCAGACCAGTTCTGATTGAAAAACATATGTGAACTTGATTTGAACTTGTGTTGGAAGAGGTCACACACCTCTAACTAAAGACAACCTGGAAAATATGGGAACTGCTTCTGTTTGTTCCTAAAGATCTAGCTTACCTTGCTCTAGTTTGTGATCAAAGGTGTACTTATTTTTCAACATTGAAAGACTACTGAAGTGAAAAATTACCTTGAGACAGAGTTGAGGGGTGGGATGGACTACAGAAACCAGTCTATATAAATGAGTCTCATGAGCACCATTTTTCCAATGTGAAAAGGACAACCAAGCTCTTCAAAAGCTTTATTATGGAAGTCACAAACTATACTAGCGACAAGATATGAACTAATTCCACAGTGGCAGTAGGGGAGTTCCTAGTACCAGTACTTCTAACTGCTAAGCAGTGCAATTTTTAGACTTCCTTATTCAATATTTAGTACCTCATACTGATCACCTCCAAGACTTTCTAACCTCCACTCTTCCTGATACATACAAACATTATTTTTCCCCACCCTACTAACTGAATTCACTTCATGTACAACCCAATTTTCCTTAAGTGCTGTCAAATTCTGTTTATAAGAGCGATTGCATGTAAAGATTAATGTTCAGGAAAGAAACAAATGTGCTGTGCCTAGAAAGGCAAAGAACTTTTCCTGCCTATGTCTTTAGACCAACATGGCTCCAACCAACAACCCTGTGCCTAGAAAGGCAGAAAACGAGTGAAGGAATTCTGATAGCCATAAACACATTTCTGCAGTCTGCTGTATTCAGAATCCAAGACAAAGCTTTTCCCCATTCAAGATGAGGAAAAAAGCCCTGTGTCTTGGATTTGAGTACAAAGCGGGAGCCAGGGCAGGCAGCTGCTGTGGCTCCAGCTCTGACTCAGAGCAAAGCTTGGGGTCAGAATCAGAGTGGCAGCCACTGCCTCCCACCTACCCCACACAGCCTCTGCCCCCTGCCACCTGTGCCCCCCCATCTCTGCCCTCCTCACCTGCCCTCTGCCACCGCTTCTTATCTTCAGTTGTGGCTCCAGTTCTCACAGGGCCAGGCAGCAGCAGGGTGGTGGAAGCAGCTCCAGCTCCAACTCTGGTTGTGACAATAGCTCCATCATGGTCCTAGGGCTGGGACCACAGTTTCTGCTGCTGCCACAACCCCTGCTGCCTGAATGGGCAGGGGCCAGAGCCACCGTGGGCTCTGTGTCCACAGCTAAAGGAAGGCTAGATCTAGAGTCATGATGGCGGGAATGACAACAGGGGGAGGGGGAACAGGTGGAAGGGGGTGCAGGCACCAGCGAGTGGGCAAGTGGTGGGGTGGCCAGGTGGCAGGGGGTGTGACAGATGGGAGGGACAAGTGGCAGGGGACAAGATGTGGAGGGAAGGAAACAACAAGTGTGGATGAGGCCACTCGACTCTCACTATTTGCCCCCCTGCCACTGCTTTCCCAGTTGCAGTGCTGGAGGCAACAAATTTAAAGTAGGTCTCTGATAGTTGGATTCTATATATGGGGGCAAGGATTTCTTAGGGTGACATCTTTTATTGAACTAGCTGTGTAGTTGAGAGAGCGTCAGATCAGCTTCCAAATGCAAGACGTTGTTTGTCTGATCTCACCACTACAACATCACTCTTATACTACCATAAAATGGAAGATATCAAAATCTACTGCTTTCAATGTTAATCTGCAGTCTAAAGCAAAAAGAAGCTAGACTATGCAGAGACATCCTCTTCTGCCTGTGCAAGAAACACAACGTCATCTCAAAGGAACTTACCATCTAAAACCCTCTAGCAAACACACAACTCCATATATGCAACAAAACTCTGCATGAGAACATCAGAAAAAAAACTGAGGACCCATCTTCTTCACCAGATCTACTCCAAAAGGGATGAACTTAAACTTAAACTGGAGATACTTTCTTATGCTACTAAGCTAAGAAACATTACCTTGGAGACATACCTGAATACTATATACTAGACCCAAATACACTACCAAAAATCCCCATTCACAGGCATCCAACATAAAAAGAAAAAGTGGAATCAGCTATCACAACAGGAGCCACCTGACAGGCAGTGCAACAGCAACACAGTAGGGAGTCAAGACAGACAGTGGTACTCAGAATGCCAACATCAACTTACCATATAAGCCACTATCCAATTCAAAATATCTGTACTCCAGAGGCCTGAACTTCTATCAAGGAAAAAACCTGAGACCTGACAAAGGTCTTGCACTTGAAATCTTGTCTAACTCTACCCCAACTAAACAGTTGGTCCAATAAAAATATCATTCTAAAAATCCTTGCCTCTCACATTATTGCTGGACCATTATGGCTGCTGATCTGACTCTGTCCCAACTTCTATACTACTGTTCTATTGGAACAAAGTTTATAACAAAGACCTTGCAGTATTTTATGGCATTTGCCAGGTATTTCTACGGCAATTTTAGCTGCACTTTCCCTTACTTCTATGCAATAGCATAAGTAAGGGGGGCAGGGATTGTGGTGACTGTGGCAGTAGCCCTGGGCATGCCCTGAGGGGATGAGGGGGTATGCAAGAATAGCAGCTCCTGGCCAGCAGTGCTACTGCTGTTGGTAGGTCAGTAGCCATTGATGCCGTATGCGTCACCAGCTCCCAAGGCACAGAGCTGCCCTCTTATGTCTCTGCTTCTCCATCATTGTATGTTTTTTATGTATAAGTATATATCAAAGGTAAAATATAATTTTTAAGGTGGTCACATATTTTCTAAAGTGCCTTAATACACTAAACAAATAAACATATATGAACTTTTTTTGGATAAAGTCATAAAAATATGAAAAAAGCCTAAATGATCTTGGGCCACGGCATGCTTAAAAAATTCCTTGACTACTCTAACAGCAAGTGTCATCTTCCTAACAAAAAGCTTATGTTAAAATATAGTTTGGGAATAATCCATCATAGTAGGACATATTATAGGAGAGTTGTAATTAGCTATAAGTACATAACAAAAATCATAAACCCAATTAACAGTTCAAATTAAAAATAAATTGAATCATGTAAAAGCAATGCCCAGGGAAGACATCCAAAACTTTGGTCTGTGGTGACATCATGCAACAGTCTTCCTCAGAGTGTGTAGGAGATGGTGGAAAGGGGAAGGGCATTTAGAGCTACTCATGGTAACTCCTGAGTCAGGTGTGCCCAAGTGGGAGTGACTAGGCTGGGTTTATTCCTTCAGTGGTAGACCTGGGGTTTGGAGAAGGGATGGTTATATCCCTTCTTTGTCATATCAGTCTTGGCCCAGGAGAGGAGTTCATCTTTTATTTTCTTCTGATATCTTAGGGTGGAAACAAGCATTGCATTTGTGCCACCATATTTATTTTTATGGTGGCACAAAGGCCAACAAATATATGCCCATTCCTTGTTGCACCACAAATGCCAAAATGTATAGCCATGACAAAGGTGGTAAGATTGGAGCTACCCACACTCTCCACCCACTCCTGGCAGGTAATCCCAGGGCTTGAGGAGGTCAATTCTGCACCAGGGCTTGAGGAGGGGAATTCCCACATAGGACCTAGCCACTCAAACACAGCATGTGGCTGCACAACTTTCCCCTCTTAGAGGCATGCCACAGGCAACCTCCAGGTCACATCTCTGTAAGCAGGGAACCCTGGCCTTCTCTGCTTAGATTGATGCACCTTGGAGATTTTCTGGGGCACATCTCTGTAAGAGGGGAAAGCCAGGATTTCCTGTTTGTGCTGAGGCACCTGCAGCAATCTCCAGGGGGTGTATCTATAAGCACAGAAGCGCAGCTTTCTCTGCTTACACAGACACACCCCAGGGAATCTCCGAGGCATGTCTCTGTAAGCGGGGAACACACTGCTTGTGCCAAAGGATCAGGCCCCTGCCTTATGCAGGCCAACATGTGATATCCGTTTCATGTGTGAAGAGGATCAGCTCTGGTGGGACACATCCTACCACAGCTGATCTGCTTCATTTGGTAACACTTAATCAGTGTTCCCTCTTTCAGTGCTGCTGCTGTGGCTTCTCCCCACTGTCCAGCTGCTGCTTGGGAAAGCCCCCCACCATTTAAACACTGTAGAGCCCCCTGCCTCCATGGACTGGATAAAGTGGCTCTGGCCAGGTTCAATGGGAATTCAATCTGGTTCTGGCCAGGTTCAATGTGCCTGAGGTTGCCACCTCCTGTTAGTGGAGCAGGGTCAGGTTTGCTGATCTGACTAACCTCTCCAGTTTCCTTCCCAGACTATATAAATAATTTCTGCAAATTCCATTGGCATTTTGATGAAAGTACCTAGATGAGTGTGCTTTACCGCAGCTTGGAATTATCAAAGCAAAATGTTAAGTATCCTTGAGTGCGAGACTGAGTGCAGACACAATAATAAGGCCTAACTTTTGATTTAACTTCTGATATAACTTGGAGTATGTAACTCTATTAGCTTCAATGGTCTTATGCCTGACTTACAGTACAGTAGAAGAAAAATAGATCAGGGCCTGCCTGAAAACCAAGTGACCACAAGAGGTAAGAAGTTTCATGGAGAGTGACAACATGCTAACAAGAAAGTACTAAAGTGTTAATCGCTGTGTAAAACACAAATATATCTTTTGGCCCATTTAACTGTTATAAGCCAATGCTCAGGAACTCTGGCAAAGGGCCCAGTGAACCCTCACTTTAATTTAGTCAGTCCACTTGAATGGATAGCCGCAGTTCATTTTGTCATTCTACCTATACGGGTTTTTTTTGTTTATTTATTTTTCCCACTAGCTTGTTATTTTTTAAAGGTGTCCAGTTTCCTTGCAAGTTAACTTGAAATCATTAAAAGAACATACCTCTCCAAATGTGTAACTGGCTTCACATCTTCCTTACTTAAAACGATGAGTTCTTAATTAGCAGTACAGGCTACTGGCACCCTCTGGTGGATGGTCTTAATCATTAGCCAAATTAACAGGTAAAATAACATTTCAAAGGTAAAGATGCTGCATGCTGTAGAGGGGACACTCTCATATGCTCAAAGGACATTTCAAAAGCAAGACCCAGTCGAAAGATGTAGTATGGCTAGGATTTGTTGAATATTGCCTAATACTTTTAAAAGAAAATGTAACACTGGAACAACATATTGCTGTGATAACATAGGCATCTAGTATCTCAAAATTTCATACCACATAGAAAAGTGACCTACATTTCCATGAGGCTTACAGCCCAGAGCAATTTTTTGCCTATACATACATTTTTTGGCCTATCTGGTGAGAGTAGTCCTGAACCTGTTATAGTAAGAGATACTCCTAAATCAGAAGTAAGGGAAAAATGTCTAGGAATTGAGACTAAATAGTAGACAATTCTCTTTTCTCAGAATCCAGTTTTAAAACTCTTTGAAAAGACTAAAGTCTGAGTGCTGTGAAGAGCCCTCTTGTTAACATCGAGAATATAGATGTCATTCTCATTAGGGTTGCCTGAAAAAATCGTTCAACTCTTTTGAAATGAAAAAGTATTGCATTTTTTTTCATTATTTATGCATCTCTGCAGTTCTGCATTCTATCCTGGCCTGCAGAAAAAAGTAGCAGAATACCAGCAAAACATACTGTTCTGACTTTATTTCTGGTTCAGAAGTATCTGGAAATCCTGGAAACATTTCCAAAAAAGATACCTTCATGAAATTTCTAGCTCAGATTTGCAAAACCAGTAGGTGTGGAGAATTTGGATTACCTTCAAATAAGTTTAAGTTCTTATCCAAACTAATTTTCTGAATATACTGAGACCACTTCTGGTAAAAAAAAGTTCTCATATTGTTGGGATCTCTACTTATTTCTACAAATATATGAAGATGGGGATATTGTGTGCTCCTGCATGTTAGTGTGTGTGTTACTTATGGCCAAATCCACCTGCTGGATGTCTAAGTGGGCTTAGGAATCTACATGTGATTCTATTCCACCCTGTCAAGTCCCTGAAAATCTTTTCATGAATCTACTTTTGTAACACACCATCATCTTACCCACAAGACTGAGTCACAAAAAAATCAGTGAGGAAGAGGAGCACATACCCACCATTTATATTGTCAGTTAAATGGGACTCTAGAAAATGAAACTAGTAAAACTAGATTGTAAAGTGAAACTAGATTGCATTTAGGCAACTCAGTCTTTTTACATGCTTAGTAGGTGGAACAGAATGAAACCCATAGTTTTTACCAGCCTAGTACCTCTGAAGTAAGATGTGGAATAGGTCACATGCTATAATTTTACATAATCTGAGACATTTTTCACTACCAATCTCTGTCCTAATTCTCTTGGGGCATGCAATATGAATCTTATTCCTAAGAATAACAATTCTTATGTTTCATATTTTTTTCCTGCAGAAACTATAGTTCAAATATTCTGTTTTTTTCTGATTCACTGAATAGTTTTCTCTTTTATTCATATTCCCTGGCAACTCAAATCTGCAAATGAATACCCTTGTGGATAATGTTTAGTCATTTGCGAGTCATGATTATTTTTCACAACCAGTGGTGTACTTTAAATACTGCAGTTATCAAGCATCTTCTATGTGTGGTAGAAATATGAGTGTTACACTGATGCCTGTGTGTCATTAAGCCTTCTGAATACCTCCCTCTAACAGACTGAACTGGTACAGCTCTGACTTTTTCTCCCTCTGCCCATATTTGTTCCCCAAATACTAAAGTCCATTTTTCAAAATAAGCATGAGCAGGAGGAAGGGAAAATGAAGATGAATCAGGGCTGCATCCTGTGACCTGATAATAACTGAAATAATCAAATGAAGGTGACAAGCAAGCTGAGACACTTCTGAATCTGTTTATCAGGGGTTAAGTACAAAGAGCTGCAATATTTTCATATTCTATTTGTAAATCGCTGTTAACTCCTCTTGGCCAGTTTCTACCACACCAAGGTCACTCAGATTCTCTGGTTTACAGAAGCTAAAAAAAAATGCACACCAAAAATAAAAACTCCTCTGCACGTGGCTTCCCTGACTGCTGTAGAACTGGTGAAACATCTCTATACTGGGCCCTGTGGCAGCCCCCAGCATAAGCAGAGTGCAGGGATGGAAAGGTTGTAGCTGGACTGCACTGCATCCCAGCTATTTTGATTTAGTCTAGTAACCTACAGGGAACAATTATAAGCCATTTGGGTGTAAACCTAACTCTGTGATGAGGCCCTAAAGAGAGAACTGTAAAACCAGTGGAATGGAAAATGTGACCCTTACTGTTTAGCATTTCCCCAAATATCCGGGAAGTCAGAGGAAGGTATTTTTCCATATCTGTGCACCACAGCACCATATAAATCTTCTAGGGTGACTCTTCCCAGGCTCACTGCTGTTGTGCTCTCTGCTGTTTCCTCTGTTGGGAGGGAGCATGAGATGCATCCATGAGGGAGATTTCTATTTTTGTAGAAATGTTTTCAATGACTTTGGATGCCAACGCATTCAGGTATTGAATTAAGATACACCTTCCCTCCTTGCATCTCCTGTCCCTGTTCTCATCCCCCTGACATGATGTTAAGGAGAGAAAACCTATGAAAGATCTCTCTTGTGGAGTTAATCCATAAACAGTCCTTTGGATGAAGTTTTGGACCTGTATTGAATAAGTCACAGAGCAGTCTTCAAACCCTATGAATCCTCCAAGAGCTAAAGTACATCAGAACCACTGAATTGGAGGAGCTATGCTCTGCACTAATTCTGACATGTCATCCATATCACCACATCCTGTGTTAGTACAACTCCAAAAGACCAAGAATCCCCTTCCTTCCTCTACAGCCAAACCTTAAACCCATAGGCTATGTGTGTCTACCAGGAGAAATTATTAGGGGAGCTAAAACAACCATGGAGCAGAGCCATCATCTTTGATAGTTCAAGTCAGCAGAAATCCTATTGTAGGCAGCCAAAAATTCTCCTAACAGTTCCAGAAACCAATTTAAAAGGTCTGAACGCTGAGGAAAAATGACTGGAAAATGGCCCCAAAAGTAAGAGTTAGATGGAACTGTTCCTAATTGGAGCCATGACACTGTTTGTGGTTTGTATCAACCTGAAACTCATTTTCTGCACCCCCCACATATGTCTTTTTTTTCTATAGCTGATTTTTCTTGGTGCAAACACTTTCAGGTTTTGCAGTTCTTAAACACCCACAATGAACCTTGCATGCCAGAGCCCACTAACACAAAGATGTATAAAGCAGCTTTGCCACCTTTTGAGTGAAAATGTAACCAAAATACAATCTTTCACAAATGGAAAACTCTTGTCTCTAACAACAAAACCTAGCCATTCCTGATCTCAGAATAACAAGGTGTTGGTGATGGTAATGTTGTAACTTGTCTTATAAAACAAGAACACCTCTTCTGGTTGAGAAAGATTATAAAAGAAAAAACTTATTTTTGGAAAATAAATCTGAAGAGAATAGACCATGCATGAGTCTTTGGGAATTTTGAGACCAGGACTGTGCAAATAATGGATTTTTTAGTTTTACTGAAGAAGAGAATCCATTTCAGGGCAGTCAGAAATGTTTTGTTTGACCCAAAAGAGAACATTTGGCTTGTGGGGTGGGAAGGGAGGAGGGAAGGCATTATTTAACTCATTTATACCTTGTTTAAAAATAATGTCACTTTGAAACAAAGCTAAAACATTGCATTTAGAAAATGTGTAACAGACAATGAAGGGTTGCTTCCCTGACCGGTGGGTGTCCCACGACAAGGCTTGTCGCTTTTGGAGACAATGTACTGGGGCAAAGGAAATTTGTCCCAATGGGGACCCTCTTCTCAGGGCAAGTGAAGCTGTCTCAGACAGGGACATCTTGGTAAAGGGAAAAAACAGAATAACCCTGGCTAGAGGGGTTTGAAATCAGAAAGGGACAGTTAGGGAGAGCCTGCAAAAATCCCAGCCTCTGGATTGCCCAGGAGGGTTACTTTAAAAATGGGGAGTTTTCCCCACCCAGCAAGAGAAGAGAGGGGGAGAGAAAGGCATGCACTGCCCCAGCTGCAGTGACACCCTGCCGTGCCCCCCGAGCCACAGGAACTATGTTGAGCTGCTGACGGTTCAGAGAAGCACTCACAGCCCCAGGACTCGAGCTGGGGCTTTGGAGGGCATGGGTTGATCCCCTCAGGCAGCTGCCTGAGGAGCACGTGAGTTTGCTTGTGGGAAAGCCAGCCCCCCAGTTAGTGTGTGCGTGTAATTCAAGGGAGGGATGCACGGCTGTGGAAACTCAGCTCGGCGCTTTCCAGTGCTCAGGCAAGGGGAGACAAAATTTAGGGAACTAGTCTCAGTTTGTCAGTGTGTGTGGGATCTAAAGGGAGGGGCATGGGCTGCGGGAGCCAAACCCAGCACACCCGTATGTTCACCAGTGGTAGAAGAGTATCTGCTTTAGCCTGCAGCCTGAGTGCTGCGGCCCACTGTGCAGAGGCCACTGGCTGGGGCAGTATACCTTGTGTGTTGCACGGACCCAGTCGTGGGAGCAGCTGCCAGCAGTGCAGTGACACCTGGGCCAACATGGGAGGACCCCAGCCATGGACCTACAATGGTGCCAGTGGGAGGAGCTGGGGATTGGGTTTCTTTTTTTGAATGTTGAGCAATTCATTGTCCAATTATTGTTTATGTTTCTCCTTTAACCTATATCACACCTGAGAGGTTATCAGTTTGTGAACCCTGTAGGCACCCAAGTAACTATCCCCATATCACCAGTGCTCCTTTTGTGTAACGTATATAGAGTTATTTTGGTAGCAATTTGTAATTTGTATCTGTTTTTGTTATATATTATTCTGTATATATTTGAATTGTATATAATTAAATATTTGTAAATAAAGATTCTGTGGTTGCAAAGGGTTTGTAAGTGTAAAAGGGGCCCTCCCTGCTGGAAAGCTTCACTTCTGCTCTTAAGTATGCCAAGAGAGGCACACACTACTGGGCACCCCAGGATTTCAACACTTGGCTGTGGCATGCTGGTAGCACCAGGTGCCGGAGTTACAAATGTAAAAGGAAAACATTTCAACTTATCCATTTTTTCCATTTATATATAGCTGAACCTATGCACCAACTTCATCAACGCTTTCAGTTCCTTTACAACTGCTTACCTCACTGAATTTACTGCTCACCAAAAAGTTCTGTTCGACAGAAAAATTACTACCAGCAGGTGGCAGAACTGACTGACTTAATGTTGATCTAGCTGCTGCATTTCATTCTGAGATCCCTAACCATACAAGGTACTTAAAGTTCTGTAGTTCTTATATGAGTACTACATGTACACATAGAGGGTAGGGTACTAAACGTTATGTTAGCCTTAGCTGCTGCTTTTCATTTTGAGATTTCTGACCATATAGGAAAATAATGTTAGGGCTATGTTGCATCTTCTGGGGTTGGCTGAGTATATACCTGGCTTCATATTGGAGTATGTTATCTTTCTCATTATTATTGAAAGCCGAGATACTGAAATGAAGTGCAAACATGAAGGTTGTTTGAGGTCCCATAAAGAAAATGTGTTTCCTAAATTGTTGTAGGAAAGGTTTAAGTCTTAGGAGGAGGCTATGTTCAGATTCCTACACAGCTAGAAGTGTTTAATTCCAGTGAAACTGATATTCTAAAAAGTATTAAATGTGTATGTAGTAATGATGAAGAAAAAGAAAAGGAAACCCTAAACTCAAACCCAATTTGATTTTAAACAAGATAAGATGCAGGTGAAGCATACTGTGAGATGAAATCAGTTTGAGCATAAGGGCAGCACTCGTCTATACTTTGGCTGACAGTAAAAAGTTTCCAGATTTTTGGTTAAAGAAATATTTTTGGGTTGGCAATCCTGATAGCTGCATGCAGGTGGTGCTTCAAGTGGGTTAACTAGTATTGCCCAGATTTTAGGTGCCTCAAGGGTCAGGCAACAACTAAGCATGGGGTTTTGGGTATCTAAATTTTGGTCTGAGGACCTAGCAAAATGGATATGAAATAGTATACTTGACTACTTAACCATTTAAGAGTGGTTCTTATTTGTTTAGTCACATGTAAATAGCTACAATGGTGCAAGGCACTGGAAGATAAAAGTTATACTCTATTGTGCTAAGCCTCCCTGTCAAAATGCTTTTTATTATTTATTTATTTATTTTACTTTAAAACATTAGCTAAGTAGTGTTAGGTTGCTGCGGGAGGGCAAAAGCCAATCTACAGACCCTATTAAGGGGCAGGAATCAGGGACCAAGTTACTGGATCCAAAGGGAAATCCACAGGCAGAGTCCAAAGCACAGGCAGGGTTAGAGAATCAGATACCATGTTACCAGTAGGGCTGTGCAAAATTTCACCAGCTGTTTTGTTTTGACACTGTTTCAACTTGTTTCAGGCTCGAAACAGTGAAATTGAAATGAAATGAAGGGCTTTGAAAGAGCCTCAAAACAAAACAAAGGCAGTTGAATCGTGTCAAAACACTTTGAGTTTTGAAGCTGAAGCTGGGCTTGCTTGCAGGGAAACAGAAAGTAAGGAGAGGGAGGGAGAAGAGTGAGGAAGGACTGCTCTCATATTGACTGTGTAGCTTGCCAGTAACTGTGATCCTTCCTGGAGGTCCCTTCCAATCCCAGTGCTCTGGGGGATGGATGGGAAAACAGCACAAAAAGCAGCATTGTTTGAACTGAGCTACTTTCTGCCTTGGGATCAGTTACTGAGCAGTTCCAGCAGCTCAGCAGTGTCAGACAACAAAAACTATCATTCATTTCCTACTTGGTAGCCTAGCAAGTGGGATTCATTAATACCTTTTGCTTTCTATACATTTTATTTTATTTTTATATTCATTTATTTCTTTCAATTTATTCCTCCCCCAAAATCCTTTTTGTTTTTGTTAGTCTATTTTGATTTTTTTCCTCCACAAAAGAAATCTGTGCTTTCTTTCACAGTGTGCATTCCATTTATTGTGCAGGGAAGCACAACATATATTGCATATTATAATATAGAATTTATACAGGAACCCATAATACATTTATATATTTTTATTGTATTTATTACATAAATACATACATACATATACAATTATCTACATATATTACATAAATCAGATTACATTACAGAAGAACACACAGATTTTCCAGCACACCAAGGCAAAGATGCTATGAAAGTGCACACCAAGAAGCGTGCTGGAAAGGCAGCTGGCAAGCCTTCAAGGAGGAGTGGAAGAGGGGATAGAGGGAGAGGTGTAAGTTCCCCCTCTCCCCCAAACTGAGACACAGCCTCTTTGCTACAACAAGCAGGCATGAGGCTTCAACTAGTTCTATAGGCAGCAAGGAGAAGGGAGCAGTGCCAGTGCCACAGCCTGTGCCTGAGTCTGCATTGCCTCTAAGAGCATTAGCCATAACCCATCCCACCCCACCACCATGACAACAAGCAGCAGCACTAGCATGATTGTCTCCTCCACCCCCATTTCACTTCCTATGCTGAGCCTTCCACTGCCAGAGAAAGAGCTGGATCTGGAGCTAGATCTGAGTGCCCTAGCAAGGGAAATTCTGGGAAAGAAGGGGGAATCATTTGAGTTTGTGCTCCACACCCCTCTAGTTTCCCCTCTGGCCGGGTCTCCTTCCCCAGAAGGCACTTCACACCCTCTACCTCAGCTTCCTCTGCAGGCAAGTGGTTCAGCTGAGTCCGCTTCTCCTGTTGCTGTGCCTCTGCCTGCTGAGGAGGGGGAAAGAGGCAGCATCCACACATGCACCCACACCCAGCAGTGAGTGGGTAGTGTGGTCTGGAATCATTTTGAGCTGATAGATGATCCCACCTATGCTATCTGCCTGCACTGCCAAGCCAAAACCAGCTGGGGCAAGGGAACAAACCACATGAGCACCACAGAGATGCTGAAGCATCTCCACAGGCACCACCCCCTTGCCCTTGCTAATCCTCAGCCTGGCACCAGTGGAAGAATGCCCAAAAAGAAGTCCCCCTCTCACTCCAGAGCCCCTCTACCCCTGAAGCAGAGGCAGTCCACCCCAAAACATTGGGGAAAGGCCGATGGAAAGCGGGTTGCATTGCAAAGGCAAGCAAAATCACCCAGACCACTGGGGAGATGCTTGCTGTGGATGGCCAGCCCTTCTCCTTAGTTGAGTGGCCAGGGTTCAGATGGCTCATGGTGCTCGTGGCCCCATTATACCAAGTGCCCACATGCACCACGTTCAGCAAGACGGTGGTGCCCTCCCTGTATGAGGCATGCCAGGAGCACTTGAGGTAAGAGCTGCACAAGGCAGGTCCACAGGTGGTCTTACACTTCACCTCAGACATCTGGAGCAGCTGGGGTGGAGATCATGCATACCTCTCCCTCACAGGGCACTGGTACAACCAGTCAGGCCATCAGTGGGCTCTCCTTCAAGCCGAGGTGATGGATGAGTCCCACATAGCAACAGAGATCATGGGGACCATTAACTGCTTGGTACAGGGGCAGCTCATTGGGAAGACCCATGGGTTCATGGTCACTGAGAATGGGGCCAATATAATCAAGGCTGTCCATGATGCCAACTTTGTTGGCATCCGCTATGCGGCACACAAGTTCCATCTCATTGTCATGGGCACCTTGGAGGGGGACAGGGCTGCTGGTGACAGTGCCAGCACCACCAGCAAGTTCATTTTGAAATGCAGAAAGGTGGCAGGCTACTTCCACCGGAGCATCAAAGGGGGCAAGATGCTGCAAACAGGCAGAGCTGAACATCCATGACATGGCCTTGCTCGGGGAGAGTGGGATCAATGGCCCCCTTAACAGAGCTGAGTGGGATACCATCTCCCAGATCTTGGTGGTCCTCAAACCCTTTCTGGAGGCCACCAAGACCCTCAGCACTGCTGATGCCCTCCTTAGCCAGGTGTTCCTTGTAGTGAGGGAACTTCAGAATCAAATGGAGTAGTTCCAGGGGATCAATGTTCCTGGCTGGGGCAAGCTGCTGTAACGAGACATGCTGGCCTTGGTGAGGCGGCTGAAGGAGGGCATCAGGAAATAGCTTGCTGTCCAGTACAGTCCACGTGCTGGCTGCCATGTGTGACCCAAGGGTGACAGGGAGTGTATGCAGCAGCCAAAGCCTGAATCAGTGGATGGAAGTGCTGGTGAAGAGAGTCAGGGAGGCAGAACGGCAGAGATGGGGGAACATGGAAGAGGGGGATCCACTGTCCCGCACTTCCAGCAGCCAATTAAAACATACAGACAGCGGGTAGCTGGAATTATTAACTGGTTTAGTTGTGGCTCACTAGGCAATTAGCCCAGATTAAGTAGCCTCCAAGGGGCCCCCCAAAAAAAGAAGGTTTATGCATGATAATTTCTAGGTAAGCTTCAAAACAAAAATAACATTTATATTCTTTAATATTTCAATATAATAAAAGTGCTCTTAAAAATGAATGTGAAATCATTTGGTTGGAAGGAATCTCAGGAGCCATCTAGTACAATAGATGCAAAAGTTGATGTTCCAAAATCTTCTGAGACAGATGGCTATCCAGTCTTGCATTATAAAACTTCAATGAAGGAGACTTCACAACTTCTTTAGGCAGATTGTTCTGATGTACTTTTGTTGTCACATGTAGGGATTTTTTTTTCTCAGAATTGTTCTAAATCTGCTTTGCTGTAGTTTTGAACCTACTGCCACTTATCCTACCATCTGTGATAAGGGAGAACAGCCTTTCTCCCTCTTCTTTATGGCAGCTTTTCAAATATTTTGAGAACCACTTTTACATCTATCCTTAATCTCTTTTTCTTCAAATTATCCATATCTACTTCCTTTGGTCTTTCCTTGTCCGACTTGCATTTCATCTGCTTTATTGTCTTTGTTTCTCACTTTGTGATCCTCATCAGGGAAGTCTAGCTACAATTTAAGCAAATAAAACAAGCAGAAGAAAAAACACCCTTGTACACCTTCTTTATATGTACTCCCTCCCCTCCAAGCAGAAACAATATTGTAATTCCAATTTAGACATATTTGTAGGACATATTCCCATTTTAATTAATTCTGCAATGTAAGCATTTCCTCACATACTACATGCCTTTCCATCCCAAAATCAGCCCTCCAAAATGGGGTGTGTATCTAGAGTGAGAAAATTGATTTTCTTTGCTGGAGCAGAAGTATGAAGACACTATATTGCAAAATAGCTGCCAGAGTCTCTCTCAGGCAGCAAGCAGAAGGGCTGGAATCTAGTTCTAACCTTTTCACAGTTGCTCTCAGCTTGCTGGATGAGAGAGAAGCTGGCAGTCAGTTTTCAAAAAATAAGTATATAAGGGGTGTACATCAGGATCTGGGGGAGTGCCTGTTCACCAGAGCACCCCATAGGATGACCAGGTCAAACGGTCACAAACTTCTCAAAACTGTTTCAGGCTGGACATAAGAAAGAACTTCTTTACTGTCCGAGCCCCCAAGGCCTGGAACAGACTGCTGCCAGAGGTGGTGCAAGCACCTACTCTGGACTCCTTTAAGAGTCAACTGAACATTTATCCTGCTGGAATTTTGTGACCCCAGCTGACTTCCTGCCCCTGGGCAGGGGGCTGGACTTAATGATTTTCTGAGGTCCCTTCCAGGCCTAATGTCTATGAAATCTATGAAATAAAGCCTATCTAGGAGCAAGCTGAGTCTAGGCCATGATTTTAAAAAAATATTTTTTTTCCCTTTACATTCTGCCTTCCAACCCCCCCACCACATACATCTTTTATCTGGGGACAGGTGGTGTCCATGAAAATACACTATGCCTAGATGTTACATTTGAAATCCCAGTGCATGGGTTTCATACATGGGTTTATCTAGCTACTAATAAACAGAACATAACTCACTTCTGACATCCCTTATTTTGGGGGTGGGGGAGAAGAGAGCAGAAGGGAAGAGGGGGGGAAATGGCTTCCAGGAAATCAGTCCCAGATCAGGACATTGGGAATTTCCAAGAGCTTTTGTCAAACTCCAGTAAGTTGCTCTGACTTCTGAAGGAATGAGACAAGGGCAGCGCAGAATGAGGGGGCAAAGAGAATGGGTTGTAGTGAGCAAAGCTATCAAATTGTTGCCTTCTCTGAAAGAAGCTCACAGTGATGTCAACAAGCAGGGAAAGCAGCTGACAATTCTTTGAGTGCTTATGTTTTCTTTGCACTTGGTGGAATCCTAAAAGTGCTGCTGGAACAGTCAGTTGCAAGGACAGTGCATCAAGTCAAGAGGGATGTAGACAGCATGGAGAGGGTCCAGAGGAGGGCCACTCGCATGGTCAGGGGGCAGCAGGGCAGGCCCGACGAGGAGAGGCTACGGGACCTGAACCTGTTCAGCCTCCACAAGAGAAGGATGAGGGGGGATCTAGTGGCCTGTTACGAACTAGTCAGAGGGGACCAGCAGGCATTGGGGGAGTCCCTGTTCCCCCCAGCACTACCAGGAGTGACTAGAAATAATGGTCACAAGCTGACAGAGGGTAGATTCAGACTAGATGTCAGGATGCGCTACTTCACTGTCAGGGCGGCTAAGATCTGGAACCAACTTCCAAGCGAAGTGGTGCTGGCTCCTACCCTGGGGGTCTTTAAGACAAGGCTAGACAATCACCTTGCTGGGGTCGTTTGCCCCCAGTACTCTTTCCTGCCATGGCAGGGGGTTGGACTTGATGATCTGCTCAGGTCCCTTACGACCCTACTAACTATGAAACTATGAAAGGCAGCCAGTGGTCATCATAAAACAGAGCAATGGATGCCAACCACACAAGTGCAACTGAAACAATCTGTTGGGGTAGTTGAAAGTGAGATCAAGCCAGTGGGAATTTGGGATGGTGAGGTAAGAAATGGGGTTTTGCATGGGATTGAAAAGAAGTGAGTTGAGAATGGGATGGCCATTTCTAGAGAGTGGCAAAATGGAAAGGTGAGGAAAGTAAACCTTTAATGAAGTTGTGGAGTGGAGCCCTCTGAACTCATCTTAGCTAGGCCCTTATGAATATTACCTCCCTGATTTTAGGCTTAATATTGTGTGCAGGACGTTCTGACACACAAAATCTAACATACTCACAAAAGTCAAGATTATGCATGAGCAATGGGACATATGTATGCAATTTAAATGAACCCATCAGGGTTTTAATTTGGGTTCCTTAGAGATTAGTTAAAGACTCTCAGGAACCTGGGATATAACAGACAGCATCTTCTAAAAAAAAAAAAAAGGTTTCTGCAGCCTTGAATGAAGCATTTTTAATTTTAGCAGTTCATAAATGAGAAAATGTTGACAGAATGACTAAGATAACCTTTCACTAACTGGTGGAAAACAACTCTTGAATTTGAATTTATTCAGGCTATTTATGGACCCAGTATAATATCACACAGCTGATCTAATGAAAAAAAAAAAAAAGGACAGCTTGCTCCATTTATTCTATTGGAATGACCGCCATGGTGAGTCTTGAAAATGAACAGCCAGATTTGCCAAGGTGGTGCGAAGGATGGAGAGACTGAGTTTCTGCCACAAAAAAAAAAAAATCAGCATGTGTGATTCAGTAGCAGTGGGGCAACCCTGTCATAACCACGAATTCATGAAGTGCCAACAAACACCTGAGCAGTGTGACCCTGCCTTCATCCTGGCAGACACGTACTGGAAAGTTAAGAGCCACATTTTGAGTTACTTACAGAGCAAGCCATAAATAATGGTAGCTGTAAATAGCAAAATGCATTTATAGTAAATGATATTTGCCTTTGCAAATGATTAATCAAGTCACTCTAATCAACAACATCTTTGTTACTCAGCTGCCCTGACTAAAAATGAAGCAAATGTAGTCTTGTAATGCAACACATCAGCCTACCATAAATATAATGCTGTTACTCATATCTATATATAAAAATACCCAGCACTGTAGAATTCTTGGAAAAGAGCACTTTCTTAATAGGATCAGCAGGCTTTTTGTCTACTGAAGCAATATCACACCTTAGTTCTGTCATTTTTAAAAGGAAGATGCTCTTAAGTTAACAAAATACTGCACAGGGCATTGGTGACGCACAGTGGGTGCATGCGGGTGCGCATGAACCCCCTGAGTGTGGCAGTGCACCCCCTGCGAAAAGATACTGCCAACACTGCCGGTGGCACCTGTGGGTGGTTGCCACTCACCACCCCACCCGTCGCCACCAACACCACCAGCACCATCTGCAAGCAGTCTGTAATCACTGCTGGCTGCCACTGATGCTGTGGGGAGTATCTGCGGGTGCTCACTGACTGCTGGTCAGAGCTTGCCACCCCCACCCACCACTGACAATAGCACAGTTGCCTGCAGGAACTCCCTGCTTGCCACCACCATGCTCTCACCGCCAACAGCACTGCTGTCACCTGTGGGAGCTTGCTGTGCCCCCCCAGCCTCTAGGGGCACATGGCATTCATGGCATAGGGATAGGACTGTATAGTACCATTCACGTTTATGTTTTTAAACCTCAGAAGCATTTTACTTCAGAATGAGGAAACAACCACAAAAAATAAAAAAAAGAGGAAATTAAAGTATCCAGGATACAGAATGATGCCCTTAGGCACGTGCACTTGCAACAGCTCAAATAGGAGTGGCACAAATATGAGCCAGGGATTTTTCCCTCACCACACATGCCCGGACATGCACTTTGGTGTGGGGCAAGTTGTGCCACTTGGGGCAAAATAACACTGCCCAGCTCCTTCTGGATCTGCAGCCAGGGGGAGCTAAAGGTTAGGGCTGGTACTTGTGCTGGCCCCAGCTGTATAAAAACATGCCCTGTGCTGGCCCCAGCAATATAAAAACCTGCCCTGATGAGCAGCTCAGGGCTACTTGTCCTCAGGAGCTTCTGAGGCCTAGCCACTTGGTATCTGGGGGGATGAGTACCTGATGGTGTTTAACACCAAAAAATGCAAGGTTCTCCACCTTGGGAAGAAAAACCTGCAGCATCCTTATAGGC
>NW_017729034.1:60549208-60558445 GCF_001723915.1 Gavialis gangeticus
GTTGGGTTGTGGGGGCCAGGAGGGGCAGGTGGCAGGGCTGGGGGCGGGGTGGACGGCTTCTGAGGTCTGGTAAATTCTCAGTATTCTTCAGAGCCCCACCATAAATCTAAATTATCAGAGCTGAGGGCAGCTCACTGAGAACTGGATTAAGACCTTAGCCGTTTGAGATTCTTTGGTGTTCAAAGACTTTTCTGGTTTTATTATCTCATATAAGCTAAACTCCATTGGGGTTGCCAAGTAACCAGGAAATGGGCAGCAATGCCACAAAGGAGCTGATGAAAGACTTGATGTTTACTTCAGTTTTAGGATAGACCAGAGAGCTACAAAACCAACCTTTTGGAACTATTATCCATGTGACTTACCTGACCCTTATTACCTCAAGATTGTAAATACAGTGATTTTTTACCTCACTCCTTTGAGACAGGAAGGTACTATTATGCACATCATACCATTTTGAATTTGTTCTTTTTCAAGGCATTTGAAAGAAGAGTGTATTGGGAATAAAGCACATAGGAGCTCACAGGCAGAAGGGAGAGGGAGGAAGTGTCTAGAATATACCAGTTTTGAAACCTTGCAGTTTCCATTTCCAGTGCACGAAAATTATTTTGCTCATTCCATTCCCTAAAGTGCTAGAGGCAGACTAGTCACAGCACTAAAGCAAGTTCCCCAGAAACATGGCAGGGGAAGGAAATGATTTTTTGCAAATCGTACAGCAGACACTATTTTCTGGGGCCTGTGGTTACATAATTTGAATGGGGTGAGGGCCACTTTAGGGATGGTACATGGTGTATGCATACCAGCAGCCAGTCTGCTAGCTCTTTCACTGACAGAAGACACATTTTTGATGGGGACATTGGAAAAGGCTTTGAAAAAAATCAGTGACATTGTTCATTTTCAGGGACATGGAGCACCTGAGGCTCCATCTTTCCTTTTATTTCAGCCACTTTATCTATATTTTCCCACTCTATCATGACCTCCTTCCATGCTGGCAGCCCCTGTACTGTTACTTGGAGATTAAGAGAGTGAACACGCTAGCTTTCAATACTTACATGCATAAAGGGGCAGGGGGCATAGCACTCATTCCCCAAACCAATGATCTAAAATCTTCTGAAATCAATAGAAAAGAATTCAAGAGCACAGTTCAGTCCGCACAGAAGTCCTTACTGCCACCACTGCTCCTTCCAAGAAAAATTGCTACAGTAAAGCAATACTGTTATAACTCCCTCTATTCCTGGTCACTGGAAACACCTTCCCCAAGATCTACAAAGGAAGGTGTACAGCACTTAGACATACCTGATGCAGGAGGAGTCAAAATTTGCTTTTATCTTTTTTTTTTTTAAGTTTAATATGGGAGTGCATCTGGGAATGAATTCATGCCTAACAGAAGAAAGCAAAATTGCTAAAAAAAGTCAGTTGTATGTCAGATGCCTAGAAGGAACTGCCAACAATACATTTAGAAAATCAACTAAAATGGATCAACTAAAGCTGCAAAAAGAACTCAATAGCAATTGTTTCAAATACTGTACTAAGAGTTAATTATAGAGTTGAGGTAGATATTTTTGTTGCAAGAAAAATCAGGCTTTGTCTAAGTGAAAATGTGGTACAATGAAAACCACAAGAGGGCACTCTTTAGTTTTAAGAGATTTGCTTGAAAGGCTTTGCCAAGCAGAAGAGAATTAGGGATAAAATTTCTCTCTACTTTTTTAACATCTAAATGCTTCTGAGAACAGATTGTGGTCTCTTCTGTACATTTTAAAAGAAACATATCAAATTATGTTTTTATGCTCTTCATTACTGCTCTATTTTCACTGAAATGAACTTAAAGTTTTAGGTAAAGGTAGAGTTATTGGAACAGACATTTGGATTGATTCTACAATCCTTGCCCATGAATAACTCCCATTGATAAACAGAAGAATATTCTTGTTCACAGTTCTTTTGAGCTCAAGTTGTAGAGACATGTAAATTGGTGTCCTAGTCACAAGTTTGCTGTTGTTTATTAAACTAATGTATTGCATGTAGCTGTTGTTTGCAGCACTTGAATTCATTATGTAGATTCATAGATTTATAGATGTTAGGGTCAGAAGGGACCACAATAGATCATCAAGTCCAACCCCCTGCCCTGGGCAGTTAAGAGTGCTGAGGTCTAATACCCCAGCCATGTGCTTGTCTAGTCTCCTCTTAAAGACCCTAAAGATAGGGGAGAGCACCACCTCCCTTGGGAGCCCATTCCAGATTCTGGCAACCCTTACCATAAAGAAGTTCTTCCTGATGTCTAACCGAAATCTGCTCTCTGTTTGTTTGTGGCTGTTGTTTCTAGTTACCCCAAGGGGTGCCCTGGTAAACAGAGCGTTTCCTATTCCTTGCTCCCTCCCCCACCCCCCTGATAAATTTGTAGGTGGCCACAAGATCACCTCTCAGCTTTCTCTTGCAGAGGCTGAAGACATGCAAGTCCCTCAGTCTCTCCTCATAGGGCCTTGCCTGCAGGCCCCTAACCATACTAGTGGACCTCCTCTGAATCCTCTCAAGGTTATCCACATCCTTCTTGAAGTACAGCACCCAAAACTGGATGCATTACTCCAACTGCAGCCTGACCAATGGCACATAGAGGGGAAGTATCACCTCCCTGGACCTGTTCATCATGTACCTGCTAATATATGATAAAGTGCAGGTACCTTTACTGATCATTTCATCACATTGATGACTCATGTTTATCTTGGAGTCAACTATGACTCTGAGATCCCTTTCTGCTGTTGTTCTGCTGAGAAGGTCCTCCCCCAGCCTGTAAGTGTGTTGGTGATTCCTTCTCCCTAGGTACAGCACCTTGCACTTGTCTTTGTTGAACTGCATTCTATTCTGTTCTGCCCACTTTTCTAACCTATTCAGATCTTCCTGGATCCATTCCCTACCCTATAGTGTATTAACGTTACTCCATAGTTTGGTATCATCCATGAATTGGGACAGAATGCTCACCACACCCTCATCAAAGTCACCGATGAAGACATGAACAACACTGGTCAAAGAAATGAGCCTTGTGTGACTCCACTGTCCACATCCTTCCAGGTTGATATGGACCCATCTACCACCATTCTCTGGGTGCAACTCCTAAGCCCATTTGCCACCCACACGACCATGTAGTCATCTATGTCACAGCCGCTCAGTTTATTTACGAGAATAAGATGAGAAACCGTATCAAAGGCCTTCTTAAAATCCAAGTAAATTATATCTACCTCTACTCCTGCGTCTAAGCGTTTTGTGACCTGGTCATAAAAAGAAACAAGGTTAGTCAGGCATGCTATGAGTCCATGCTGGTTGCCCTTCAGCATTACTTTTTCTGCTGGACTCCCACAAATGTGATCCTTAATAATTTTTTCAAAGGTTTTCAAAGGATAGAGGTGAGACTAACCAGTCTATGGTTATCTGGATCTAGGTGACTGCTCCTCCCAGCAGATGTCAGGGTAGTTTAGGTCACCCATGACAGCTATGTCCCTTGACCATATGGCCTTTGAGAGCTGCCTTGAGAATTCCAGGTCTAGCTCATCCTCCTGATGTGGCAGCCTGTAGTAGACTCTCACTACCAAATCCCTTTCCCCCCCCCCGACTCCCTTGTATTCTGACCCACAATACATCAATTTGCCCCTCCTCTGATTCCATCTTGATTATAGAAGATGTATAATGCTCCTTAATGTAAAAAGCAACCCCCCCCCCTTTTTCCCCTACTCTGTCACCCGAAGGGTACCCTTGGTGCCCCACTGTCTTGATGCCCATTGGGCCCTGTAACAGGGGGCCTGCTCAGGGCTGCTTTCCCTGCGGCCTGCTGACCTGTTTCTGGGCTAACTGCCCATGTTCTTGCCCACCATGCCTTGTTGTTATAATTAATTAATGGATGTTAATTAGCAGGAGGCTGCCCATTTCCTGCCCCGATGCCAGGGGGTGCTATTTGCAGCTCCTTTCCTCCCCTACACTGCAGCCCAAGCCTCACAGATGGCATCTCGATGTTCCTTTAATCACCAGCCTCCACAGTGGGCCCCAGAATCCTCCTATTGAACCCCACCTGGATTTCTTTTCCTCAGGTGGCCTCTTCCGCTGTCATACCGGGCAGCATAGCTCCCTGAACTGGTACCCCTTCAGGTGTGGTCCCCGCACTGAGACTTTTAGTTCATCTAGCCCTGGCCCACCTCCAGGCCAGTCAGGACCCCATGGCCTCAGCTCTTGGGCGTCCCTCACAGTGGGCCCCTGGCCCTTCGACCCTTTTCAGGGGAAACTCAGACAGGCCTGAGTCTATGGCCCTTTTCTCATTCTCCGAGGGTCCACCCTCTGGGCCCTCCAAAACAGGGGGTAACCCACCCGATTGTGGGGGCTAGGGGTTAAGGCACTCCGACCCACCTTTCACTGGGGTGGTAACTGGCCTGGCATTTCCTAGGGGCTCCCGCACCACTGGGAGCCCCACCAGGCCACCCACTCCTGGCAGGGTGCAGTTTTAGGTCATACCCAGGACCAGGAGCCTTCTTACCATCCCCTATAACTCCTCCCTTATCTCCACATGATATCAGCAGCCCTCCAGCCAGGCGATGTTGTTGCCCAGCCCTCCAGCAGCAGAACTGCCTTGTTTATATGGGCAGCCCCGAATCTAAACTGGCTGCCCTCATTAGGCACCTGTTGGCTACCAGCTCCAGACCCTTAAAGTGGCAGGCACACACAGTGCCCTGCCACAGGCCCCTTAGTACTTACGTGAGCTGGTCCAATGCATGGCTGATTGATCCTAGGTTCTCTATGTTGTCTGCATCCCCATCCCACAATGAACCTAGTTTAAAGCCCCTAAATGAGGAAACCAGCAAGGACAGAATGATAATAGGGGAGCCAAAATAAAACAATAAAAAACTGAATAGAGACCTTCCTTCAGGGAATACCACCTCTATGACATGTAATAGTGGTGATATCAAATTCATAGTGTGCAAGACAGAAATGATAAGTGTACTGTATTTATTAAGTTGAAATCACTATTTATTAAATGCATATGGAAGATTTGCCATATTACTTTTAGATTGTTTTTATTCACTGCCAGTGATTATTAATGAACAGTTGATGTTTCCTAATATATAAAAATAATCTTTTAAAAAAATATTAAAGCTGAAAACTGCAGTGTTGGAACCTGAATGGATCCTAAGAAATATCCATATACTTACAGTGTGGGTACAGAAAGGGAAAACATACTCTGAATACATGTTGTATAGGTGATTACACATTTGCATATTCAATAGGCATAAATAGACTCAAGTCTGAATTAAAGGCTGATACAAAATCAGAGATGTAAACAAGTTTAGATAAAATAAGAGCTAATATATAAACCATTACCAAACAAAATTCAAAATGAACCAGAAAGGAGACAGTGAGGTATAATAATACTTGTTTTTTTTAAATTAGTTTAGTACAATTATTTCAAAAGAAACAAAAACAAACCCCAAATCCTCTCACTTTCTCATTGCAGCCAGGAATTGAAACAAAAGCAACAAAATAGTGAGAGAAAAGTAGTCTTTTGTGGAATGACTGAACTGATCAGAATTTGTTTCCAGACCAATGATGTTCAAAACATTTCACATAAGCTTTGACTGATTATGGCAGAGACAGCATTTTGGCTGCTTATCTAACTGAATTTCAGAAACCTTTGAGTTTTTCCCATCATTAGCCTGAACTCAACATTTTAACCATTATTAGGCATCATGGCAGAATGCACACTATAATTTGTGATTTCAGTATTAGCATTGCTAATTAAATTTGCAGTATTAGTATTGTTATCAGAGTCCTATATGATCTCCCATATATGACCTCCATTTTTAAATGGGCCAATGACAGACCTCAGGAATGGCACTTTGGGACACATCCTAGGCAAGTTCACCATCTCTTTTCCTGGTAAACAGTATGTGTTCAAGATTGGCCTTCCTGATAAATGCTGAGTACATGACATGCTCAAGAGTTCCTTTCTCTAAGAGAACTGAGTATATGGTAGGAACATACTCTCAGTGTCCTTCTACAATGCCTTAAAACCTGATTTTCATGTTGGAAGAAATTCATCTGTGGGTGTGTCTACACATGCATTTAGGCGTGCCTAAATTTAATGCACATTAGCTTAATTAATTAAGGTGATTTAGATTCATGTCTACATATGCACACATTAAAGTGCATTAGTGCCTTGTGCATGGGCTGATGTGGGACTAAAGTTAGTCCCAAGTCAGTCCATACACAGCATTAATACGCCTTAGCATATCTACACCTGCGTTAATGCACTCTAGCAATTAACACCTACATTTGATACTGGCATTTGCAGGTATCAAATTTAGTCATGAACAGCTTAAAATCACCATTTTTAAGGTATATTAAGGGTGCACACGTGTAGTCGTAGACCCTTAATGGACCTTATATCAGGCTAAAGCTCCTTAAATTGGCACATGTAGATGTACCCTGTATGTAAAAAGTATATATACCTCTCACGACTCAGTTATCTCCCTATATCAAGGATTCAGCTAGTCCTTACTGATTTGTAGGCCTTGTACAGCCTCTTTTCACAGAAGTCAATTTCATCCAGTGTGGTTTTTTATGTAATAGGAAAAATCCCTGTGACCTAGACTTAAGAAACAGTTTTTGAGATTGATTGATTAAATGATCCTTCTTTATTTCAGCTTTTAATGCATTAATCAATCTCAGAACTGATTTATTCCATATATTGCTTCATGCGCTCACAGCAGTAGAGCTTATCCTGTAAGTAACCACGTCATCTATCTGTTATACCTTGCGCACTAGCATTACCATCAATGGTGGTGTCCTTTTTCTGGTTCAAATCTGGAATCAAGTGCCTACTTGAGAGATATGACTTCAAAGTGGATCACAGGCTTATTTTTCCCTTGAGGAGCATTTTTCTCGATGAAACAATGGTTTATGTGGCCACATCTGGATTTTCAGTTTTTTTGTAACTTAGTTTAAATTGTATGGTATCATACAATCTACTTATTCCACTTTAGCCAAACACATAAAAAAAAGCATTGATATTCCCTCCTGCCCATTTGTTGTTTTTCTTCCTGCTTTCACAACTGTGGCAAATCTAAAAAGAAGAATTTTTCTCAGTGCTAGAATGAAATGAGCAATGCATTTCTGTACTGATATCGGTATAGAGACTGAGTGTACCAGAAATAAGAATTACTTCCAGATATAATAACAATAAAACCTCTCTTTGAAGGTAAGGTTACAAGTTCATATTTAGATAGAGAAAATCAGAGCCTGAAATGAAATATTAAGTGAAATCTAATTTCAGCATAAGGGCTCAACTGAAATTATGACACTTTTTGTCTCATATCTCAATATCAAAGCCATTTTACTATTTTGAGATTGTTTTGAATTAAGATTAATGTGTTTTCTTCCTTGGGTCATTTGCCATGTGTTGTACAGAAGCAAGAAATGATAGGAAATCAAGAACTATACCAAAAATGGTATCAAGACAGAGAATGGAATACAGGATAACCCAAATATTTAGAGGTTCTGAAAAGCCTGGAAAAAACCCTAGGTTTCTCTTCACTGCCAGCAAAGAAAAAGTCCAGAACATGTTCTCCCCTTCTTTCTACCTCTCCCATTTATATTTCATTTAATGTGAGGGGTAAAATTTACACTGGTAAAATTTTCCAGTCATTCTGATAAAGCTACACTGTTGCTATCTTTTGGCTTAAATCTCTTGCCCCAAGTTTCATACTGTGGCAGGACGGGGCCTAGGGGTGCCGTGACCTCCCCTAGCGCCCCCTACCTACCATGCCAGATCAGGTCTAATGCACCCTCACTATCTCGCCCGCCACGTCTTTGATGGTAATATTGAAGGGAGGCTGCCCTTTTACCCTCTTTGGCACAGTGCCTGGAGATGTCCTAGTCCGTGCCCTGCCTTTGGTGACATGGTGCACCCTAACCTCCAGGGCCTGTCTCCCCCGCGTCTCTCACAGAGAGCACTGGGGCCTGTCTCCCCTGTGGCTCTCGCAGCCCACACCGGGGCCTGTCTCCCCTCGCGATTCCTGCAGCCGAGGCGCAGGTGGCCGCAGCCGTGCCTGGCCTCCAGACCCCCTTTCCGGGTCCTGCACCCCACTGGGGCTTCCCACAATCGGGGCTCAGGCGGCCTCAGCCTTACCTGGCCCCCAGACCCTCTTTCCAGGTCCTGCACCCCACTGGGGCTTCCCACAATCGGGGCTCAGGCGGCCTCGGCTTTACCTGGCCCCCAGACCCCCTTCTCGGGTCGTACGCTCCACTGGGGCTTCCCACAATCGGGGCTCAGGCAGCCTTGGCCTTACCTGGCTCCCAGACCCCCTTCTCAGGTCATACGCCCCACTGGGGCTTCTTGCCTACGCCCACACTGGGCTCCTCCCGATGCTGCCCACACTGGGGCTGGGGTCGGGACACCCCAAAACGCAGCACCCTCTCCAGCACCAGGAACCCCCACTCTACTGGGGAGCTCCCATGAGGCCTCCTCCAACCCCTACAGCCTCACCCGGTCCTCCGGTCTTACACTACAACAAAACAGAAAACACAAACCCCCTGGGCTATAACATAAATCCCAAGCCAACCTGGCTATCCTTCATCCATACCCCTATCAGGATTTTCTCCACCCTGTACCATCATGCCAACATTGCTCAGGCCATCAGCATTCTCTGCTATGTCTGCCCTGCTTGCTCCAGCAGAGCTCTACCTTCCTTGGCTGCCAAAGGGGAACTGACCTTCTAGCCTCCACCTGGCTGTTTATAAAGGCCAGGCCCTGCCCCCTTCCGGTCAGCTGACCAGACTGGTTGCCCCGGCAACCCACACCTGTGCTGCCCTGGTGACTGGCAGCTGAACTCACACCACTGTTGTCAGTAGCAGGCACCTTAGTGCCCTGCTACACATACCCATTTGTTAAGCTGTAAATATACTCTTATTCTAGATGGAGCCATAAAAAGGTATTATATACAATACAACTGCATTATAACAAACCCTCACTTCTAACAATCCCAAAAGCAAGAACTACTTTTTTCTTTGTGATCATGAACCAAACTGACTAAACCTATTATAAGAAACACTATTCTTTTAATGAACTTTTCTCTACCCCCTGTGGGGGTTAATTATAATGAGGCTGTACTCTGTGTTACTAGGAAGCTTAAAAGTAAGTTAAAAACCGTGGTAGTTTTTGACAGGACCTGATGTCATATATCTTGACTTCAAAAAAGCCTTCGATCT
>NW_017729034.1:60558456-60566551 GCF_001723915.1 Gavialis gangeticus
TTCCAGCCCTAATGTCTATGAAATCTATGAAATCTACGAGTTCAGACTTCTACATTTCTTTTGTAACTGTTAATATTATATACAATACTATTATAGTTGTGGCAGTATACACAACAGAAATCTTAACATTTAATTACATTTTGTGTTGCATCACCTGATTCAGCATAGGAAACTCAAAACTTTAAACTTAGGTGCTGACTACTAAGTAAAGGGGGGGACCCAGGCAGCTTATTATTATTGCTATTTTGCGTTAAAACATTTGTAAAATCCTGAAGTTTTCATGTAACCAAAACTCAAATTGAAGTCAATGGCAATTTTAACAGGTACATACCAATATTTGCAATTTTTAATCCAAGATCTTGATTGCATAATGATACAAGATAAGTTGTTTAACAGTATTTCCAACCTGGCCAACCAGAAGTTTTATGTTTAATACATTAATTCTCACAATACCCCTTTGGAGTTGAGAAATACTTTCCCCCCTATTTTAGATTTAAGGCAGGGAAGCTAAAGCACTTACGGCAGAGCAGGAACTCAAACAAATGTCTCCTAAATTCTCAGATAACACCTTAAGCACTGACTTGTCTTTCTTCTGTTTATGTAGGGCAGAGTCAGATTGGTAGGGGGAAGGAGAGTCGGGGTTGGTGCTGTAGTAACACCCCTTTTGGTTGTTGCTCCACTCAAAGTTTAAAACAAACTGCCTGGCAGGGACACCCTCATTTCTACTCAGGCAGAGCTGAGGGCATTAATAGATTTCATTGTTCATTATTATGTTACTTGATTCCTGATTATCTCTCCACTCCATCAATCTTAACAGCTCTTGATCTTTCACTAATCAAGCTATCCTTTCTTCTATAATTTGCCTGCAAAACAATGAAGCACAGATGCAAGCCTTACCTAGTTTGCTAATTCTGGAAAATTGCCTGTTTCTACATATAGCTAACAACTGGAATGGATAGTAAAAAATTGCTTTATACTACAATCTCTTGTTATTAAACTTGGCCCAAATTTAGCTTATAAGTCTTTGAAAAACTTCAGTTTGCACATGTTCAACTGAGATTCATTAGAGCTAAAATTTTGGAAGATAACATCACCACTCAGTATGCATCAAACTTCATATGTGTCCAGAGTGTATATGCACCAATCCATCAAAGCAGCACACATTTGCTTTAAGAATAGCAGCCCAGGTTATGGGAGACTCAGAAGAGACTTACTTCTAAAGCTGTTCTGATTTGAGTTGAAGACCATGCACTGGGACTGAGATTAGGGAGCCTGTCTCTCCTCTGTTGTCAATGTCTTCCATTCCTCCCATTTCTTAAGTCTCCCCACTGGACTTCATGTTTTGTGGAGGATGAAGCGGTGTGATTCAAAGGCAGAAAGGGTAAAAGATGGATTGGGTAAGAAGGAAAAGACTAAACTGGGATAAGGAGTCTGGTGAGAGTGCATGGAGGAAAGAGAAGCTGAGACTGGTTGTGCAAGAAGGCAGTGAGGGAAACAGGGAAGGAAATGAAAATTAGTTGGCAAGGAAAGAACAGCAAGATTGGATAAGAAACTTGAGAGGGGGGAAAGATGAGGATCGGATGGACATAAAGAAGGGGACTAGGAATTAGGATCGTGGTGAAGGTTTGTGGAGTGGGCCAAAGGGACAGATATGACAAATAGAAGACTACTGTATTAAGAAAGAACTGGAGCCAGTTAAACCGAAGGTGGTCAATCCCTGGCCCATAGGCCAGACCCAGTTCATGAAGTCATGTCATCTGATCTATTGGGCTACAGATTGTGAAAAATCAGACTTCAAGTGGGTCAAATTAATCCCGCAAGATTATCAGATGCTTTTGTCCTTAATCTCTCTCTCCATTTTTGATTGGTGAAATGGAGACTGTACCACATCTTCCCTTCACAGAGCTGTTGTACAGATAAATTAAGTACTATATGAGCAGCTTTTATATACTAGAGAAATGAGGAATACCTTAGAAAAATCATTGAGACAACTCTTCAAAACTTGGTCTAAATAGGGTGCAGTAAATAAGGCAAGGTCTCACATTTACAGCAATGAGGATAAGACAACATACTGAAAAGCTTCTTGTTGAAAACTGTCCATCTTGAGCACTGAAAAAGTAGACCTTGTGGAAAAATTTCATAATATAATTGAACACAGTATTTTAATGTCTACATGCTCATTTCCTGGCATTTCCTAATTTTGGAGTCCTTGGCCTTTCAGGCTTAACAATGTTTTACTAAGATTCTGCACTTAGAACATGTGGAGTTAATATCTGATAGTCTTGAATGTGGCACGGGGTTTTTCCTAAGATTTCTTCTTTCTTCTGCATGTTGGATTTATCTTTCCTCAAAAGCTTTCATTCCACACTTAACAGACTGTTTCCGAGTGCTTTGATCCTCCATAATCTTCTCCCATTTGGGGGCTGAATGTTCATTGCCTTCATCTCTCTCTTGCAACCATTTGTGAAATGGAGATAAGGACAGCCTCATGGGCTTTTTCCTGTAAAGACTTCTTCAGGCAAGAGATCCTTAGGCCATTATCCATTCTTTGCAGGTGAGCAAGCCACCATCAAGACTGACTGAGAAGAGAATGGATGTTAACCATGCTGGCACATTTTAAGACCTCATCATAAGCAACTTTCTAAAATGCAGGGAAGGCAACGTAGTGAAAGCTGTTGAGGCACGTTTCTTGAGTAAAGTGTGTGTTCCAGTAGTGGCTGCCATACAAAAGTGGGTTGATAATGCAAGCATGATATACTTTGACCCTTGTATTAACAGTCAGTGTTTTGTTGTTCTACATCCTTTCGCTCAGCATGTTTATGATACCTAATGCTTTGCCGATCCAGGTATTCAGTTCAACCTCAAGTGAAAAATTGGTGAAAATGGAGCCAAGATACATAATTTACTTACAACAACCTATAATCCAATACATTTTCACCTATTATGTACACTGGTAGTGAATCAGTGTTCTGGCCCACAATGTTAATCTTCTTGATGCTGACTGTAAAACCAAACTCATGGCAGGCTTGAATGAAGAAACTGATGAGGCCTTGAAGATTACTTTCTGTGTGGATTATCAGTGCAGCGCCATTAGCAAACAGAAGCTCATGAATCAAAACTTTTGGTACTTTAGTCTTTGATTTAAATCGCATGAGGTTGAATAATTTTCCATTTCCATGTGTATGTATATAAATTCCTTTTTTGGTGGTCTCAAAGTGTACATCAAGAAAGAGAAAAGAACATCCCAAAGAGGGTTGTGACAGGGACACAGCCCTGCTTGACTCCACTTTGAATCTCAAAAGCTTCAGACATTGACCCTTCATAGCTGACTGTTCCTCTCATTCCATCATGGAAAAAGTGGATCATGCTGGAGAATTTTGGTGAACAGCCAAACTTTTTCAATAATTTGAAGAGGCCTTTTCTACTGACAAGGTCAAAAGACCTTGGTCAGGACAATGATGATGATAGAGGTGTCTCCTTTGTTCCCTGCATTTTTTTTGATTTTTGGATGGAAAAGATCATATATATGGTAGACCTACAAGCTCTGAAGCTGCACTGTGACTCAGTAAATGGGACCAGAAGGATCTGAAGTCTTTTGAGCATCAACCGAGTGATGATCTTTTCAATAATACTTCATAGTGAAATGCCATAATAGTTGTTGCAGTTGCTGGTGTCATCTTTATTCTTGCACAGAATGACTATACTGGCATCTTGTATATCTTGTGGCACTGCCTCTACTGCACACAGTAAGAATCTCCTATAGGAGGGGAAGAAGTACAGGGTTCCCGCACTTGATCACTTCTGCAGGAATGCCATCTTTTCCTGGGCCAGATTGTCTGAGGCTTTACTTAAGCCCTCAGCAGCTGGAATGTCATCAGGCTCTTCAAGGACAGACAAACTCTCCGTAGAGTTAGTGGCTATCAGTGACATCACTTTCCCTTGAATAGAGTTCAAAATATTGTTCTACCCATCTTTCCATCTGTTACTTTTGATCTGTTAGGACTTCTCTTGATGCTGTTTTTAATGGAACTGACTTATTTGCAGTTGGACCTGTTGTCTTCTTGATTCTGCCATACATTCTTCTGATGTTTCCAGTGTCAAATACGGATCCAATTTTCTCAAACAGTTGCAATTAATAATCATTGGTACAGTATCTTGAGATTTATTGGACAGTACTCTTTGCTTTCCTCAACCCTTCAAAGTCCCATCTGAGGCATTCTTCTTGTGATTTAACATAGCAGTTTATCTGGTCTTGATAAATGGAATAAATTCATGTGAGTGCACTTTGAACCAATTCCAGTTTCCCCTGACCTGTTTGCCAAATATAGTCAGCAGCGGTAGACATCGTTTTTTTAGACTTCCCCACTTCTCTTCTGTAGTCTAGCACAAAGGTAGTTCTGAAGCAGCCTCTTCCAGAGCCTCTATGTACTGCAAAATTTCCTGATGATCCAATGTATTGGTGGGTGATATTAATATGTCAAAAAAACTGGTACTTAGGCAGAATATTTTCTTTGGTTTCAGTTTGATCTTACTGACCACAAGTGAGTGAGCAGTATCACAATCAGCACTATAGTAGCCCCAAGTAAGGAGCACTTAATTGAAATTGGACCACCTGGTGCCAATGCCTGGGTCTTGGGTGTGCCCATGATGTTTTATAGCATGATTTTGTTTGAAAGAATGAGTTGGCAATGCACAAGTTATGACAGGAGCAGAACTCCAACAGCCCTTGCCCATTATCATTCATGCTTCCTGTATTATGCGAGTCCGGGCAAACTGGACAGGATTCACTGTCAGCACCAACTCTGGCACTGAAGTCCCCCAGGAGATATAAGTTCTCAATATTTGGAATCTTACCTATAACACTAACTAATTCTCCATAAAACTTGCCTTTAACCTTAGCAAAAGAGTAGTGTGTTGGAGTGTAAGCACTCACTGAAGTGACTATGCCTTCTGAAATATAAAAGCAAAGCAGGAGGGTCCTCTCAGAACCATTTGATGGATTCTTGATTGTTCTGAGAAGACTATTTTTTAACAACAAAGCCTATGCCATGTTCATGTGTATCTTCAGAAGCTTTCCAATGACAGAAGCATGTGTAGTATTTTTCTCTTAAGGAGCCATCTGAGGCCAGGCATGTTTCTTGCAATGCTGCAATGTCAATGTTCAGCCTATGGAATTCTGTATCTATCACTGCTGTCTTATGAGCATCAGAAATATTCATAAGATCATCAGTCAGACCAGTACACGTGGTCCTGACATTCCATGTTGAAATGCAGAATATTGATTCTTCTCTCTCTATTTTTGTCTGCTGTAGTGATGCAGTCTGCTTTTTAAGTTTATTTTTAGCTCCAGGCATCCATTGGAGCAGGCAGACTAGCAGATCAGTATCTTATTGGCTGGGGGCTGCTCAGTTAGGTCAGCAATAGCAGATCAATGAGATACAATAATCTCTCCTATCAGCAGAGGCAACCTATAATGTTCCTCTCTCTGCCAAACAAGCTGGACTTCCAACTCACAATTGCTGCTTTTTATGTTGAATCCCTATTTGAAAGATAAAGCAAAGCCGGAGTGACCCCTCCAAGGAGCAAAAGCCTGGACATTGAACACGGAGACACCAGTGTCCCCCTCTCAGCCTTGCTGGTTTAATCCAAAGGAAAGGCAGGTGCCAGTATGTTTGGAACCAGCTTGGCTGCAAGAGCCACTGAAGCAAAGTAGATCATCCATTTGTCCCTCTTTCAGGGCTGTACTCTTAGACTGGCTGCTGACAAGGGTTAAAGGACCCAGTCTTGCCTTCAGTTCCACCACCTTCTTCTGCCAGGGGTAAGACTAGCACCCGCTCTAAGATGCTCCTCTGCCTGAAACCATTGGCACTCTCCAGGCTGCCAGGTTATCTGCCAACATCCAGCGCTCAGCATTAACAGTTGCACATAGTATAGGCTATCATAAATTATGGTAGTAGTACATGGCTGAGGTGCAGCTTTAAATATGTTATGATAATGTAGTACAGCTTTAAACTGTTTTTGACACTAAACTGAGATGATCTGCAATGTTCTTAAGTAGTGAAGCTATGAGTGAGATGAGGCAATAATTATAACAAAAGAGAATAAAAAATTTACACTATACCATTATATGCTCTCTATATAGCACATTTTTATAGGAAAAGCTATTTTAGACACTTTCAAAGATGATTTTATTGTGTCATTTACTTCCTCTAAAGTCAAGATTATTTAGCACTAAGAGTCTGGCTGTCCTTTAGGTTGTCAACTCTTGAGGAGTAGAGCCTGTCCATCTTGAGTATCTGGGAAATGCTAAGCCAGATTTCCAGTGCAGAAGGTCCCTGGCTTTGATCTCCTGCAACTCTAAACTATGTCTGCATAAATTATGGGAGATGTGGATACTTGATGCACAAATGGAAAATGAAAAACTCTCCAGTGTGCAACTATAGTCACCAGGAACAGACCATGGAACATATCACAACTCAATGTCTGATCCACAAATATGAAAGAAATATTGTGGCAATACACTCTGCTGCTTCTAACACAATTGTCTGGCTCATCCATCTAAATGTAAAATTATAGCTGCTGTTGTGTTTCTACATCAGCCATATGAAAGAAGAAGAATCTGGAAAAAGGCTAGCACTTAGTGGCATGTGCAGTTGGTTAGAACTGTGGGTGCTCAGTCACTTTGAAAACCAGACTTCTGATGTCTGTTACTCAATTTCATTTGTAAAATGAGGGTCCTTATGCATTCTCCCACCCTGCATCCAGGGTGCGCCCAGAACTTTGTGAAAGCAGTAAGTAAATCACAGACACAGATATGGTAGGTAGGAACTAGGTATAACTGCAGAATTTACCAATTAATCTGGATACTGGCATTGAATCAGCCTCATCTGGGTGTGAGCAGCTACATTATCATAGAGAAATAGGGCTAAAAGGGATATCCACAAGTCATCTAGTCCAATACCCTTATCTAAGTTACTCCTTGTTTACTGAGGATACTAACAAATTGCCCATCATGAATTATGGTGGGGGGGCATAAATAGAGCTCTGCATCCAGCTCTGTGCTCCCCCTTCCCCCGCCACCACTCCCAGTCTGGCACTGCCACTCCAGGTCCGGGCCTGCTGCTTCGGGTCCTGCCCCACTCTACCCTCCCCCTCCACCACTATGGGTCTGGCCCTGCTCTACCCGTGCCATGTCTGGCCCCACTCTGCCCCTCCCCCTTGCTACTCTGCATCCCCACTCTGCCTACCCCCCGCCACTTGGGGTCTGGCCCCACTCTACCCAGCTCCCCACACCTGCCACTCTGGGTCCTGCCCTGTTTCCCACCCCCACAGCTGCTCCACATCCAGCCATGCTCTACACCCCCAACATCCGGGCCTACTCCCTCCCCTCCCCGGTGCTCCGGGTCCGGCCCCACTCTACCCCCCCTTTCCGCCACCCCTCCCCATTCCTCACCATGTCTATGTCTAGGTCTATGTCCACCTGGCCCATGTCCCACCTTCCTGCCTCCCCTACCATCCCCTCCCATTCCCTCCTCTCCCTTTCTTCCAGCTGTTCTGGGGGTCATCAGGACTGAGTGACAGGGGTGCTACCACCATGATCCCCTACTTCACCCTCAGGCAGGGAGGCAGGAGGGAAGCCCCACTGCTTGGGCAGCCAGGGCCTTTTCACTGCCGCCACAAACTTCCCCGGCAGTGGTTCAAAGTTGGGCCTGGGCCATGCAGCCAATCACTGCCTGCCCTCTTGGCGGCACATGCACAGTTGCCCAAAAGCATTATGGACAGACAGACATACAGAAAGACACATAGACTAAGCCTTTTATTATATTAGAATACTCTCCACTATGTGTCCCTAGGACTTTTGTGCACATATACCAAGTTCTTCATGATTGAAGAGGTAGAGATGCTCTGTGATTCTTTCCAAAAGAGCTGTCAGAGAATGTATGTGTCCTTTTCTGGATATGTGGAAAGTTGGAGTGTTACAAGCCCAAGTGAAAACCTCACTGGGCTTTTAGCTTATAACCCCAGATGAACCAAAATCACCCAACATGAAAGCACTATTAATGTCAGTTTTGCATTTTAACTGGGGGGGGGGGGG
>NW_017729034.1:60566677-60573373 GCF_001723915.1 Gavialis gangeticus
CAGAATGTAACAGTATGCTGACTCTGTGAAGACACACACGTATGTCCACTGGTGATGAGTAGGGGGTGCACACAGGTGCACACACACCCCCTGAGCTTGACGGTGCACCCCCTGCAAAAAACTCAGCCGAAGCTGCTAGTAGCACCTGTGGGCAGCCATCACTCGCCCTCACTGATGACACCACCAGCGCTGTCTGCAGGCAGTCCCTGATTGCTGCTGGCTGCCTCTGACTCTGCCAGCAGCATGTGTGACTGGTTGCTCACCACCAGTCAGTGCTCACCATCCCCCCCCACTGCTAACTTGTTGTGGCCACCTATGGGAGCTTGCTGCTCACCGCTGCCATGCTTCTGGCATGAAGGTGCTGCCGCTGCCTGCGAGAGCTCACTATGCCCCCCCAGCATGCAGCATTCATGCGTATGTCATAGTATCATAGAAAATTATGGCTGGAAGGGACTTCAGGAAGTACTTTTCTAGTCCAACCCCCTGCTTAAAGCAGGACCAGCACCAACTAGACCAGGGGTTCCCAAAGTTTTTATGCTGCGACCTGGCAAACCGCAGCCCGGAATTGGTTGCAGCTACGCAAACTGTGGCCCAGCAGTCACAGCCAACTGTGCCTGGAATTTCCAGCCAGCAGACATGTAAGGATACCCCCCCACCCAAGGGGTGGGGCGTCAGGGGGCAAAGTCTGCACTGTCGCGGGCCCTGCAGAAGGAGCCATGGCCTCTCTGCCCAGTTCTGCTGCAGTTTTCTGGTCCATGGCCACTTCCAGTTCAGCAGCTGACTGTGCTGTGGACCAACAGCTGACCTGCCACAGCCTGGCACTGGGCTGCAGCCCAGGGAATTGAGAACCCCTGAACTATATCATTCCAGCCAAGGCTTGTCCGCTTGGGTCTTAAAAACCTCCAAGGATGGTAATTCCACCACCTCTCTGGGTAACCTGTTCCAGTGCTTTCCTACCCACCTCATGAGAAAGATTTTCTAATATCTAACTTAAACTTCCCTTGCTGCAATTTGAGACCATTGCTACTTGTTATCATCTGCCACCATTGAGAACAGTCTAGCTCCATCCTCTTTGGAACCACCCTTCAGGTAGGTGAAGGCTGCTATCAAATACATGCTCAGTCTTCTCTTCTGCAGGCTAAATAAACCCCATTCCTTCAGCCTCTCCTCATAAGTCATGTAGCCCCCTAACCATTTTTGTTGCTCTCCCGTGGACTCTTTCCACATACTTTCTGTTATGGGGGACCTAAAACTGGACACAGTACTCCAGATGTGGCCTTACCAGTGGCGAACAGAGAGGAAGAATCACTTCTCTCAATCTGTTGGCAACACTGCTACTAATGCAAACCAGTATGCCGTTAGCCTTTTTGGCAACAAGGGCACACTGTCAGTTCATATTCAATTTATCGCTCACTGTAACCCTGAGGTCTTTTTTTGCAGAGCTGCTGTTTAACCAGTTGGTCCCCAGCCTGTACCAGTACATGAGATTGTTCTGTCCTAAGTACAGGACTTTGCACTTCTCCTTACTGAACCTCAAGAGATTTCTCTTGATTCAATCCTCCAATTTGTCTCTGAATCCTTGCCCTACCCTTGAGTGTATCTACTACTCCCCCACTTCTTGGTGTCATCTGCAAACTTGCTAAGGGTGCACTGCATCCCATCTTTCAGTTTGCTGACATCATTTACTTTTTCTACTGTTGTTCTCAAAGTAGGCAAGGGGAATGAAAAGCAACTTGATAGGTCTTGTTATAGCTGCTCCCAGAAGGAACTGAAGGTAAGTCCTTCCTGAAGTTATCTTTGTTTCTGCATATGCAAGGATTAAAGGAAGTCTCTGCTACTAGTGGGAGATCTTTCGCCAGTTAAGTCCTGTTCCATTATAGTGTAACTGCATATTGCACAGTGCTTGGAGGAAGGGGAAAGAATCCTAACATATACTTCACTACAGAAGAATTCCACTGTATTCACTTACGCAACGTGTAATGAATAGGGAGGGAGTAGTGTATACATACTTGAGCTGAAATATTACAAGGGATTTACAGATCTTCCTTCCATAGACATACCAATAGCGTTGTCTGGTTAGGCCATTCCAGAGCTCAGGCACGCAATGTGCTTCAGGCTCAAGCACACAAAAGCTTCCCACTGGATTTGTGGGGACCACAATCATTTGTTTTGGAGCATGTTGGGTCTTCCTTTGTGGAGCATAGCTCTCACTCTTTAGGCAGTTTGAAGTCTGTGAACATGGAGGGGATACCCAACTGCCACCCAATCAAGAAGAGGTCTCTGTAAATGTGGAGGCTCTGCTGGCACAAATCCACAGCTCCAAAATGAGTTGGCACTACTCTCTACTTAGGGTCTACTTTCCCTTAGCGTCATTGGCAGGGTTCCTGAGAGCAGTAGGTTTCAAAATTAGCATCCCTTTAAGATGAATAGGATACCTCACCCCCACAGATCTGTTGTTCTGTAGATTCAAGCCAATATCATTCCATTAGTTACCCGTTGGTTACATTTACAGGTTTTTCTTTCAAACCGTGATTAGTTGGCATGCTGTTTCAACTGAAAGTTCAGATTCTGATGTCATCACCTGATTCAAAGGTTCTAAAACTCAGACAGAGGAATATGGATTTATGCCTTAATCTGACCTCATTCAAAGTGCTTTGTCTGTTAAAGCACATCCCCCCGCCCATTGTAACTTTCTGACTGAGGCATTGTGTGCACTCGAGAAATGTACTGTTTTCAGTTGAACTGGTTGTAGTCAATTGGTTTAAGCACAAATTGTTCAGTGTGCATTCATACAAAGCATCCTGAATTGGTTGGAGTATCACTGCAGGTTTTTCCCACATCCACCTTACTACTATCCTACATCCTTTCAGTTGCAGTGTCTCATAGGTTCCTATTTTGTAGATCCCAGCTCAGATTCAGGAGCAGTGCATTCTGGGGAATTTTCTGGAACCACTGGTACACTGCTGGATCAGTGAGGACTGACAGAAGTATTTCAACTACAGTATGGCCAGTCTGACATTACAGTTATTCAGACTGAAAAAAACACAGAATATATCAGCATTATTCTTGAATAAATCATAGATGGTCCCTGCTATTTAAAATTAAACCATAAGCTGATCGTGGCTGACAGTATTGAGGTTAGCTGAGCCATAAATTAGTGTGGTTAAGTTGCAAGAGTAGACAAGGACAAACTGAATTCACCACTATTTCAACAAATTGTGCTTAAAGCTGCTTATGCTCAGGTTTTAAAACAGTGGCTCTACACACTGTTAAGAAAGCGGTGACTGTCATCTGTAGCTCATGAGCTGCTGCAGGACTCATAGTGGTGTCATGTTTTGCATATTTTCTCTGTCTCTTACTATGCATGGGTTTACAGTTACCATCACCAGAGTATTAAAGCTCTGCAGGTGTCATAGACATCTGTCTGCACCTAACAAATCCAGCATTCTCCCCGTCAAATAAATCCTTCTGTTGAAATGTTGGTTTATACATTCCAAAGGCTCAGGGTTAACATTACAGTCTTGACAATCTCTGTGCTTCTAAGCTGTCTGAGCAGCAAGTTAAAAAAAAATTCTAAAAATAAATACACTGAAATGAACTAGCTTTTTTTCTGGGAAATTCTGCAATGTGCTGGTGATTGGAAGGGGGACATATGTTGTTCTTAATCCTCCTTGGGTGCTCATGTTAGGCAGGGCAATATTTGCACATGCACCAGTCGCCCATGATTTTTTGTTTTCTCTGCTTTTTGTCTTGTGGTCCTTTTAGCCATGTATGACAGTCCAATGATATAGCAATTTGGTTCAGATAAGTACCCTGAAGATGTTTAGTTTATCTGACTCCTATCACCCTTTGTTTCAGAAAATCTGTAAATCAGACTTTCTTGTGGGATTCTGAGGACTCATTTATTGTTGGCCAGGTTGGAAATACTGTTAAACAACTTTTGTTGTGGTATTTTGGGACTTTAAAAAAACCTGTAAGTATATTACAGGCTCCAAAAAGAGATATGAGCACAAACACACTAAACAAACAAACAACGCTCCACACGTCACAGACTGCTTGGCGACTTATGAAATTACCTGATTCCATTTCTGAGAGCACCAAATTCTGCTCTTTTATATGTGTAACGCTGGCACACGCTACTACCTGCATGCCACATCTGAGTGCTGGAATCCTAGGGTGCTCGGTAGTGTAAGAGTCACTTGGCTCTCCTAGGAGCTGAATTGGGACTTTCCAGCAGGGAGGGCCCCTTTTACACTTACAAACCCTTTGCAACCAACGATATAATTATTTACAAACATTTAATTATATACAATTCAATTATATACGGAATAAGATATAACTAAAGCAGATACAAAGTACAAATTGCTAGCAAAATAATTCTATATATACTATGCAAAAGGAGCACTGGTGGTACGGAGATAGTCGCTTGGGTGTCTACCACGTTCACAAATGGATAACCTCGCAGGTGTGATATAGGTTAAAGGAGAAAGATAAACAATAATTAGACTTTGAAACCCTAATAAATGCATTGCTTAATATTTACAACATGAGTTATTGAATACTTATTTACAAACAGTACTAATGACCTTTATGCACAAAAATTTATGCACAATTCCCAGCTCCTCCCACTAGCATCTTGGCAGGTCCTTCGTGGCTGGGGTCCTCCCACACTGGCCCAGGTGTCACTGCACTGCTGGCAACTGCTCCGCAATCTGGGTCCCTGCAACACACAATGTACTCTGCCCCAGCCCATGGCTGCTGCACAGTGGGCCATGGAGCTCAGGCTGCAGGCTAAGGCAGATACATGCATGTACTGGGTTTGGCTCCTGCAGCCTGTGCCCCTCCCTTTAGGTCATACACACACATTGATGAACTGGCGCTAGATCCTCTTGTCTGAGCACTGGAATGCACTGCACTGGACTTCCATAGCTGCACACCCCTCCCTTGAATTACATACACACTAACTGCGGCTTGCTTCCCCGCAAGCAAATTCACATGCTCCTGTGACCTGTCAGCAGCTAACCACAGGTCCAGTGGGCTCCAGGAGTGGGGCGAGTCACTGCAGCCAGGCCCACACAGCCCCCTCCTTGCAGCATGCACCCTTTTCTCCCCCTCTCCCTCTCCCTGGGTGGGGAAAACTCCCCACTTTTAAAGAAACCCCCCCCAACCAATCCGGAGGCTGGGATTTTCATGGGCTCTCCCTATCTGTCCTCTCTCATTTCAAACCCCTGGCTGGGTTTTTCCATTCTTTTCCTCTTTTCAAGATGTCCCGATCCACGACAGCTTAATTTTGCCCTCAGTACAGGCTCCCCATTTGGACTAACTTCCTTTGCCGCAGGACAGTGTCTCTGTTGGGAAGACGTCCGGTCAGGAAAGCAACCCTTCAATGTCTGTTACATCTGTTATTGTAAATACAGACTAACTCCATTAATTCAATGGGCATCAGTTTGACCGAGGGCATGCTTTAGTCAAAAACCTGCACCTAAACATTATGTAGGGCCATAATCTTTCTTGTGTGAATGACCAAAACTCCATGGGCTTTGACTGGGCTGGGCCAGTTTATTCTAGCAGAAAGAATATGGCCCTCAACATTCCCATCTCTTTTTTTCTGTTCCAACACTGAGATCTTGTGATGATCAAGATGATATTGTGGTCAGCGATGTCAGGGACTAAGCTAAGCTACAGTAGGTTTTTCTAAGGTAATTGCATGCTATACTAGATTGAAACATTACCACTCCAAACACCCAGTGTATGAAAGAAAAAAATTCCCCAATGTATTTGATTGGAAGAATGTTTTCCTTTAGTGGTTGAAGTTGATTTGTAGTGGCTTGTACTGTACGTGTTTTGAGTATCCGCAGAACTTTCTAACTGATTATGATATATTTATTTGTGCAGGGTAATATGAGATTATTTGCTTTGTGCTGTGGAAGGTGGTGAGCCAGTGGTTGCACTGAGTCTCCAAATGTTACTTATGCTTCTAGCTTTGCTTTTTCAGAAAACAGTGTGCTGTACTCTGGGAATTCTGTTTTCAGGGTAGCACTGAAATGCCTGGAGAAGTCAAGGATGTCCTCTGTTTAACATATCCACCCTATGTTGGTTTTTGTTAGAAATGTTGCTTTGTTGATATTGAGAAAATTGCTCACAGATATTCCTGTGCCTGTCTCTGTCATGGGGAGCAATAGCTGAGAGAGGTCAAACAAAGAAAAAAGCCAGTTAATCTGCATGCAGACATGACTAGTCATGTACAGCTGATGCTACTTCAAGAAAAGTATACTGAAAAGAGGGTGGGGGGGGGAAGGATGCATGCCACATGCTGTCTTGTCTAGTCTGCAGAATGCATAGAGCTGTATGTTGCATGAACCCTAATATAGTAATATGGGCACTGCTAATTGGGTCAGTATGCTGATGAGCACACACAGAAGAGAGACATTAGCTGCTAGTCTAGTGAGATAGCAGAGTGGAGATGTATCAAAAGTAGGAAGGGCAGGGTCAAAGTGCATGAACAATTTGAGATCTAGAGGGTTTGGCTGTAATTTCCAAAATGATTGCTCAACAATTTCTCCATGAGAAGAACCAGCACCAAAGCCAAAGAGGATGTGGACAGGGAAGTGCATTTGTGGATAAGTGATGACAAGTTGATAATGGGAAGAGATGCTGACCAAATTGGAGGGCTCTCCAGCTCCTTGGGGGAGGAGC
>NW_017729034.1:60578373-60601282 GCF_001723915.1 Gavialis gangeticus
AACAGAGTGGAGATGTATCAAAAGTAGGAAGGGCAGGGTCAAAGTGCATGAACAATTTGAGATCTAGAGGGTTTGGCTGTAATTTCCAAAATGATTGCTCAACAATTTCTCCATGAGAAGAACCAGCACCAAAGCCAAAGAGGATGTGGACAGGGAAGTGCATTTGTGGATAAGTGATGACAAGTTGATAATGGGAAGAGATGCTGACCAAATTGGAGGGCTCTCCAGCTCCTTGGGGGAGGAGCCTGAGAGAGCCAAGAGGATGGCAACAGTGGTTTAAGAGACTGAAGAAGGTGAAGATGGAAGTGATGTTCCATGGAGGATGAAAGGGTAAGAAAGCAAAAGAAGCTACATTTATTTTGCTAGTACCACGTGCAAGCATGCAACGCATGAGCTGCATCTGTCCTGCAATTTATATTTATGGGAATATTGATATAGCTTGTGTTTGAATCCCAGGTCCATCACCAACAAAATAACCCTTGTCACTCACTCCCACTAGGATATACCATAGACCAGCAATTATTCAAACAGATGGTTCAGGAGACTTCCTAAATGATTCGAATTTGTTCTGAATGACCCTCCAAAACACTGCTTGGGCTCTTCTGATACTGACACCCTGAGTGGAGCCCTGGCTGCTGCCCCCACAAAAAGAAAGTGGGCAGGGTTTTGTTTTGGGTTTTTTTGTTAGTGGTGGAGTCAGGAGGAAAGGAAGCCATCTATACATGTGGCCATGTAGCCTAAATGACATGCTCAAATTATACACTATCTCAGTTTTCATTTGGAAGTAAAAGTAGATGTTGAAGCCCTCTGGACTTTGGTGAAAACCCTCCAAATGAGAATTAAGGAGAAACTAGAGCAATGCCCCTGGAACTGCAAGCAGCCTGAAACAATGACCCATGAAAGCATGAAGTCCCTGGTCCCCTATTAATTTCACTGAACTGCCAATACAATAACCCTTTGATGTCATCATTAATTGTGTTGCTGATCATTTTAATAGATGAAATACAGTGGGAGAAAGTCCTGGATATGAGAACTGCTGCAAGGAAATCAATATGAGAGAAAAAGATAAGGAAGAGGGAGAGAAATGTTGAAAAGAGGGTTGGGAAGGATGTAAAATAAAGAACAGGTGAATCAGAGGGGGCATATTTTTCTACTCATCTGGAAAGTGAAAATAACCTACCTGCTGGATTTTTATTGATTCTTATTCTCTCTACAAAGGCCAAATTCCAAACTTTAGCTCCATGAAAACATTTACTTTATATCAGTGGGTTTTCTGCTATGGATGGAGAGGGTGATAGATCTGAAATATTTGTACGAGCCCATAACCAAAAGCAGAATTTGGCCTTTTGCATCAATTTAACTTGACACTCTCGGCTTAGAACCGTTAGCATCAGAATCCCTAAAGGTTCTAGGATTTTGCACTCCTTTCAATTACGATATTGCCAGCTTTGAGGAGGATTGTATCTTCACAGATCGAGATGCTCTATTGTCACATAAAGTCCAGGCTTTTCCAAGAATAAATTTTATCAGCTGTTTAAATCCCACTGAACACAAGGTAGAGCAGGAAAACTATGGAAAAGGCAGGTTTCCAAGGGTTTAAAAAAAACTCAGTTGGAAGTATCTAATCTTTTTAAGAAATCAGAACTTAGGAAGGAAGTGGAACATCTGAGGATTTCCTTTGACAATTTAATACCCTGAGAAAGAACATTTGAAGGAATGGGGATTTTAAAATCTGGTCTAGTCATTCATGTGCTAACGTCTAGAATGCCCTACTGCCTCCCACTGTGTTGCTATTATTCTAGGCATTTTTTTCAATCACAGTGTATAATTATGGGTTTTCATTGGATGCACATATTGAGAAAACTAGCTGGCTATATGAATATGCGTTAACTTTGTAAGACACAGACTGCAAACTCCAGGTCAAATCCTGGAGGACTGACTGAACCCCTGAACACTATGTATACAGGGCCCTCTCTGCATACAATTTTCACTCTTCTTGCTTTGAAGATAAGGTCAGCTGCCTCCACAACACAGATGCACCATAATTAGAGCCCCCAGAAGGCTCCTTTGCATGATTAGAAGCCACCTAGGAGGTTATGGTTAAGACATGGCAGACCCATCATGGCTAGATTTGGGTTCTGAGGGATAAGAATTATTCTCTTCCATGATCAGCAGGGATCTAGGTTTTCTGTTTGCCATGGAAAAATGTGGTAAAACCTGGATTTTTTCATTTTGAGGAGAAAAGCATGGATTGTGAGAAATGTGAGAAATAGCGGGTTCCCCCTTGCAGGCTAGCAGAGTTCCAGCCTGAAAGGAGCTGTGGGGAGTGGGAGGAGGGAAGTCAAGTGCATGTACCCGGCTACCAGGGGGAGGGTGAGCTGAGTTGGAAGTGAGGGGCAATGGCATGGGCAGGGCACCAGCATATCAGGGTTGCTCAGCACCACAAAGCAGTGGTGGAGGACAACTCCAGCTGGAACTGCGTCCTGGTGAGCCAAGGGGCCTGGGGGAGCCCTGATATTCCATGATAAAAAACCCAAAATCAAATGCCAAAATGTATAGGTATTTAGAATGTATTTAATTATTGCAATTGAGGCTTCAAAATTGTTTTAAATTTGTAAATGTACCAATAAAGCATTGTGTTCAATATATATACCTATAATGGTGTTCCATTTTAATCACAGAAAAACATGGATTTTGAAAGTTTTTATCAGAGAACAAGTGATTTTTAAACAGAGAAAACCAGGACCCCTGATGATCAGCCCAGGAAGCTTATATTTTTGTACCTTTTCAACAGCCACTTCAGATTATAATCCTCATTGGCTAGGAACAGATATTGCATTAGTCCTAGGATAAATTGTGTCTGTGTTTAGTCCCAGGACAAGCCTTTACGAGTCTTGGGGACTGGTAGTACTATGCCCATCTATGGAACTCTCCCCATGTGTAGCAGAAATTCCATAGGTCCATCTATCACAGAGGTAGGGAACAGGCACATGTGAGGAATACCCTTGACTTGGGCAACAGTGTTCCCCACCACTACAAAGACAAACTAAGATTGCTTCAAGTATGAGTGTCCTAAGACAGAAGAACCTTCCTCACTTGCTCCTGCTGCTTTTTGTATGACCCCACAAGAGGCAGTAGTTTTACTAATATACAATTTGAAAAGAGGTTAGATAACTTGTCCAAGGTCATGACATTTATGCTGATGAAATATATTCAAAGTGCTGTCCTAGCATATTCAACAGTCACTCACAGTATTTTAGTTGAGTCTTGAGAAGAGGGATTTTATAAACGTGAGAACTGGTGCATTACTCACTCACATACAAATGATACAAAACCTTGCGTCAATTTTTTCCTCCCATATCTTGGGAAAAGGAGTATAGGAGTATAGTTCTAAATCATTAGGACTTAAATCTTGGAAAGTTTTAATCTTGTGAATAACTACTCACATGATAGTTCCTCTGGTGTCCAAATGGACAGCTCACAGGATTAGAGCTATGCATGGGCCATGAAGGCAAGTCTGCACTGCTGAGAAGTCTGCCCTGTCCACTTGTTCCTACCCTATATGCACCAAAATTTCAAGTAGGCCAAGGTAGTTGCTGTAAAGCAGCCCTGATGTATGCCATTCAGCATATCTGAGACAGATAGCCTAAAAGTGAAATTGGGCATGGATTCGGGTCGAGGGGTGGAGAGAGAATTCTGTTCAGGTCCTGGTATAATGTAGACCTCCCAACCTAGAAACATCATGGAGCATGTCCTTAAGGACTCTACTCTGTAGCACGTAAAGGAGAACAAGGTGATCAGAAACAGGTAGCATGGAGTCAAAAACAGCAAGTCATGTCTGACCAACCTAATTTCTTTCTATGATAAAGTGACAGGCTCTGTGGATGGGAGGAGAGCAGCAGACGTGATATACCTTGACAGTTCCAGCTGCTTTTGATATTGTCTCCAATTACATTCTCATTAACAAGCTAAGAAAATACAGACTAGAAAGAAGTAATATAAGGTGGATACATAACTGGTTGGATCATCATACTCAAGGGGTAGTCATTAATGGCTTAATGCTTAATTGGGAGGAAGTATCAAGTGGGGTTCCCCAGGGGTCTGTCCTAGGTCCAGTATTGTTTAATGTCTTCATTAATGATTGGGGTGATAGAATTGAGTGTACATTCAGTAAACATGCGGACAACCCTAAGTTGTGTGGTGTTGAAGATACTCTGGAGGGTAGGCGAGGATCCAGGATCACCTGGATAAGCTGCAAAAATTGATTGCAAACAATCAAATGAGATTCAACAAGGACAAGTGCAGTGTCCTGCACTTGGAATAGAATTAGTGCATGTACAAATACAGACTGGAGAATGAGCGACTAGGCCACAGAGGGATTTCAATGAAATTCTAGATTTCAATGAAAACAAAACCCCTTGAAGATTTTTGTAAAGACAAAATAATGTCATCCTATCTTATTTCAAGAACAAAGCTTTGAACTTGGGTTTCCCAGTGCCCCATCTACCAAGATCTAAAGCCTGTTCAGATGTGTACATTTATGCATGTATCTGCACATACACACGCTTTGTTGAAACATCAACAACTCTGGCTTGCATCCATAGATGCTTCTCAAGTAAATCTCAGGATGTCATTTTCCCAATGTACTCAGCCTTGGTGAGGCTGCAGCAGGGGTCTACATGAGGATGTGGGAGAACGTCTGTTCACCACAGTGCCCCAAGGAAAAACAAGGACCAACAGTCATAAACTCCTCCAAGACCGTTTTAGGCTGGACATAAGAAAAAATTCATTTACTGTCTGAGCCCCCAAAGCCTGGAATAGACTCCCTCCAGAAGTGATGCAAGCACCTACTCTGGACTTATTCAAGAAACATTTGGATGTTTATCTTGCTGGGATCCTTTGACCCCAGCTGACTACCTGCCCCTGGGGCAGGGGCCTGGACTTGATCATCTTTGAGGTCCCTTCCAGCCCTAATGTCTATGAAATCTATGAAGTCTCAGTAAACACTTTGGCTTCAAATCTTCATTTCATTGAAAAAAAAAATCCAGTCACCTCAAGTCTCCGTATCTTTATACAGCAGACCATGGATGCAGGGTGGTGTTAGAAGGGTTCAAACTACGCATATAAATCAAGTATCATGATCGTTGTTTATGAATGCTTTTCCTCAGCACTACAGAGTCATTGTATGTATTGCCAAAATTTTACAGAGTAATATTTCCAGAACCCTTGCTCACTGAGGGCAGTTCTCCATTTCCAAAGCCTACATTCTACTCTCACACTGATGTAACTCCCTTGATGTTAATGAAGGTACTCCAGATTTGTAGTGGCATAAGCGAGTAGAGATTTAACCACAGCATGTGATACAGTGGGCTACAAGGGAAACTTGAATGTAGCTGCTCCACTTAAATCTATGCAAATCATTAGCATTTCAGGGGGAATATTTTTTCATTTAAATGTGGATATTTTTTCGCAGATTGAAAAGCTGTAGGTTTAACAGGTGGCTTATTTTGGTAATGGAGTTGACATGCAGAGGTTTACCTAGGCAGCAGCAGTGCATATGGCAGTGGCAGTTGCAGTGCCAACCGGGCTACTATTTTTGCTATTTTTGCTAGACCCCTTGTTACCCCCTTTAGAGATAGAGCCCTTGTTACCCCCTTTAGAGACACTATTGTTTAAATGGCTGACACTTCAGAAGTTTTAGAATATTAAAAAATATATATATTTGAGAATATTAAAGCAAAAGATGTGGATTTTTTTCCAGTGGGGATTTGTGCTTAAGTTAGTCATACCCATTGTTCACTCATCACTGAATTTGAATATTCCTCTTGAAAGGTCTGAAGGATATCTGTTGCCATATTTGAAATAAATGAGTAGTCTCTGGTGAAATCCTGTTTCAGTCACATGTAGCAGTAATACTAACCATTGTTAGTGAACTCAAAAGAGAACCTGAAAGGATGGAGAATAACACTGCTATTCAGATAATGGACTTGCTCTTGCTTCCTGCTTAAGTCAGGGACTTCAGTGGGAACAGGCCAGGGTCCAGCTACCACTTTTCCCAAGCCAGAACTGGGAAACCTTGTTGTGGCAGTGTGAGAATGCTTGAACTGCTGGTGACCATAAAGTTGTATAGAAATGGGGACTTCAAACACCCTTTAAGGCTCACAGTTGAGCACTTTTCACTAGTACTAAATCAATTAAATATAATTGTTTTGTTGTGGGATTGTGACATTGGTCTTCAGCTTCATTGTTTCATGGTTCTTTGTTAAATACAGAAAAGAAAAAAAAAGAGCACCTCTACTCAGCCACAAAATTGCTTTTGGTTGTTTGTTTTAAAGAAATTTCTGGCAATTATCCTCAAATTGATTGTCTGCAGCTTGTTTCAATTGATGGAGACTTAGAAGAGGTAAGGATTCTGGTGAGGTGGCACCAAACTCTTGGATGACTCTGCAGATCATGTTCCTGCTGCAAGAGACCGAGTCTCTTTTGCACAATTATCCAGTGGTGAGTAAAGACAGAGATTTTAAATTACATGTGCCCTAGTTTTTAGTATGTATTAAGGCAGCCTCATAAGTCTGAAATACAGTAAATGCGTGTGGGCCAGAAGTGGTCTATCCATTTTTCCTTCCCTCAGGGGAGTGGCAACCACTGTTTCTTGGCATCAACATAGCCCTCCTGCTTGGCATAATCAAGAGCTGGAAATGTACCGTGACTAAGTCTCTTTTATGTCAAATCCAAACATTCTTGTCAATGCTGGGATTCAAATTGCAGTTTCGATGCCAAAGGTCAGAAGACTAATTCAACTCTCCATGTGCTAAGTTATTCCCATGGCTTGAAGGGGAGACCTATTCAGCTTAATTTACAGTGTCAATGTGCACATCTAAGCATACTGTATATGAATTAAAATGAAAGCCTTAAAATAATTTGCTCTTTTGTTTTAAAGAAAGCCTTATGGGCAGATGATTTGCCATTTAGCAGTGAAGTATTTTAAGATGAAAACTAGTTATCTTCATACAAGAAATACCCTTTCCCCAATTAACTCTGTATTGAAAATCCCCTCAGTTTGGCCTAGGTGATGAACACACTGTGAATGTGGTGAGATATCAGTAGCAGCTTGGCATGTGGAGAGACTAGGCTATTAAGAGTGCTAGCAGGGTTACTTCATTGGAAGCACTGAGGCATATCAAAAGGCTTTAGAAACAATTCAATAAATAAAGCTGCCTGAGATCCCATGGTATTACCAGATTACATTATTTACGGATCTCAACTTTGCCCTCAATTTCATGCTTGAACATTATGTTTCTCTCCCCCATCTTCTGCCTGCTTTACAGATTGGCACACTTGGCTCTGTCCTCATCTTTGCTATCTCTGCTCCTGGCTTTGCTCTACTAAGCAAATTGGGAAGACGTTTTATGACTTTGGCAACAAAAAGATGGCCCTCCTTCTCCCTGGGCAACTATCCTAATCATTAAGCTATCAGGCTGAAAGTTTGGAGGACCCACCTCCCTCTCTTCTGTTTTACTTCTCAAAGTTACGTGCATACCTGGGCAACCCTATTCTATTACAAGTGGAAATAAAATTCAGACAATATGTAAGTCACCAAAATTGCAATTAGGCAGCTACATAAGTGCACTTAGTCACTTAAATATGAAGTATGACCTATTCTTCCACCCTGAATATACTTACATTTCTATTCTATAAAATATGACTAATAGTGTTTCCCTGTCTCGTGAGCGTAGATGAGGAAGCGGAGGGAGGAGAGAGCTGTCAAGGCAGGAACTTTCATGATGTCTAGCTTGCTGGACTCCTGATAAGATGAAACTCATCCCTAACAGCAGACACAACTTCTAGTTATGTTATGCTCAGCCAAATCTATAGAGTTCACTTGGATTTACAACTTACCTTGCCACTGGTTTTGATTAGCTGATTGGTCCCAGACTATGAATATATAAACTCTCCCCAGCGTTTTGCCAATAACAGTGGCTTTCTATACAGAGAAAAAATATATAGCGACCATGCCTAGAAAACATCCTCCACCTCTTCTGACTGTGTCTGGATCTTTCTAGTTGAATTGTCCTGATCTCTTGCAGACACACACATAGGAACAGTGGTAGTTTCTATGCTGGATATGACCTGTAGTCCAGGAAGCCCAATATCTTGTCTCCAAGAGTGGCCAGCACCAAAAGCTTGAGAGAGGGGTAAGAAAAAAATCCAAATTTCTAGCAGTTAGAGCAGGGGTCAGCAATATTTTTGGGTACAGTGCCGAAAACACCCACAACTTCAACTTGTAAGATGTTGGTGTGCCAGGGGTGGATGATGGGGGAGCTATGAGGGGCCCAATCCTTGCTGTTGCTGTGTAGCCCTGGTCCCTTCTCACCATCCACCCAGAGGCACACAGGCCAAGCAAAATGCCTACAAGTGCCACACTCTGGCACCCGTGCTGGGGGTTGCCTACCCCTGAGTGAGAGATTAGATTAAGTGCTGAAGCATGAGATTTAATATTTCTTTCAAAAGTTATATGCTAGTCCTAACTATTATCAAACTCTAGATATTCTTATTTAGACAAATGTCTGAGACAATTAAAAAAACTCCTACCTCCTCCCAACTGCTTCATTCCCTCTCTCTGGAGAAAAAAATGTTGAGGTGTGAAGCTGTGTGGTCTGCAAAGTCAAACAAGGTCTCTATAGCGATTACTGGCTCAGAAAGCACAACCTGCAGGGCCGATGTCACAAAGGTCTGACTTTTAACTTCACCAGCTTGTGCTTATTTACCTGGTGCTCTGTTGTTAAGGGTTACCTATTGTGACCTCATGGACTGAGGTCCTTTTCCTCACTGTTTTTTTTTAATGACATAGGCCACTGTGAGCTTACTATTAGCTTAGTTATTCTATGCGGCTGGACTGAAGCCAAGAAGGTTTCTCCGAGGCCACTGATTTAGACTTGCACAGGCTCTGTGAGATCACTAGCTCAGTATCTTTAATGTTCCAGGCTTTGGTTAGGCCTTCATGACTCTAATGGCTCAACCCATCTAATCTTTGTGCTGTTGCCAAGAGCAAACCTTTTGGTGATTACTAACTCCTCCAGCTGGCTATACTGCTGTCAAGGCAGGAACTTTCATGATGTCTAGCTTGCTGGACTCCTGATAAGATACAGATGTTTGTGAGCTCACTGGCTGAGCATCACTGTCTCACTAGACTGAAATGAAAACAGGTAAGTTAACGCTTGCACTTGGTTTTCTACATTTTCCATGTAAACTTTCCTCCAGGGCAATTTCATTCATTTCCACCGCCTGTCTTGCAATGCTTATAATGTTAACTCATGATCTAATTCTCCATCCCCTTCCTCTTCTAGGCTTATGTCTATCTTTGTCACTCCGGTAGTTCCTCACAAATGTCCCTGATCTTCTTTTAGCTGAAAAGCAAAAATTGAAATTCATTTATTTCCTTCTAAATTCTATCCCCATCCCTTTTTCCTAATCAGAGTTGGCTGTTCTTCTCTCTTGCCCATCACTCAGGTTGATATTCTAGGGGTATTTTTCACTCCTCCTTTTCCCCTATGAGATTCTTATCAAAATTTGTTTTCTCTCTTTAATTTTCAAAAACCTGCCTCTCCCCCATGTCATTTATTGTTTCTCTCTCACCTGGCCTAATGTTACTTCCTTTTCCTTGACTCCTCTCACATGAGTCTTCTCCCTCAGTTCTGTCAATATCACTGTTTTTCTCCAAGTCCCTTCCTTGTGTGTCTCATGCCTTCCACATTAGGTCAAATTTGTTGGGTTGACAGAGGTCATACGTCTACTGTACTTCCTCCCTCTGGTATCCTGTTCCTCTCTTGTCTTTATACTCTGCCATTTCTTCTCATCCTGCTTTTTTCTTTGTTCCCTTTACCACATCTGATGTTGGAATCTTTATTCATGCTGCTCCCTATGCACAGAACACAGACATCCTTCCTGCAGTATCCCTCTATTTCAAATCCCATCTCTTCTGTACTTTTTCTATCATTTTCTTCTCTTCCTATGTTGTTTACCACTCTGTATCATTAGCTCTGTATCATTCCCTACTTAAAAATATCACAATTTATGTAATAGATCACTATAATATGAAGTAGTAAAATATTAACCCTCATCTTTTCTCATCTCCATCATTATCTTCTGTGTTTATATAGTTTAGATTGTAATGAGATATATGGACCTGAGCTTGTTTTGGTACAGGAAGCCTTCTACAGAGGCCCTTGGGCATTGTTATAAGAGATGCAGCATTTGATGCCGAGTTCATTTTAGGTGTCACACCCACGATTTCATTGGGAAAAGAACCAGAATAAATATTCTTCTTGTCTTTTTTGTAAGATTATAAAACCCAAGAGGCCTGTTCTCCACTCTGAAATCACATACACATAGCAGATCCAATCCATGAAATGCTTCTTTTTTTTTTTAACAAATTGTTTCCTTTTTCAAGAATCCAAGAAACTCTGAATTTAATATAGCAACATTGTGAGAAAACATTATTGTTATTTATAAATACAAATGGTATTCATGTGTATATGCTCTCAATTTTATGGCTGCAGCATAGCTTAGTCCAGTGGAGGCAACCTTTTTAGCAGGCATGCCATAAGATAAGCCCCATCCTCTTCCCCCCCATCCTCTTCCCCAGATGCCAACCCAGTCCCTTTCCCCTGCTTGAGGTGTTACTTTTCTCTCTCCTCCCAGCTTTATCGACTGCACCCATTGTTCTACTCTTTTCTCTCTGCTCTATCTACTGCAACTGTTGCTGTGCTTTCTATTCATTGCCTTACCTTCTACAGTTCTCCTTCCTCTCTCATGGATCCATCACATGCCACTTGTGGTTTACTGGATAGACCAGGAACTACCAGACTACATTCCAACTTTGGCCACTGAGGGCACATCCAGACAAGCATGGATGTTTGTTTCCCTGGGGACAAGTAGCATGGCCTTGTGCTGCAGGTTACTCTGGGTGGGGTGGGGGAGGTTGGGGCCAGCAACTTTGCTGGCCCCAGCAGCCTTACCTGAGGTTCTGGTGGCCTCCTGGGTCTGCAGGCACAGAAAGAAGCCTGGCTGGCATCTGGAGCATGGCTCCAGCCTTCAAGGCTCTGGTTTTGTGCAGTGTGTGCTGCCACCATGTGTGCCACCCCGCTTTTTTGGCATGGTTTTTTTTAACCCTGGGATCTCCTGGGGTCAAAAAACCCCACGCTTCAAGGTAGCAGCATGGGCATTGCCTGCATGTGCGGTGTGTGGTGCTACAGATGAGCCTGTTAGGCCACATACCTTATGTCCACACTCATCTGGACATGGCCTGATTGTCCGTAATAATAATTTGCACTTGTATATCACTATACACATTTTGATAGTTTGGCCTTATAACACCATTATGAAGTATCAGTCCAGGAAAAAAAAAACAACTGGAGTATATAACAACGTTCTCCCCCCCCCCCGAAATATTCTTCACTTTTGAAAATAGGAGGTCCCAGACTCTAATTTCTGGAGATGTTGAAATATTGAGCAATCCTGGCTCCCACTGATTTCACTTGGAGTTGTAGGTGTCTTTACCATGAATTTGGATTTATGAACTTTAATTATGGAACTACCTTAGCTAGGAAATTCTGAACATTGTGGATCTAGGTACGGGTAACCTACAGGAAGACCTCATAGGTCTATACTTCCCTTGTAACCATTCAGTGCATGTTCCTTCACCGGTGTCAAGCAGCGTAATTCCATTGACTTCAGAGTTACTTTAATTTCAGACAGTTTAGGATGTAATCCTTACTGTTTAATGAATAACTGATTCTGTACTTTGTGTTAGATTATAGTGTTCTCTGGAAACATTTTTGTTTTGACAGGCCCTAAACCTGGTTCTGATCAAACAAATATACAGCAAATTTGTGTGTGAGTAAAGAAACTGTATTAAGTGTTTGCAGGATGGAGTGGTATGTTAACTGGTAGACCTATAAACTATATGCTGAAATAGACAAATATGTAAACTGTGTAAGTGCTGGGGTGATGTTGTAGTGTGCAAGATTGTCCCTCAAGCCTGGCTTACTAGCACCAACAACTGAAGTCCAAAAACCTAAAAATGTTCCCTTCCCTTAGCCACTGTGACTTATACAAACTATCACCCATCATACCAAATATACAGACTTGGAATATTACTATTAGAGTTGAAGAACAATAACAATCCTGTTCCATAACAAAGAGTTCCTGTAGAAGAGGCACTACTCTGGACCTTAAAGAGCAGGTAGAAAGTTGAGAATTCAGAGCAGATGACTTTCTTTCACTGGTTACATATGTATGCAGTTTGGAGAATGCTTTCCTATTCCTTCAGAATGAAAGACACTATGTATTACATGGATATATATTTCAGTTTTCGGTTATATGAAGCAAGAACACATCTTTTGCAACCTATCAATCTGATTTTGTGGGAATTTGGTGGATCTCTTCTCCAGGAATTTTCCAAAGTAGAGGTAGCTGGGAATTTTTTTTTATTAAACATATCTCTGTAGGAAAATGCTAACTTATTGAAACTCAAACTTATTAAAAGTGATACATTTCCATTACCAAACATTTGTTGGGAAGGTTTCCCAGAGTCCAGGATACAATAAAGTCAAACAGACCATCCATGCCAGAATAGCCAGGGCCACATGGAAGATCTGAGTTTGGATTTCTCCACAGAATCAGAAAGAGCACATGCTCTCACCTAGGTTTCCTAGATCATAAGTGAATAGCCTAAAATATGGGGTGATCAAGAGGGCTCTTTCTCTATTTTGTTATGTTTTGCTTTTCCTCAAAAATAATTTAAAAGATCTCAGCTATATCCCAATGCAGAAAGCAATCAAATACTGGAACCTTGAATTGTGTTTTATTGTATTTTACTTTATTTTAGTAAAATGGAATTCTTTCTTTCCACCCAGCTCTATTCCACAGTCTAAATAATATTCATATTAATAATTGTTAATATATGTTTTGGGAGCTTAACATTGTATATAGTCTGGAAACCATCCAGCTGCCTAATAATACTTCCATCCTAATCCACCTGAATAGTTATAAGCTATTTTTTCCTGGATTTGCCTGATCCTCAAAAATTCTTGGGAAGTGAAAATTATATCTGATACAGGCTAATAATGTTGGTAGACATTCTTAGCTGGTAAAAAAATTGTGTAGCTTTGATTTCAGTGAAGCTCTGTTGATTTGCAATAGCTAAGGTTTTGGGCCACCATTTTAAAGACACCATTTTAAAAACCACACTGCCTAATTGCATATCCTTTGAACCAGCATAGATGTTGTGGGCAAACTGAGGAAATCTCTATTTGGCACATGGCTGCATCTAGAGAAGCCACATTTCTATGTTGTAAATAAGAAAAATCTGGCCAAGAAATGCTGTGAAAAATTATAGCTCTTAGGCATTTTATAAAAATGCCACATATTCTTCTGATGAATCATAGTAGCTACTTCATTAACTTTTAAACATATATATGTCTATATGTATGTAATATATATAGTACATATATGTGTGTATATACACACACATATGTGTGTGTGTTCTTTCTGACATTCTCACATCTCTAATAGTATTTTTAGGGATTGTACAGATAGTGTAGGAAGTCAATCACTCAGTGTGTGTGTGTAGCTGCCATGTGAGAGCCTTCTCCATGGCCATGTACAGATCTTGAAGTCAACCACTGAATTTAGTGGGCAGTCATTGCCAATATGTGACTTGGTGTGTGTTTTGCCACAGCTACAGTCTGGATTACCGCAAACACCCCAATGATGGAGGTTGGTTACACACAGACCTTGCCCTCTCTGGAACCTATTCAGCAAGGCCCATCAATGGCATGGCAGGTTGAAGCCAAGTGGGCAGACTGTAGGATCTGTGATAAGGAACTTGTCTGGTGATAGCGATGACCTCCATTCTTCACACTAGAGGGTATCCACTGTGCAGTTCTGGTGTGGCAGTTTGGATCACAGTGGGTGTTGTGATGGTAGACATGCAGCAGGTGGATTTAAGAGATCGTTGTACAGTGGCACACTTGGATTGGCATAGATCTTCTCCAGTAGCTTGCCAGTTGCAACTTCCCATTGGATATGAGGGGGAACAATGTTGCTTAGGACTGGAAGTCATGGGGGAGGGGTTGGTTGAAGAGTTCCTGAGATGATGTGCATCATCGAATGTAGCTGCACATCAATGAATTTGGTGTGTGATGACCAGTTCCAGACTGGTGCACAGCACTATGTCAAAAATAAATATCCTTAGGGTTGAAGCTCTTGGGCCCCATGATGACCCAGCCAGCTTGTTAAGGAGGTTATTGCGTGTTTTAACTTTCATTGCTGTCTTTTTCAAGTGTTCATGGTAGCTCAATGTCTGATCTAGTGTCACACCTAGGTAGATGGGTTGTGCTTTGTGCCTCAGCTTCTGACCATTCAGGTAGATGTTCAGCTCCCAGGGAGCACTGGCATTGTGTAGGTGGAAAACACTGGAAATTGTCTGGTTGACAATGGATCTGCATTCACATCGCGCTAACTGTCAGTACCTGGCCCATACCGGGAAATTCATGATCTTCCTAATAAACCAAATTCTGAGACTTCTGTGATGCCATCTAGGTTGGTGGTTTTCAGATTGCAAATGTCTACAATAGTGTAGGAAGAATAAGCCTGCTGCATACACAACAGTTTAAGAAATGTTAAGATCTTTTCAAAATTGGATCTCCCAAATGTGTGGTGGTTTGATTATTTAAGGAATAAACATAATGAGACCTAATTGCTTACCAAATTTCATTGTGTTTAAAAAAGATTACCTGGAGTATTATAACATGAAAAATACAGCATCTTATGCTGATTAAAAACTAACCATTCACTCCTGGACTGAATTTTTGCCTCAAGCAAATCATATGGGCAACTTATATAACCTACTGAAAAGTTGTTGTTATAAAATAAATACATGTAATCCAACAATAACTATAACAATGCTAGAAGATGTCATATAGGGCCCTGATCCTATGTTATGGAAATCAATGGTAATTTTCAATTCATCACAATGGCAGCAAGAACAGGCATATAGCAAATGCATGCATTTTATTTCTATTCCTAAAAAACATGTTAGCACAATATATCCTCTTCTTTGATTCCTGCCGTGTAAATAATGAGTTAGGTAGAAAGCCAATAAATGTCTGAGACTCTTTTTCTTGTCTAGATTGAGGATATCATTGAGGGCACTCAGAAACCCACCACAATCAGGTAAAAGAAGCTTGGTTGTTCTCTAGATTTATCATGAGAATAACAGTGAGAAGACCTAAGTTTTCTTCCCAATTTTGCTACTGATTTAGTGTATGATCTTGTGCAAACTGTATCACCCTTATATGCCTCAATGTCCCCATTTATAAAAAAAGAAGGTAATTGTGAGGGAGACTGGGAACAAGAAAGCGATGAGCAGCTTCCCAAACTTACCGCTGAGCTGAGCAGCTCCAGCAGTGGTGGGCTGAAGATACTGCAGCACTTCCAGAACAGTGTTAAGCTCCAGATTGGTGGGGGTTGGGTGCGGAGCAGTATTTCCAGCCCTGGAGAGGGGCACAGCAACAGTGGCAGCAGGCAACAGGCTGAGCTGCCTCCAGACAGGAGACAGCTGGAGACTGCAGCCAAGCAGCTCACCCAGCTAGAGCAGCAAGGTGCTCGGAGGAGTACGGTCCGACAGCCTGGATGATTGGCAGAAGCTGAGCCAGGGACCAACAGTTGCAGCCAACCCAGTGACAGCCAGATTAATTACAGGTCAGAGGTGGATGGAGGTGGAGGTGGACCAAACCAAACCAAAAGTCTAAGGACTCAGCCCAGACAGTATTAATGGACCCAGGGGTAAGGGAAGAACCCAGGGTCTACTCCCTTCTCCAGGCCCCAAGCTCCATAATAGAACAGAGGCTATAGGAGGCCTTGGAGTTCATGACCAGACCCTTGAAATAAGGGCTGGAGGGCAATAAAGCCCACAGGACTGCCAAAGGGACTTAGCACAATAAGCCCAGGGCAGTGAAATGTGCAACTGTCAAAGGATCGTTGTGTCTAAAGTTGTTTTCAGCCGTAAGCTTCAAGATGACCCTGCAACAAACTCTTGAAAGTCCCATGAAACTCAGCAAGGGCCTCTTGTCTACTTAACAGACAAGATTTGTGTGTGTTTTGAGTTTAATAGCAGAGTTTCCCACCATTTTATTTTTAATATCTCTTAAAATGATTTTAAAATAAATGAAAGGGGAGTGGGGGGCCTAACAACATAGCAAAAAGACTTGAGAAAGTAAATTGCCTATGATTCAAAAATGGCACTACAGCTTTAAATACCATATCAAATTGTTGAAGCTAAGCCAAACTTCAATCATATTTACAGATTTGAGTTTAAATAAACAATACTGCAGTAGCAAAGGGAACATTCTCACTTCACTGTTTACATTTCAGAAAAAAAGATAGCTTTGGAGGCCAACTCTGTTGTAAGAAATGGTTTCAAATTCATTTCTTTACATTTTTGCATAGAGCTAAACAAGCATGTGTAGGTAGGACTAAAGCATGACCTAGAAATATAAGCCCTTGTTAAATGATAATTTTGGGCAGTTTCTGGGACTCTTAACACCTGGACTGTCTGCATATTAACACAGAAATTAGTTTTAAGTGCTCATTAGGCAGCTCAAAGTTCGACCACTCCAGGGCAGAAGTTATGCCACTCTAGGCTACATCTTGGTGTAAACACTCAACACACTCCTGCTCCCCACTGCCCATTTCAGACCCACCGTCTCCCTTGCCCTCCCCAGCACCCCAGACCTTGCTCACTGCTCCCCCTTCTCTTGCTTGTGGCCGTCGATGTTGACTGCCCTGGGAAGCAGGTGGCAAAGAAGTAACCTTATTGCCCAGTGCTGATGCCACTACTTACGCTCTCTGAACTCAGCCCAAAGAGCAGCAGGAGGAGCAGCAAGGCAGGCAAGTTAACCCTTCTCTGTCCGCTCCCTGGGATAGACAGTGTGCACAGCCACAACTAAGAGGAGGAGTAGAAGGGGGAAACCCCAAGAGGCAGGGAGCGGGCCCTGGGGGCAAGGCAGGGAAGGGGACTCAGGGAGCCCCAGGGAGCAGGGGGAAAAATCACAATTGGAGGGAGGAGTTTTTTACCTTTCAGTCCTCCAGGCTTCTGTTGGCCTGAACATGCAACTGTTCCAAACTCCAGCTAACACTAACCCTGATCAACATTTGTGTAGCTCACAGTGTGACATGCAACAAGCCCCTAATACACAGTTCTTGTCATATTCTCTACCTTAACCTAAGTGCTCTTACCAAGGTAGGACTGCTTCTGTGAAATGATGAAGCTTGCAGGAAAATAGACAAGAGGGTTTTAGAAACGAATGTGTTCATCCATTTTGACCATGTTTTCACTTTTGTTATTAACCCATTTTTTTCTGCCTTCTCTTGCAGCAGCATGAAGTGAGGTTTGAATAATATATTAGCATTCAGTTGAAATTCTGCCATTACAGAAGGGATATGGCAGGTATGTGAGAGAGCACTAAAGCTACTTTGTTACCCATGTATGAAGCATGTCAGGCAGCTCAAAGTGGTAGAATTAAGACACACTGGCCACATCTATATGAGATGCTGACTGTGCAGTTGTTACTACATAGTCATTTGGTACTTGTATAAACAAGTACTAAATGACTGTGCAGTAATTGGAGTTACTGCGCAGCTGCTCTGAGGAACAGCTTTTTCATGCCATGGACTGTGCATTAGCTGGTGATTACTGCGCAGTAGCATCACGTTACACTTCCTGCCATGTGATACTACTGCACAGTAGTCATGGGTTACTGAACAATCGGCATTTCGTGTAGATGTGGCCACTGTGATGGACTAATAGGATCCAGATCTGTTCCAGTCAAAGGGACTCCAGCCAACCCAATACTTACCCCACAATATCCTGCAAAGGTGTTTCTGTTTCTTTTGATATCCTACCAATACTGTCTCCTATCTTCCATTCTACAGACTGGATTCTAATATTATTGCATTATTGGGTCCAAACTGTGATGATTTGACCTTTCCCAGCCCATCCATCAATATTCTTTCCCCTGAATTTTGCATGGTATGTTACATGCAAGGCTGCATCCTCTTTGCTTTTCAAAGTGCAAAGGTTTGGCAGCACCACGAGTTTGTAAGAAATCTCTCTTTTAAACTAACTTGAAATATGAGTTTTATAAAAACACACCTAATTCTCTCCACTTCGGGGCCAGCATGGGTAGCAAAGCTTTGCAATATGCAGGATTTGTTTAGTGACAGACCACAAACTAATGTTGTAAGAGTGAATTGAACATGAAAATAGATCTATTACTGACAAGCCAAAAAATATAATTTAGAACCTCAACCTCTATAAAGACAATGAAGGCTGGATAGTCCTGTAATTGCATTTCAAGTCAAGGGACTGATATGTATCAGTTACAATTATTCCCAATAAAAAATAAATTATTTTCAAAGGATGTATCAGTCAGAAATGAATAATGACTGAAGGGTCTCCTCTCAAACAAATTTGCACAACTCGTTATATTATTAACCAGGCATTTCCTGTGATCCTAATTTTTCAAGGAACTTTATCTTTCAGCAGGATTTGTAGCAGCCAGTTTAAGTCACACAGACTCTTATATCTTAAACATCCTTTATTCTGGCCCTGACATATGCAGTCTTTCCCCCACTCATATGCATTCAGAATGCTGTGACAAAAGCCACAACTTTGATTATATCATCCTTTCCTTTGCATCCCCCTGTTGTCTCCTGCTTCTCTGTTTCACCTTCTGTATTTCACACCAAGCAAGCTACTCATCTTCATTTTCAAGGCTCTTCATAGCCTATTCCCATCCTAAGTGCCATTTCTTTTTCAAAATCAAGAAATTGGCTCCTATCTGTGATTGGCCCATGATACAAATCTTTATCACTCACTAGTCCATCACCTGGTGAGTAAGGCACTCATCTGAAGAGCATGAGATTGGTGTGCATGCATACTCTTAATATCTGTTATTGCTGAAGAAATAAAAGAACTTTGTCAGAGTTAGGCATTTGTCAGACTACTTGGGATCACAACAAGGCTGAGATAGGAGAGAGGGACTTAGGTGAATGGTTTTTTTACTTCTGGGCAGGCTCAGCAGCCCAGTGCTAGATGCCTAGGAATCTCTTTAGGACAAAAGGGAGACAACTAATGAATTTAAGCATCTAGTGGTTACAAAAGTAGGGAGATTAGGATCCCTCTTTGTGAATTAGGCTCCTAAATTCCTTGTACAGGCAGCCTAGAGCTCTATTTTATTCTGGCACTTGAGTGGATATATTTTGGGGTGAGGTCTCTCTTGTACAGCTTTTACCACAATGGGCCTTGGTTCATCAATAAGGATCCTAACAGTAAAATCCCTAAAAATACTATTAGAGATGTGAGAATGTCAGGAAGAACACACATATGCGTGTGTGTGTGTGTGTGTGTGTGTCTGTGTACACACACACACACATATATGTACTATATATTATATACATATACACATATGTAATTTTAAAAGTTACTGAAGCAGCTACTATGATTCAACAGAAGAATATGTGACATTTTTATAAAATGCCTAAGAGCTATAATTCTTTCATAGCATTTCTTGGCCAGATTTTTCTTATTTACAACATGGAAATGTGGCTTCTCTAGATGCAGCCATATGCCAAATAGAGATTTCCTCAGTTTGCCCACAACATCTATGCTGGTTCAAAGGATATGCAATTAGGCAGTGGCAATATACATAGTAAATAATAAAAATATTAGTTGTGGGCTGCTTATGTAGAAGTCATGCAGTTTCTCCATGATAGATATTTTACAGTGCAGGTACTTTATAAGCTAAATATCCCTAAATAGGAAAATACAAGTTGTGACATCTTGTTCCTATTGCAGTCAATGAGCATTTTACCACTGATGAGCGGGTGCTAGGTATTTATGAAGTACTGCAATGTTATAAAGGACAGCATGCATTTTACATGTTGTTCAGATAGCTAAACTGGGAGTCTATGAGGGTACTTAATTCTCCAAATATGGCTTTTGCGATAAAAGGTCAGAGTTGAAAATGGCAGACCACAAACTGTTGCTGAGAGGTGAGCTGGATACATGAGGGATATAAGTAGAAAAGAGGTGTCTGAATAATGCAGGAAATCTATTTAAAACATCAAGTTAAACAAAAATAATTTATAAATTTATTTGAAATGGTAGAGAAATAGCACTCGCTTTAGAGGATGTGGGCAGGTTGGAGAACTTTTTTTTTTAGAACTTTTTTAAAATTTAGCTCTGTCCAAAGATATCTGGTTTCTGGGGAAAGAAGAAGGAAGAATTTCTTTACTGTCCGAGCCCCTAAGGTCTAGAGCAGCTTTTATATTTCAGTGAGGGTTTCTTTACCAGTAATTGTTCTTGTCATTTGGTAATTTCTGTAGGTTTTCTTCTATATGCTTTTTATTACTGAAAATAATAATAGCAAACTAGCATTAATAATAATCTAAAACAGCTACAATTAATTTTAAAGAATTATTCGCATTTTCTTTTGTTAGTGGGTGTCATGATTGTTCTAGGACACTTTCAGTAGAAGACTTGTTTTTCAGATAGAAACTAACAAGCTATTCACATCAATTCATTCCCACTCATATTTTGAGAGTGGCCTACTTTTTTGAAATCAGCACAGTATTTACATTTCCATCTCTTTCCATCCTTTTACTCAAGCAGTTATTAGGCATAAGCTATCTATGATAGCTTATTATTTGGCAAGAGTTCTCTGTGTCCCTATCTTTCTTGCACCTTCTGGGTCAGGATACTGGATTCAAGCATAGTCTATAAATCTAATATAATTCTGTCTAATGATATATTAAAAGATAAATCAAAATGGCAGTCTAAAGGATATTCATTTATATCTAGTGTAAATATTTACAATCCTCTTATGGATTTAGCAACAGAATGGTTATCCCTACATGCTATTTTATCACACTGAAATTAGAAAACAAATCTGAACAGAATATAATGAAATAGTCATTTACTGATCTCTAAAATATTGCAATGTAAGCTTCAGACAAAATATCAAGATCTTATAAGTTGAACTTTAATCTTTTTTCTTTTGTGAATCAACTTAAACATTCATCACTTGAAGTATTTAAGAGAAATGTTACTTTAAATGCATATTTTAAAATCTTGGCTTAGCTGTCAGTAAAATAAGGAGGAAATTAAAAAAAAAATAAACATAATAAATCTTTAGAGGAGATGATTTCCCCACCCCAGGCCACAAGTTTTGTTTTGTTTTGTGTTCTGGTTTGTTTTATGGTAAGAAAACATTGGTGGTGTCCTTGTTTTCATAAGAACTTTTGGACTCAGTAGCTAGTCTCCTTGATGCCCTACAGCCTGTGATAAATCCTGATCTTAAGGTATTTGTCATTTTTCCCAGCTCATTTGCCAGAAGTTTTCAGCTAGGTTATTTGAATTTATCGAGAGAGGTTACTAGGCTGCAAATAGGCTTGCAAGTTCTGATCAAGTTCTGGCCTGGTCTCATGGTCTATTGTTCTTTCATGTATAGAATGTGGAAAAGATTAAGTCATTTTTTGCTGAGGCCAAATTACTTTATTTACAAATAATTTTTAAAAGTCTTTTACATGCTTGGCATGGCTTGAACTACTGTTCATTTTATCCTGCAGTTCATTAATTTTGGCTGAAATTGCCAGGAAGCCCATTGATTTCAATGGGAGTTAGGCACATAATTACCTTTGAGGATGTCAGCTTTAGGCAACTTGGAGTCTGGAAAATGCCAGATTTTCTCTCCAATTTCTCCTTTTGAAATGGTCTTATAAAGATCCTCAGGTCTGGATTTATTTTGTGAAGCTTAATCTTGAATAAGGGTGTCATACAGTCCTTCCCATCTCTGACCCCTACCTTAGGTCTTTGTTAGCAAAGGCAATATATAGTTGCCGTAAACTTTATACACCTGTCTCTGTTATAAATCATGATTACCACTAGGTTAAGTACAGACATTCAAAAAGCCCAAGGCAGAATTGATCTAATTGATGTGGTTTTCTGTAGGCGGTTTAGTTTAGATTGGTAGTGAACAGAACACATTCACCCTTTGCGGGGGTGTGTGGGGAGGCAATCTTAGACTGGGATCCACCATTTTTAAACCAGTTTATGTGCACCAAGTTTCTGTTCTGCTACAGGTATAGACCAATTTCCAATTATTTATACTAGTAAAATTGTAATGTCTGTACCTGGCCCTAATGTCTACATATTGCAATTCAGACTTTATAGGCAAATTATTTTATTTGCTTTTGTTTTTACTTATGGTGGCAGAGTGGTTAAGCTGTCTTATCGTGGCCATGATAGCATGAGTTCAAGCCCTGTCTAGACTTATGACAAAGGCTTCCCTGGCAGTAAATGGGTACCTTCCAATCTGTCTGGGAGTCACAGGCAGATGCGTGTGATAGTGGTAGGTATTGAAACTGGTGCCTTAACTGAACTAGCCTGTTCAGCTTTCTGGCTTGGGAGGGATTTTAACTTGAAATTTGCTGGTAGCTTGCCATCCTTATTTTCATAACATTTTATCCCCATAAATCAGGATTCATGTGCAAGGGCAATTTTGACGATTTATATAGATGTTAAAAGGCTTCAGAGTTTTATTATCATGCCTTCCTTTATACTGTATTTTTCTGCATATCACAAATCCCTCAAATAAAACATGCACCTTGTTTTTGGAAGGCAAAATGTAAAAGAGAAAGATTTCTCTAGTCATGGCTTAGCCCTGTTTTCCCATAGAGAGGCTGTGTTGCAGAATGGCTGTCAGCTTTATATTTTATCCAGCCAAGATCCTAATATCTTTTCTTGGTTCTACCTGACTGTGGTGTAGGCGGTAGTCAGTATGGC
>NW_017729034.1:60606282-60608517 GCF_001723915.1 Gavialis gangeticus
AAAAGAGAAAGATTTCTCTAGTCATGGCTTAGCCCTGTTTTCCCATAGAGAGGCTGTGTTGCAGAATGGCTGTCAGCTTTATATTTTATCCAGCCAAGATCCTAATATCTTTTCTTGGTTCTACCTGACTGTGGTGTAGGCGGTAGTCAGTATGGCTTGACTCTTGCAGCACGTGCCTGCTACACAAAGAACTAATGAACACAAAGAATTGCAACACAAAGAGCTAATGAAACAGAAATATGTTGATATATCAGGTTTTTCCTCAAATGTTCAGTGCTCACATTCTTCACCTTGTGTATGAACCATTCTTTTTCCCATTACTAAAGAATATTAAAGTAGAAGTTGCTTTTGACCAAAAAAATTCCATTTTACAGTTCTATTACTTTCCCCTTGTTTCAAATAATTGCCACATTGTCTTTACTTTCTGAAGCGTTCCCCTTAGGGGAATTTTTTCTAGTCCTGGCTCCTTTGCTAGAAAAGAATGGTTCCTTTTTGAATATTTTCTCTTTAAACAGCATAAGAATTAATGCAAAAAACCTGTTCATTAGCTTATATTTTCAGTTACAGTTGTTTCTACCAAGGTGTTTAGGAAGTCTTAGGTCTCCTTTGGGGGTTGTAAAATTATAGATTTGGCCTCCATGGAATATTTTCAGCATCATTTGTGCTTAGCATGGAACTGCCCTCATTCTGTTGTCTAGGGATCCTGATTTTCCCTGATAAAAAAATCAAAGCTTACATGAAGAAGAGGAAGCTAGGGGTTTTAAAAGATAAAAAGGAAATTAGACATTCAGACCCTCTTGGAATTCAGTAAGAACAGTGTGCTGCCTAACTCACTTGGTCTCCAATGAAATAAATAAAATGCAAGTATTTCATGGAATGGGAATTTAAACAGGTAGCACACTGCAGAACTCTGAACAGAGAAGAGCATGTGCCAGTCAGTGAACTAGGACTTGGGTTTAAGAGTTGCTAAATTGATGGAAAGAAATTGTTTGTGACAAGGCAGCTTTTTAGAGGGCATTCTGTGAAAAAATCAAGGTATGTCAGGTTTTAAGCCAGTTGTGGAGGAGAACAGAGACAAAGTTCCAAGAAGAATCTGGCTTAAATATGCAATGGGGAAATTTGAGAACTGTAAAAATAGGTGTTTGTACAAAAGTATTTGGACTGCTGATTTGTTCAAAACGTATACATTATACATTTATGTTCAATTAAGCTTTTTTGAATGACATCTAAATGAGAAATCTTTGTTTTACTCTGCTAAGGGGGGAAATCTGCGTTTTATTTCATTTTTACATGGGGAAATGGAAAACCCAGATCCCTATTTATGTCTAATTAAGATGCACAACAAACCATCTCTAAGGGCTCTTTCTTCTGTGTTACACTTGGTTAGATTCCTCTGAATCCAGGTGCTGTTTTTGTATTTGGGCGCACAGTTTTAATTTTACAAATACATTGCTTTTAGTTAAACAGTATATAAAGCAGCAATGCTATAAATTTTGCCCAGCTAAAGTCTCTTCTGCCCCAGCCACATAGAACCCCACAGCCCTTAAACAGATCATGATCTTGACCTTTGGTCTTTAGCACTAGAACACCGTAGGCTGAATTACTAGCAGGATTTGGATCTAATGTACCATAGATATTTTTAAAATAGTTTGTGTAAAGCTTGATTCATTGCTTAGGGTGAATGAACCCCCAAATGCTGAGCCCAAACTGCTGAATTTTGCCTGTTTTCAGATTGAAACTGGGTCAAATGCTTGATCTAGAAAAGTTTCTCATCAATAAACTATAAACTGGCTCAGCTTCACTAGACTTTCATCCATGCTTCATGACAAAATCCAGATGCACTAAAAGGATTGCAGAATTTTCAGTGTTGTACTTTTTCCAGGTTTTGAAAGTCTCCCATGCCTGTATCCTTTTGCCATTTGTCATGGGACCATTAATTTCAGAGTGCTGTGGCTACTGCTTTTTATTTCAGGAGCAGGAGGTTCACATGCTCCTCAAGTGCAATGCCTGCCTCACTCTGAGTTCCACCATGATTTCTGTCTCCTTTACACAAATTGTTACAACATTGATTTAATATTTACTTTCTGTTAAATAATATACTTAAAAGCCAGAGAAAACTAAAATGATCATCTAGTCTGACCACCTATACAACACAGATCATATTCATTACTTTACGGTTAGGGCTGCTACTTTACGGTTCATAGTTTCATAGTTTCTAGGGTCGGAAGGAACCTG
>NW_017729034.1:60608649-60610056 GCF_001723915.1 Gavialis gangeticus
GGTCCCTTCCGACCCTAGAAACTATGAAACTATGGTTTACCTACTAGTTCCAAGAATGAGCCTTATGATTAGTAGAGGAACAAACCCATCCTTTTAGAAGTATATCTAATCCATTAAGATTTCTTGGAATATTTGTTTTCAGTAATATAGGGTTAAAACCTATTAATCATTGCACATGCTCCTCTGTATTGATACATATCTGCACTAAAGTATCAGTCCTGTTAAACTTTTAATGGTGTACTTGACAACCAGCCATAAGAAAATGAGTCCACTCTGCCTAGATTTAATTTTTGTCCTTTTTTGTATACCTACCATTCACACTGTAGCTCATGGCAGGGTGATTGGAAACATAAGTTATGCAGGTTTGACCATGGAAATGAAACCAACATGATAAACCCTAAAACACAGATTTGTGTTGATTTTAAGGAGCTGGTTAGTAACTGAAATATATATTTTTTTCCTCTATGCAGTGTAAAACTATTTTTCCCCTTCTTTTTTATATTTCTAGTGTAGCCCCAATTATCTGAATGGTATGGTACAGAGCGCATGTATTTGGACAAATGAGCACTTGGATATAAAAGGGATATTTTAGCATAAAATCTAAATTCAGATGTGGGTTTGGAGAGGTGAGCGTCCTAATGTATGCTGTGTAAATGACCATTTACTCTTGGCTGTCCACAGTCAAGCTAAATGTGCTTTGGGTTCAGTGGATGTTTTGACTAAGTCATAACTTCAAGATCAATGCCAAGAAGAACATATAATTTCTTTGTTTTATAATCTATATGAATGTTGACCAGTACTGGGCCTGGCGTGTTGTTTGAGAGGAGCACTCAATCTCATTTTCTTTGTAGGGCAAGTTGAAATCTTCATATTAGCTTGCTTTGTGTGGCCAGGAAATAACTGAATGATACCAAATGCATTTCTGGTGTTAACAAGCACCTTGATTAATTATGCAATGCTGATTCCTGAAAAAAAGTGATTTTTTTTTACTATTTCTCAAGAAAATACATTTATCAATTCTTTCCATTTACCCAGATTTCTATAAATCTACCCAGTGTATTGACAACCAAATGTTTTCTGACCTGTGCCAAATTTAGTGAAATAAATTATAACTCCTTTGATGTGCTACTTTACCTAAACTAAAGCCAGATGTTTCACAGGTGACCTGATAGAATACCACCATTTCCCAATTACCATAAATAAAAGACAAAAATGTCATGAAGGGTGAGCAAAGAAGCATTCCAGCATTCCTGAATACTTAACCCTTGCTCTATAGTCAAAAAGTGAGAATCTGATATATTTCTCTTGCTCCAAGAATTCAAATGTAAGGTAGAGTTGATGACCTTAATATTTCCATGCCTAATGCTTATTAGGATGTGGACACACAGGCTATCTATAAACATAATC
>NW_017729034.1:60615056-60616625 GCF_001723915.1 Gavialis gangeticus
TTAACCCTTGCTCTATAGTCAAAAAGTGAGAATCTGATATATTTCTCTTGCTCCAAGAATTCAAATGTAAGGTAGAGTTGATGACCTTAATATTTCCATGCCTAATGCTTATTAGGATGTGGACACACAGGCTATCTATAGACATAATCCCCCACACCCAAAATGTTGCTTTATTTTAAACACCATGCACCCCCATATTGATCCCAGTGCCTGCCCAGAAAAGGCATTACATTAGTTGGACCCAGCTTGCCCAAAATCTGTATAGATCAGGTGCTTCAGTGGGGCTTTGTTGGTGCTTTTATCTAATAGTTGATTGGATCAGCTATTATCTAAAAGTGTCAAAAAGCCTTGCTGAAGCACCTGATCTATACAGATGATGCAGAGCTGGGTCAAACTAATGCATTGCCTCTTATGGTTAAGTGCATTCTTTTTCCCCCCGTGTCTGTCAGTGCCTACAAATGCTTGGAGCCCATTCAAAAAAAAAAAAAAAAAGAATCATAGAAAAAAAGCAGGGTTGGGAAGGATCTTCAGAGTTCATCTAGTCCAACCCCCTGCCAGAGGCAGGATCACCTGTATCTAAAACATTCTATGCAAATTCATTTTCTAACCTATTAGTAAAACTATACAGTCAACCTTGACACAACCACAAGACATAACACGCTAACCTGCCACAGGTAAAATGTGGACAGTGGTGGCCAATTTCCTTCTGCATGTGTTGTTAAAATGAGCTCAAGAGATTCAAGGAAGAGGGCCATGTTCCCCTACTCTATCCCCCTTCCCAGCTGCAAAACAAAAGAAGGCAAGAATCCCTACAGTCTGGACAGATTTGACTGTGGGATAACATTTCTTTCTGGCCCCAAATATGGTGATCAGTCTGGCCTTGAGAGGAGAGGCAAGACCCTCTAGCTAGGAACCTCCAGGTTTAAGTCCCACCAGGAACTTCAGCATATCCTAGCCAAAATCCCAGCCTTGGCTACAGTCAACACCCAATGCTTCAGAGGAAGGTGAAAAAACCCCAGCAACAGGAGGACCAGAAAAATTCCTTCCCAACTCCATGCAGCAAACAGCAAAGCTGTTTGAAGACCCCCTGGGTAGAAGCGAGCACCACTTCCCTTAAAAGTTGATTCCAGATCCTAGCCGCCCTGATTGTGAAGTAGTGCCTCCTGATATCTAGCCTGAATCTACTCTCAGTCAACTTATGGCCGTTATTCCTTATTACTCCCTGTAGTGCTCAGGGGAACAGAGACTCTCCCACTGCCTGCTGGTCCCCCTTAGCCAATTTATAGACAGCCACCAGATCCCCTGTCAGCCTTCTCTTGTTAAGGCTGAACAGGTTCAGGTCCCATAGGCTCCCCTCATAGGGCCTGCCTGCTGCCCCCGATCATGCGGGTGGCCCTCCTCTGGACCCTCTCCATGTTGTCTACATCCCTCCTGAATTGCGACGCCCAGAACTGGACACAGTACTCCAACTGGGGCCTGTCCAGTGTCTCACAGAGGGGGAGAATCACCTCCTTGGACCTGCTCAAGATGCATCTGTGGATGCATGACAAGGTGCGGTTGGCCTTCCTG
>NW_017729034.1:60616635-60627587 GCF_001723915.1 Gavialis gangeticus
ACTGCCGGCCCATGTTCATCTTGGAATCGATAATGACTCCAAGATCCTTTTCTGGTTCTGTGCTGATGAGAAGGGAGTTCCCCAGCCTGTAGGTATGCTGCTGGGTCTTCCTCCTCAGGTGCAGTTCCTTGCATTTGTAAGTGTTGAAACCCATCCTGTACTCATCTGCCCACCCCTATAACCTGTCCAGATCTAGTTGCAACCTGTCCCTCTCCTCCAGCGTGCCCACTTCTCCCCATCTTAGTGTCATCAGCACATTTGAACAAGATGCTTTTCACCCCCTCGTCCAAGTCGCTGATAAAGATTTTGAACAGTGCAGGCCCAAGGACCGAGCCCTGTGGAACCCCACTGCCCACATCCCTCTAGGTTTAAAATGACCCATCCACCACCACTCTCTTTATAGAAGATCATCAGGTATTTGAAGACACTAGTTTTTTTACTCCTTAAGCACTTTTTCTGCAAGGTAAAAGTATCTATTTCCTTCAACCTCTCCTTATATAACTTGCCCTCCAAGCCCTTTTATCATTTTTGTTGCCTGTCTTTGGAACCTCTCTAACTTCTCCATGTCCTTTTTAAAATGTGGAGCCCCAAACTGCATGCAGTATTCTAGATTAAGCCTAATGAGTGCTAAGTAAAGAGGCACTGTTACCTCCCCCATCTTGTACCTAGTGCTTCTATTGATGCAACCCCAAACCACATTTGCCTTTCAGGCAGCTACACCACACTGCAGACTCATATTGAGTCTGTGATCCACCAAGACTCCTACATCCTTCTCTGTAGTGCTGCCATCTAGCCAGGTGTCACCCATTTTGTATTTTTGTTTTTGATTATTCTTCCCAAGGTGTAATACCTTGTATTTGTCAGCACTGAACTTCACCCTGTTAGCTCCAAACCACCGTCCCAATCTGTAAAGATCCTCCTCAATTGTGCTCCTGCCCTCGAATGTGTTCACAATCTTTCCCATAGTATAGTGTCACCTGCAAATTTGCTCTTTAACACTCCTTCATCCAGGGTTAAAGTTGGAGTGGTTTCGCTGCACTTGAATCATTCTCAGCTCCTTCACAAATATCAGTTAGAACAGAATATACCACTTGCTGGCCTTTTGAAACACTTCTGTTGGAAAAAGCTGAGCATTCTTGTGTCCACGTCCTTAGCTTTTAAGTAATATTTTAGAATGGGACATTTTGAAATATTATGGTAACCTTTATGATCCCAGTCCTTCACGGATTTTTACATAGATAGAGCCTTCTACCCATTCAGAGCCCCACTAATGACTTGGGACTACAGATCTGACAAGGCATATGGACATCTATAGGGCATATGCTACATGCTTTGCCTAAATCCCCTTTATAAATCTAGCCCTTGGTTACATTTTCCAGATCTTCTGGTTAATTCTCAGTTAGAGTACTGCAACTGAGTTGTAGATTGATCAGCAGTTGAATAAAATACATGTCTAATTTCTGGTACTCAACATTTAATTATCACTAAGGGATAATTTGGTATAGTTAGCAGGCAAATACAGTGGAGTTACACCACTGAAGAATTTAGCCTAGCTGATCTATTTTTGAACCTGAATAACTTTAATAATGGTAGGTAAGTGATTGGTTTACTGTCACAGGTTCAGCACTAAGTGCAGATCTTCAGGGCTGTGCAAAACCTTCATAAAGGAATAAGAGTTCTCTTCCTCTGTTATTCCTTGTGGCACTTTAGTGAGCTGTCCAGTTGACTTACTCCTGCAAACAATGATTGATCATGTGGCTTACACCTTTCTTTTTTATGGTAACTTTTAAAGAGGTGTTTCATGGAAATCCTGGTATTTGTCAAGCAATGATTTGCCTTGTCTTCACAAAATACCCTTTATTTAGAGTTTTGCATCAGAAGTCAGACCTTTTTCTCAAATATTTGCATCTCTAACCTCACGTTCCTCCTTTCTTTGGGAATTTTCTGTTAAAAACAGATTAACTGAGGTTAAAAAATGGGTCCCGATGGTGTCATCCTACACACAAGTCTACATGATGAAAGAGAAGATACAGGAAACTTTCTGCGAGACTCACCTTCCAAGGTTTTCAGGAGGAAACATATAGTAAGGGAAACCTTTGGATTCCTAAGATTGGGCAAAGAAATGAGGCCTAATCATCATAGGTTCCCAAGGAGAACCACATGAAGTTTATATGGCATTCCTTAATTCAATTTCCCAGTGCCTATGGCTCTGCCACACATCTGGCATCCCTAAACTATGCACCATTATGTGTGCATTGTTTTCCCTCATACTGCAGCCTGCTACACTTTTCTCTTTTGAGTGAATAAAGCTTTGACCACATGGCACTGGCTGGTCTTCTGTAGAAACCAGGAGGCCAGTTCTATCCATTTTTGGTTTTGCCCACCAGAATATGAAGAGGGCAACATCAGACTCATAATTTAGCCTCTCAATTTTGTTTTGGAGTTCTCTTCTTTGCCTGGCTGGCCATAAACACTCACTTTCATTAACACAGTCCTGTCAGAGATTATAGCCTTCAACTTCATACTCTAGTAAATACTGCCATCCTGTCAAGAAAGAACCAGGTAGCTTGCTTTGTTCTCCTGGTAACCAGTCACAAAATGAATGCAACAGTGTTACTGTCTTTAAACAAATATTACCTCTACCTTGTAGCCTAATATTTGGGGTAATATGCCACAAATCATTCACTATCCCATTTGATTAGTATGTCATTACCTAAAGTACATGTATTAATTTCTCAATGTTTTTCAGATGCTTAAAGATGCAATTTCATGCTTGACAGCTCAATAAAACATATCTGGTATTTTTGTTTCTTTAAATTTAAACCAGAAACCTGGCTTCAGTGGAAATTTCAATTGGGTTTTTAAATCTCTCCAAGCTTGTGACATTTGTAAGTGTTCAGATGTTAACCCAAACCATTCACCCATTCACCTTGGTAACAGCATACTTTTGGTTTTTATGTGCTGGGCTGGACATCAAAGAGGTGTTTTTATAGCAAGAGATTGTGCTGGCCAAGTCTGGATTCATAACAGACCTTATTCAGCAACAACTGAATTGAGTAGACAGTTTTTCTTTTGTATAAAACAGGTGAACTGTGATCAATCAAACCCTAAACTGAAATCTTCCTCCAGTCTTTGACTTCCTGAAAGAATTTCCCAGACAATTAGTGCCTTACTCTTTGCTGTCCTCACCACAGACAACCCTAATTTTCATGCTTCTACTGAGGAAAAAAATATTTTTTTCTGTTTTTCCAGTGAAGTCACTCAACAAATTTCAAACCAAGGTTCTCCAGAAGTAACCAGGTAACTTATGGATATACAATACAGTATCCATTGATGGTTCTGTTTGAGGAGGGAGGTCACTGATATTTCCGTAACTGAGACCTTAAGCAGCTTGAGTTGTATTTGATGGGGGACAATTGCCATTATGCTCCTTCTTCACCTTACCAACTTTTTGTCCTAGACTTTCTTCTCTTCCCCACCAAAACATTCTCCCTGGTAAATTGGGGATTTATTTTAAAGTGCAGTTAAGACCTTATGTTCACATTATCATCATAATATCCTTATTGCACTAAGGCAGTTAAATCCCATTTTGGGTTTGAAACTATGGTTTGAGTTTCATAGGATTAACAGCTCTATGCTGCCATACTATTTTGAGGTAGATCCTTTCCAAAACTGCTAGCCAGAAATGGCAAAGATTATATTGGTTTGTTTAAGAAGCATAAAAACTACTTACTAACATTTTCACTTGCTATGCCACATGTAAAACTTATGTTAAATAGGCTAGGGTACCAAGTAGGTATTTTCAACCAATTTTTATTGCCAGGACTGGAGATGAATGAAGACAGGATATTGCTAGCTGAATGATACTTTAATTGTAATAATATCTTACATTTATGTAGTTCCTGCTATGCCAGAGCTATTTACAAATGATATACATAGAAGAATCATTTCACCCACTGCTGAAATGCCTCCAGCTTTCAGCTGGAGGTCAGGAGCCAGGCAGACAGCAGGCTAAACAGCGTGCTGCAGAACAGTAGGGGGAGGAAAATTTTAGCCAAGGATATATAAGCTTATGAAACTGTCTCATATGAAAAATGCCATGAAATTATTAATTTCCACAAAGAACAAACAGGATTTTAGTTTATAAGAGCTTGTCAAAAAGGCTCTACCACACATAAAACTGCATAGGACTTAATTTATTTACTACAGAAAGATGAAAGATTAAATAGACTCTGCCAAGATTTTAGAACACGGCTCTAAGGAATCCACAAAAGGCAAACCGAGTGCACAAACCAGAGTGCACAAACTATTAAGCTATCCCTTCTAAACTAGAAAGAAGAAACAAAAGAACTAGCCCTCTGGCTGTTTTCATTTACTATGCCTGCTTTTACTTGCCTGTCTTGACTGCCCTCCTGCACACACGCACATAAAGAAATGTGTATCAGGAACTCCCCATCAAAACATCATATTCAGTTTAAAAGGGCCACATAACTTGGAAGAGTTTGTAACAGGATTTTCATGGTTTTCTTCCTAACCCCAAGCCTATTAGTGAGAGGAAAACTGAGTGCTACACCTTCCACTAGTTACAGCTGTACAACACCTGCTTCATGAGTTGATGAATCTTGGAGAATCTCTCTGATGTTACCTGAAATGTAGTCATATTTTTATGGTTACAGCAAGTATAGCAAGATGTAATGTGAACAGAGATTCAGGATATGATGACTATGGTGTCAAAGTCTGCTCAGCCATCTTCTCTAAATCTCCAATTATCCTTGTTTCACCAGCTCCTCACAGTTCTTTGAATGCTATATCCTGATTTTTTATCTGGAGTCTGCCAGTCAATAAGTTTTATACATACTGACTGACTGACATCACAAATACTCTATCCTATCCAACATCTTCTGTCCCTTCCTACTGAATACAGTGTATGAAGTTCCTTGCCTATATTCTGCCCTTGATTATAGCCATATATAAAGGCATGTGGGAAACAAAATTCTTACCAATTAAAAACTTTTAAAATTTCAAAATTTTTCCTATTCCACACTGGCTTAAATTTTTTTTAACAGAGTACCTCACTGGCCAATGAATAGGCCACAGCCTGATGATTACAGCATTCACCTACCATGCAGGAGCCTTGTGTGCAAGACCTTCCCTGATAGATGTAGACAAGGGACTTGTACCTCTGGTTCCTACATTCCAGGTGACTGCCCTAACCATCTGGCTTTCCAAATTTTGAGATAATGCTCAGTCTTTCCTGGTGCAATGCTTCAAAATTGAAACACAAAATATTCATTGGAGTAGGGATTTGAATCTCAGTTTTACACATCCTGGGGAGTTCCATAATCACTAAGTTATTTAACCTTTTTTCTGTCCTAATGAAGACACGAGTCTTTATTATGTGGAATAACAAGAATGATTAAGGCTGGGGCTGATTCAGTAGTCTGTATGCTATCGAAGGCAGGTGGTACACACAGATTTAAGTTGTGAGTCTGAATCTGTCTCTTGTGTTCCAGGTGAATGCCCTAGATAGTGAGCTGAGTTATTAGCTATTCTGGAGGAACAACCCTCTCTGTGTCTCACCCAGGTTAAGAACAGTAATTAGCCTTGTTAGTCTGAGGTCAGTCTGAGTGTAGCTCTACACCTTCATAGACTACCTAAATAAGATAGATAGAGAGAGCACAATCTTTCATGGGCTGAAGTTCACTTTATCAGATGCTTATTTAGTTAGTCTGTAAACGTGCATATCTACCATGCCTTCCCCTTTATGGAGCCAAGAAACTCTTACGTTCCCACCAAAAGCTTTTGTTTCAACTAATTGACATCTTCTGATGAAAACAGTGTGCCACAAAATTACCCAACCAGCAGTACCCCTACAATAGCAAAATTTACCCCCACATCTGGTCAGGCATAGGAACACCATTAAGGAGGTTAGGCTCACCTGCCAGGGCGCCCCACAATTGTTTTGCCCTGTGACTTTAGGGGAGTCACTTCATATCCTTATGGCTTGCTTTGCCCATCTGTTAAGTGGAGATAGCAACATTTAGCCTCCTTCTTTGGACTGTACCAATGAAAATTGCTATATAAGACTAAGCAGTATTATTACTAAACTATTCCACTGTGAATCTGAAGAAACACTGTTATATAATACAAACATTTCAACTAAGAGCGACTTAAGAGTCTGATGAAAATACTATAAGGCCCATAAACCACTGCTGTGAAACCCTTGAATCCAAAATTTAAACCACAAAATGCCATTTCTTTAATTTTACTTCAAACTTGGGCTCCCCTCACCCATCAGTAGCTTTCCTAAACCAGAATTTTTCCCACTAGCTTGCAGCCTGTGGGAAACTATTTGAGAAACAGAGGTGATAAGACAAGAATGATTTGAGAATAAAATGTCCGCAGTACATAGGGAAAAGTAACTGGGTTAGACTTTTGGTATGCATACTGACTTAAACTTAAATGCAAAGCCATTAGGGCAGGTTGACAGTCCAAATGACAAGTGAGGGAACTCCCCATAGAAACATTTCTCATGGCTAGAAACAGGGCAACAGGTTAACCCACTGCTGAAGGATTAACTGTTCATCAGTTAGGTGCTGACATGTCTTGAAAACATTTGGCCCTTCTGTCTGTGATTCACTTCAATTCTGTCTTTTCCACCAGCCCCTTGGAACCTTGGAACTCCAACATTTTTTTATCTTCTCAGAGTTCCTTTGACAAGACAGATGGCTTGAAAAATCCCAGGGCACTGAATTCCTCTATGGACTTTATTGTGGGTTTTAGTAGAACATCCAGCCATCACATTAAACTCTTTTAGAGTATTATAGGACACCAGTTATCACATGGTGCATGGAAATAGAGTTAAACTAATCATTTCTGGAAAAGAGTTTCCTGAATCATGATGTTCTAACATGTTCAGTGGGGAATTGCAACCATTCATATGATGAATTCTGACTCTAAGAGGCAAGACTACTGAGAATTCTACTTCTGACCCAAAATACTATGAAGATGTGATGGATATTAGATGTCAGTCCTGCAATTAAAACCTAGATGAATATACATGCTATTATGTAAAGAGAGTAACACTGCAGGACCCTTGGCTACCCAATTTTGGATAATACCTAAAGATGGAAGATCATTTAATTCCGTTCTTCTCTTTTTCCTCTAATCAAAGTCAATTTGTAAAATCTATTTTTAAACTCTATTTATTTTTTCAAGTAATATGAATGGAAGTTGAAATTCCATGACCTGAATGTCATTTCTAGCATGAGGAATTCTTCAAGAAAGAACAGGCTTTTGTATATTCTTTTCTCCATTGAGATACAAAGTAGGCAGAAGACATGTGTTCTCTATTAATGCTATTCCTGTACTTTGTCTTATTGAGAAAATATAGCTATGGCTGATTTGAAGTTACCAAAGAGTAGAAATATGAATAATTTGGCATAGTCTTTTTAAGCTTCCAACAGGCATAAGTCAGAATCCCTCATAGGTAACTAAAGAAGCTAAATAGTCAGGGATATAACAAACAAAAGGATATATGAAACAAACAAAAAAACCCATGAAGATCAAAAACTGATGAAGAGACAAGATAGGAAGTATAGGAACAGATAAACCATTTTCATAAGGGCACAAGGTTAGTGGCAGGTTGTTCAGGTTTCCATATTATCACCAGTGTTGTTTGATATAATTATGAATGATTTGGAAAGAGGGTGGACAGTGAGGTGGTGAAATCTGCAGACTATGTAAAGACCAAATAAATAAGGAACTACAGAGGGACTTATCAAAGCTAAGTAAATTAGCAGCATAGGTGATAGCGTTAAATATTGATAATGCAAACTAATGCACCTTACAGAGTTCCAAATAAACTGTTTCATTTTAAGAAAGGGATCTGGTTATTCCTGTGAACAGGTCAGTGATGGCCTCTGGTCACTGTGTAGCTGTAGTCTAATTATATGGCTATATTATCTCCTCAGAGCTACCAGGAACTCCTCCTCTAAAGTGTGCCTCACCCACCCATTCTGCCTCACATGCTTATCACCCAGAAATGTAGTAAAGCCATTTCAGGGACACCTCCATGACAGAGTTGCCAGCTGTCAGTAAATTTAATGATTGTCAGTAAAAAAAAAATCAGACTTAAAACAGATGTCAATAAAGTCAGTAAAAAGCTTTAACATCAGTAAAAATACTAAGCAGATGCAGCTTGATTTAAATTCTTAGAGACAGAGCAAAGCAATACTACTTGGTGTCCAAGTGGGAGTGCAGCATCCTGCAGGGACCATTCTCTCAACCATGTACTGCTGCTGCTGCCATCACAAGCTGCCTGTAATGTTGCTGGGTCACAGCTAGGTTTCTATGGGGGTCCGTGCCAGGATGGGGGGAGCAGGGCTGGTGGGGGTAAGGCTGTGGGGGGCTGCATGGTACAGAGTGCAGTTGGGGGTATCAGGGTGTGAGGGTGAATAGAAGGCTTCTGGTGAGGGGCAGAGGCCAGCATAATGTAAACCCATTGCTGCAGTCAAGCAAGGTTGCTACCGAAGAAAAAAAAATTATGGTGCACTTTTTACTGACAAACGGACTTTTATTTTTTTAACTATGGTTGAGTTAAACCCCTAAATTTGAACCCAGCCCTCCTAACTGGGGCCTGGCATCAGTGCAGAGACTGGATGAAGAGTTACATTTATATTATGTAAAACATTTGTCAGTGGAAATGTGTCAGTAATAAAGCTTGGCTGTTGGAAAAAGCTTGTAAATCATCAATAAAAAACATTTTCTTAGGTTGGCAACCTTACTTCATGGTCCCTTTTGAGACCTCTGTCTTCACTATGTTTGAAACTGGCCCTGTGGCTTCACTGTCACTTTTCTAAGTTTTGTACATATGAATGGGGCCTAGTGGGTGGGCCATGATCAAGAGTAGGCATCTCTGGCTGTGCCTAGAAGGTGCTATAGTCATATTCTAAACCTCAAATAAGGTGTTAAGATATATGAGAAGCTGGCTGTAGAATTATATAATTAAGGCCTTGACACTGCTTGTTTCTTCAATTAAACCTCATATTGTTATTTAATGGCATAGGGCCATTAAAGTTCATAAACCTTCCACCCAGTTGTCCTAGATGGCATAGAACAGGGTTCTCAGCCCTGTCTTTGTTATTTCTAGTTGGCTTTCTGGGTCTTGCTCCCCAGAGGGTTTCATTTCCCATGTCCTATGCCTGGGAAATAAGATATGCTCCTTGGTGAAGGAGCTCACAGATTCCTCTCCTTTCGCTGAATCCAGGCTGCCCACAGTTCTGTCACCTAGTCAGAGGCTTCCATTCAGTGACCAGTGGGAAAATAACTAATTTATAGCTCTGATTCAACCCTAGTCTCCCTTAAAGGACAAGACCATCCTGTGATGATAGTGCTATATAACTCAATTATATGCCCTCATCTGATGCAATGCTAATCATCCCATCTCAAAAGGGATGTGCAGAACTAGAGTGGGTTCAGGAAAAAAAATAAAGGTCACAAAAAATTCTCATAGAAATTGAAAAATGGGAATTGTGTACCTTAGTAAGGAGATGAAAAAAAAATGGATCACGTTAAAAATGTATAAAATAATGAATTATACAGGCAAAGCAGATTGAGGGTTTCCCTTCAGTCTGTTTACTAACACAAAATTAAAGGAACATTCAATGACGCTGAAAGGTGCAAAATTTAAAATTACAAAGGAAATATTATTTTCCATTGAGTGTGGAACAGAGCATGAAACTAATTGCCATAGGGAAAGGAAATAATTTTATAAGATTCAGAGAGTCACTAGATAAGTATATGGATAACAAGAATAGCTCAACTTAAGGCTCTTAAGTGTAGCAAAAACTTTGGTTTATCTTGTGACTCACGTGTAGGTGTTTGCACACTGAACAGTGCTAATATTGCATGGCTGAAACTCACTCTGTTAGGAATTAGGATGAGAACTTCAGGATACAGATTATCCCACATTTGTCTCCTGCAGAATTCCAGCACCTTTACTTCAGGAGTAATGTGCTGGCTACTGTCAGAGACTTTTTTTTATACAAGTTGTGTTTGTGATGAACAATGATTTTGATCCAGTTTGAGACTTACTATCTTCTCTTCAACTTGCTGTCTTCCTAGGATTTAGAGTCCGCACTGGAAATATGCAGCGTGGGGAACATTTTTTAATTTTTTTGTTCCCAGCATGCCTCTTGCAGTGTCTCAAACTGTTTTGAGACACTGCAACAGGCACATGCTTGCTCATCTGGATGTGGCCCTAGAGTGTATTTTACCAACCATTGTCCCCGCTTTACCTGTGGCAGGTTAGGGTTGCTATGCCTTGTAGTTGTACAACAGGGTTGATTGTACAATTTTAGTAATAGAATAGGCAGGGATTTGTATAGGATGGTTTGGATAGGGATGATCTTGTGTCTGGCAAGGGGTAGAACTAAATGACCTGTGAAGGTGGCTTCTAACCCTACTTTTCTATGGCTCTTGTTACACATTAATCTTAGGTGGATCCTGGAGCTCTTAACCCCTGGATTGTGTACATATTAACACCTTTAGGCACATTTTAGGAAGCTTAAAGTTATGGCTTCCAGGGCAGGTTAATCGCTGATCCGTGTTATCCAGAACTGCTTTAATTTAATTCCTCTTTATTTCTATTTTTTTCTTTATTTCTTTTTATTTTATGCTTCAGTGGCTGGCTTCCTCCACTTTCCCCCACCCACGTTCTCTTTCCACCTCCCATTTCATTACCCACCCCCATCCCATTAGCTCTCCACCTCCCAGATTCATGGTTCCACTCCCTCTCCAACCCTTCTCCCTCTGTAGAGGAGGGATAGAAGCCTGTCCAGGGTCACCAGCCCTGTAGTGGCAAGTTCCAGGTGGAGTGCAGTCAGAGGAGGCTTTTAGCCTTAAGGTATAACTGCTCCAGACTTGAGCTAGTTTTAACACCAATCAATATT
>NW_017729034.1:60632587-60634682 GCF_001723915.1 Gavialis gangeticus
CGTTCTCTTTCCACCTCCCATTTCATTACCCACCCCCATCCCATTAGCTCTCCACCTCCCAGATTCATGGTTCCACTCCCTCTCCAACCCTTCTCCCTCTGTAGAGGAGGGATAGAAGCCTGTCCAGGGTCACCAGCCCTGTAGTGGCAAGTTCCAGGTGGAGTGCAGTCAGAGGAGGCTTTTAGCCTTAAGGTATAACTGCTCCAGACTTGAGCTAGTTTTAACACCAGTCAATATTTAAGCACTCAAAGTGCAACATGTAACTACGCCCTATTATTCTATGACCCCTTTCACCAGTTCACAAGTGTTTTCATGGTTTACTCCCCTTCGTGACTACAACAGAAGAGGAAACAGGGTACCTGTTATTTATGAGGCTAGGCAATCCCTGCCGGCATAAATACATTACTGTTCTGTTCCTATTAACTCTTTTCCTTAATTACCCTTCTGACCCCTCCCCCCCATCCCTATATAAGGTGGTGCCATACATCCAACTTAACAGTTACTAGATACAGTTAAGACACAAGCAGACACACATTCAAGTAGTTTAGCACATGTTATGTGACCTTGTGCCATTTCACAGTTGTTCGCTTTCAGGCAAGGGTTATCTCCTAACATGTATTTACTTTAATAGTCTCTAAACATTACAATGATTTGCAACTGTTGCAAGTGAATGCATGATAAAGCCTCAGCATCCATTTCCATTTACTTCCTATCCCCTAGCAAAGACAAATCTCTGAGCCTCTGCTGCTGTCCCAAATACATCTCACTTCTGTCTGCTGGGATTGTAACATCAGTCAGAAATCAGTCACGATACTATTACCATACTGCGATACTGATAAAAGTGTGCTATCGCTTGTCCATTCACTGCAGAGTATAAATGTTACCGCCATTACTCTTCTCAGTGGCCATATCTACACAAGATGCTTACTATGCAGTAGCTCATTACTACCACACAGTAGCATCACGTGCCATGAACTGTGATACGATGCTACTACACAGTCACCAGGAAGCCATGCGGGGATGCTACTGCGCTGTAATGTCGGCTACTGCACAGTCATTTAGTACTTGGGTATGTGCAGTCACTGACTTGTGTAGACATGGCATGACTAGTGTTTGCTAATATAGTAGAAGACCTATAATGTAGAACATCTAAAGCGTAAAAAACTCCTTCCTATACCTTTACTTTACAGTCAGCTATAAATGTATTTCTTGCTTTACAAATTGTTGCAGACCTTAACATAGTAATATATTTAGAAAGAACTTGTTAAAGCTTCCTTTTTTAAAAGTGTTCATAGTTCATTTCCCAATGTCCTCACAGTTCATGTTGGAACTGGTTTGGCCTTAATAATGTAGCACAGATAGAGAGGAACCCCTAAGGCACTTGTTTAAGTGGATTTTTCTTCTTCCTGATCCAGGTGTATAGACAGTTAGTTGCAGACAGGTTATTCATATGAAAAAAAATCAGCATACCAATATTAAACCACTGCTGAAACCAGTGAAATATCCTGTGTCTGACCATCAATCCCTGCAGAAAATTCAGCAAAAGGTAGAAACGAACCCAATAAAGTACCCAGCCAATAATATGCATAGAGGAAAAATGCCTTTTTGATCCTTAACAGCAACAATAACAATATCTTATACAGTGATTTTCAACCGCAGATTTCATGTCACATGGCAAAGAGATCTAAATGTCATTGGGTGTGTCAACATGAGACACCTTACTGTGTAGCAGACTAATTGACTGTGCAGTAAAGTGTCTATTTGTGCAGATGCTTAATGCACAGTCAATTAGTCTACTCTGTGGTTAATTTGCTACCTGCAAATTTGCTCCCAGTCAGCCCCACCACCAAGGGGCCACCTGCAGGTTAGCACCAGGACCACAGGGCTTGGAGCTTCTCCAGCTCTGGGGCTGGTGTGGCTCTTTGCCTGCCCAAGCCCCTGGCCCTTAAAATAAGGCTGTGACTCCATGGCACTGGGCCACTTCTAACCAGCCCCCAGCCAGCTGCAGCAGCCTGCCTGGACCCTGGAGTTGTCCTCCAGCACAGCATCACCACCTGCCTCCCTGTCCCATGCTGTGCGTCTATTTTGGGGACTA
>NW_017729034.1:60639682-60658730 GCF_001723915.1 Gavialis gangeticus
GTGGCTCTTTGCCTGCCCCAGCCCCTGGCCCTTAAAATAAGGCTGTGACTCCATGGCACTGGGCCACTTCTAACCAGCCCCCAGCCAGCTGCAGCAGCCTGCCTGGACCCTGGAGTTGTCCTCCAGCACAGCATCACCACCTGCCTCCCTGTCCCATGCTGTGCGTCTATTTTGGGGACTACAGGCATTTGCCCAGGACCAGCAGCACCCAGTCTGTTGCACACAGGCCCTGCAGGCCATCAAGGGAGGCATGCTGGTGTTATCCCTGATGCCACAGATTGCCTCCTGGGGGTGGAACTGGTCCCAGAAAGAGAACATGGACCTTGAGGCACTGTGGCACAAGGCCAAGGTCATGAGCCAGTTTGCCTGGAGCAGGCATTCCAATGCCCACATGTATGAGGGCTTCTCAGACCATGTGAGGGAACGCAGGTGCAATCGATCAGTATGCCAGTGCCACAAGGCCTTGCGGGCACAGTGAATCAGTGTTACCAACCACAACCACTGGTTGGGAGCTGCCCATAAGTCCATGGCTTTTATGTGGCAGCTGCACCACATCGTCGCTTCCTAGGATCCCAGGTGGAGCCACGCTGGCCTGCCTGAGTCTCCACCTTCACCTGGCGGTGTTAATGAGGTGTCAGCATGGAGGGCCCCTGAGGGCACCCGGAGTCCCAACCCCTCGCATCATCCAGCAACTCCAGCAGCCAAGGCCAGTGCCTGCCCTGCCAGCTCCAGGTGTGCGTCGTTACCCAGCAGACCAGTCTGGCCATGGCACTGCCAGCCTTCAGCAGCTCTAGCTCCTCCCTGGAGGGGGCCTCTGCCTGGGCAGCCAGGGCTGCATCCCTGCACTCCAGGATACTGTTGGGAGCCACACATCATCACTGCCAGTGGGGCAGACCCAGGTCACCAGGCATGCCTGCCATGCCCATACAGTAAGCCCTGCACTGAGAGGAGGGCCACCGTGTCCCTGCTCCTGCCCCCCTACGCACACAACCCAGCTGTGCTCCACTTGGCCCCTGGAGTCCCCCCTCATAGTATGCAGGCAGGCAGGAGGGAATGGAAAACTTTATTGAGCAGCCTGTGCCCCCTCAGCTAGGTAGGCATGGGCCTCTCACCTGTGGAAGAACATGTTGATGCCAGCAGCAGTGTTGTCCTTGGTTGCAGGGGTCAGGGACGTGTAGTGTAGGCACAGGTACACCTCCAGGCAGCAGCAGATATTGCAAAGAAGCACAGGTTTGCCTGCTGCACTTTTGAAGCTCAGGGTCCTGCACCAGGTTCTCAGGTGTACCTGGGACACCATGATGATCAGTAGCAGCAGGCTGTATTGGGTTGGGCACCCCTTGGTCCATGCAAATGGCTCCTTGCAGCGTGCCCGGGACACTCTCAGTAGAGGCATGCTTGGGGCACAGGGTAGGCATAGGAGGGGCCTGCCCTGGGGAGCCTCTCTAGAGAGGACTCCTGGGGAGAGGGTGGAAGCACCATCAGCTCTGCATCCCAGTTGGCCGGGATCCCCTTGCCCCCTGAGCCTGGGCACTATGGGCCTGGTTACAACAGAGGAGGTAGCCCAGCCTGCAGGGGAAGGGGCAGGAGTGGGTCTGGAGATTTGGCAGCAAGTGCTGCCAAAAGCCAGGCCTGTCCCAGCCAGGGAAGGGGGTGGAGAAGGCAGGCTGCCTGCAGTCAGCACCGAGCAGCTCACCAGTCCCTATGGAGCAAGCAGGCAGGGGGGAATTTGGCCAGTGGCCACCTGTGCCAGGGCCTGCCCAGCTGATTTACCATGGTCCCTGGACACCTGTGTACATATGACCCCCGATCTGAGGCTGGGCAGTACACAGACCCCTGGTATAGTGCATGTTATCTCAGAAATGTTGCAAAACTCCCACAACAGTTTATTTCTCCTAGCTCTGCAGATCCTGCAGCTAGACATGGCAGAGAGACACCAGCTGCTAGCAGTGATGCACCACCAGGGTTACCGCCACTCTCAGTTGGGGCTGTCTGTATATGCCGACTCCAGCAGCAGTGGATCCAGGACTGGACACTGCTGCTGGACTGCCTGGTCACTGTGGCAGAGGAGCGGCTGGCAGACTCACAGATCTGGCATGCAGAGGACATTGCATGAGTGGCAGAGGGACCAGGTGGATCAGGAGCTCCTGGACAGGCCCCTGGTCCATGAGGCGAGGCATATGGAGACCCAGGAGTGGCAGGATACCATGCTGGCCAGGGCAGTAGAGGCTATGGAGGAGGACTGCTGGATGCTGGACACCATCCTGGCCTTAGTGGTTGTTGCCTTCATGCTGCCCACTGCCCAGCCCCTGGCTGCAGCCATGCATGCCCCCTGGCAGCTCCCTGCTGCTCCCCGGGATGATGACCCAGAGGATGTTGGCCTCCATGACCTTGAAGTGGGCAGTGAGGTTGTGCTAGCATCCCTTCAAGCAGCCATAGATGTGCTGTACCAGTGCACAGGTCTGGCACAGGCACCAATTGGAGTGTGGCTGGTGGGGGTCCAGTTGGCCAGTATAGTGTTGCGTGAGTCAGGGAAGAACAGGTAGGTGGGGTCCCCATTGAGGAGGGGTGGGACCACCACCACACTCAGCTGGAGGTCCGGTACTCCTGGCACAAAGTGCCTGGTCTCCACCAGGGCATGAATCATCATTCCCAGGGCCTGGGAGTGGAGCAGCCATTGCACAGTGGGCACAGGCTCCAGTAACAGAGTTGCAGAATGCTGTCCCAGTGTGCTGCAGGCTGTTTGGGGCTAGAAATGCAGGTGGCCATGGAGCAGTGCAGGGGGCTGGATTTTAAAGCTGACCCCTGGCTGCAGACTCCCACTCTACAGCTGTTTCAGGGAGCAGGTACACAGCCAGAGGGGACCAGGAGCAGGCTACTGCCAGGAGCACCAAATATGTTTTCAAATGCCCACAGTGAATTACTGGTAAACCCATATAGCACTAATTGCATGTGTAGACACATTCATTATCTCCACTTTTAAGATGGGGAAATGAAGCCACAAAGGAATTTACTCACAAACACATACACACACAGAAAAGTCACACAGCAGGCCAATGACAATGCCAGGGATAAAGCCTACAGGTGAAATCCTGGCTCTAGTGAAATTAAATGACAAAATTATTACCAACTTCAACATGATTAATATTTCACCCCAAGTCTCTTGACCCCCCAGCAAACCATCTGCCTCCAGAAACCAGGTCTCATTTTAAGCACTACTTTTGCAAAAAGTCTGAGGCTGATCTTTCCTTGTTGAGTTTGGAAACAATGAATTGTGCGCCTAAGTATGAACAGCTGAGCTTTTAAGTACAGTGGCAAAGTTAACTACCACTAGATCCACTAGGCTGCAGCAAAGTTTTTGTTCAGGTGAATAAGCATAAACCAATCCAACTCAGCCCCAGATGATTTTTGCTATAAATCAGAATCAATAGTTTTATGTCAGGCAAGTAAATGAATTTGTCATGTTGGAAAAAATGAATCTTGCTCGTCAAGAAGAAAATAATAGAGACAACCGGGGGAAGACAGCCAGAGCAATATGATATCAAGTTAAGTGAGGATGAAATGGTAACACACAAGATCTGGAAAGCTGGGACCTTGAGTTCTGAAACATATCTATACTGCATGGGTATTATGAAGTTTCACTCATGTTTGTCCAAAAAACTTTGCAAGTTGATAGGTGCTGGGTGTTACAGCAATGCAAAATGTTACCAGGGAGGACTGTTATTCACCTCTCTCTCAGCCTAGAAAGAGGTATTGGGGCTTTCTGTATCAGTCTATTAACTTTTAGTACATAAGGCATTACATTTGTCTAGAATAAAACAAACTTTTAAAAACTATTTTTTAAAAAGGAAATTAGCTGAAGACAAATAAGCAAATGTCACTCAGAATCCCACAGTGAATGCACTGAGGGAGAAGTTGCTGAGAAAGAAGTCTTTTTTTCCAGCTGCAGCTTCTCATGTCAGGTGAATTCACATTCTGGTTTGACTTTAAATGATTGTAAAACATCTTTAATATAAACAGTATATTTAGCACAGACAGAAGTGGCCTCATTAGAAGTACAACAGTTTCTCACACCTCATCTGGTTTCAAGAAACAAATTGTATTTCTTCACTGCAGGTCTGTGGCAGACACATTCCAACCCTGTGATGTCAGCAGCAGCAGCAGCTTTGAGAGCTTTGCTATTGTGTGTGGCATTTCTTCTAATATGCCAGAACATGGAAGATAACGAAATAAACTTGTTTTCCACAACCATGAGTTATCCCCATTTACTGAGGATACTCTTCTACCTTGCTTTCCGTGGAACCGTTTGAAGCATCATGGAAAGATGAAATATCATAAATCGACTTCTCACCACAGTGACTTTGGAACTGCATTCACCAGATGTAATTATGAAAAGATTCTGGCATCTGATCATTAATATTTTTCCATAAACATTTTTAGAATTTTGGACAGAGGAAGATGCAAGGAAACCTGCCATTTAAGATGGCTAGCTTGTGGCCGTTGTAATCATAGGAAGTGCACCAATGTAACTGAGAAGAATGGGCATTTATACATGTGCTCCAGGAGAGTGTGTGTGTGTGTGTGTGTGTGTTGGGGAGGGAGGGGAGAGGGTGCTTTAATTAGAGCAGCTCCGAGAGCAGCACTAATTAAAGTGCCTGGAGCATCTCATGTATCAGTGTCCATGCACTGAAAAATGGCAACAGGGGAGCTTTATCTAAAGCTCACCAAATGCATAAAGCATTCCTGATACCATTTTTAAGTGTGGGGCCACTGATACATGAGATGCTGGAGCATGGTAATTACCATGCTCCAGAAGACTCAGTTAATCAAGTCTGCTCCAACGCACTGTAAGTATAACATGTCAGAGCAACCGTGTTGCTCATGTATAGGTGCCCATTGTAGCCTAATACCTGTATATGTAAAGTTCATATTGGAGCAAAAAGCAATGTGATGAAACATTAAGAAAATAATACTTCTGATTCCACAAACTTAATTAACAGGTTAGCTAAGCACGTTTTCCCAAATGCTAATTTACCTGCATGAACAGCTTTAACAAAGGCAATTTTGACTTTTACCACATTCAGTCATTTTTGTATATATATGTTTCTGCATTTAACTAAAATTCATATTTATTGATCTTCCTGAACTTTTTTTGCAAACTTTCTTCCAGCCCAGGGCAGACTCGTGATATATCTTGGAAAAAGATGCACTATTTGCTGTAAATTCTATCTTGTATCTTTAACCAACTCAGCTGTTTCTGTCTATGCAGCTATTTTCCATCTTTCAACCAGCTCTGTACAGAACATTAAATATGGCATTTACCAGGCTTTCAGTGATCAGCTGTGAACTGTGTAGCCAGAATACATTTTTATTTAAGTTTTAACTTTTAATAGTCATATTACTGTAAGCCAAATGCCTACCCATCTATTTCCACTTTGGTTACTATAGTCTTTTCCTCTCAGTCCCTTTCATAACCAAATTACCTTTCTAGGCCACATCCACATAAGCAGGGGCATGCGTTTGCAACAGCACAAATCATAACAGCACAATTTTGTGTGCAGTACACCCTTGCCTGTGCACTTTGCAGCAGGACACATTGTTCAGCTGCTCCATGTACTCCAGGGGGCATTGGCTGGGGCACAGGGTGCCTCAGCATGGGGCTAGCTGGCAGGCAGCCCCCACGCTGAAGCACCCTGTGGCCCAGCCAGCTGGGGATCGGCATATGGAGACAGGGGAGCAGCCAGCTTAGAACTGCCTGCTCCCCAGTTTCCACACACACTGCACCCTGAGTAGCTGGGGACTGGCTGGCTGGGGTGCAGGGTACCTCAGTGTGGGGACTCGACAGTGAGCAGAGACAGGGGAGCAGACAGCTCTGGGTTGCCTGCTCCCCCATTTCTGCATTTGTCATGGTACACACCACTTTGGTATACTTTGTGTCACTTTTTCTTCTGGGTTTTATTTTTGCCACGAGGAAATCCCAACAGCAAATTTTGACCCAGCACTGCATATTAGCAGCACTGCACATGGTTTAATGTGTGACACGTGTGGTTTATGGAAACATAAAGAGGTTTGTGGCACCACAAACAACACATGCCTGCACATGGATGGATCCTGACCTATAGTCCATCCAAAAAGGAACCGTTGAAGTATCTTCCTTGCTCCTCTTCTGGACAATGATTCTCTCATCCCAGTGACTTCTTTTCCCAGCTGTTCAGATTTTATTTTTCCCTCTCTTTCTCAAGGCCCTGGCTAAATCTGTACCATCCTACATGACAAATTTTCTTTCTCAAGCTGTGTCTATGTGGTAAAATTACTGTGGTTCACAGTGGTGCCTTAAGGACATATCACTGCTCCACATGGGCTGCTGCCTCCTGGGCTAGGCACAGAAGTTACACACAAACTAGTTTAAGTGATGATAAACTGGTTTAAACTTGTAACAGAACAGAAGCTCAGTTCACATAAACCGCTTTAAAAAAAGAAACGGCTTAAGATAAACCTGGATGGATGCAGTAACAGGCTTAACTGATTTAGGTCAAACTGGTTTACTGAACTTCTGTCACAGGTTCCCTCCCACTCTTAGTCCCCCAGCATCCCAGGATACTTTGCAGCCCTGGGCTGTACTGTCTGCTCCAGTGCAACAGGGCTGTTCCAGCCTCAAGCTGTCTGACCAAAGGCAGTAAAGCCTCTGCTTCCCAGCCTGCTTCCTGCCTGCCAGGCCAGCGGGATGGGAGCTGGGCAGAGAAATGGACCCCCCCGGGTCCCCTAGCCCCATCAATAAAGCGAAGTGGGGAAAAAGCCCTGGGGGGCAGTGTGGCTTTTCGCTCCTCCCCCTGCAACCCAGTGAGCCAGTATGAGATAGGCTCAGGCCTACCCCCACCTAAGCCCTCCACCTCTGATGGGGAAGGTACCCCCCTTCCCTTGGCACCAGCTCCCCAACCAGGGTCTTCCTGGCGCAGGTGTAAGCACCCACTGGGGGTGGGGCTTTTTGCCTTGCCACAGCTAGAACTGGGCTGAGATCGCCCCAGCCCCACCCCCTCCTCAGCATGTGTCTTGGGGCGGGGGGGAGGATCAAGGGGTGGAAATGCACCCCCTGGTCTGGCACCGGACCCCTACCTGGGGTCTGCCTGGTACCCTGCCACAGCTGGAGCCAAGCTGAGATTGCCCCAGACCCACCCCCTCCTCAGCTGGAAGCCTCCGAGGTGGGGGGCTGGGGATGGGAATGTACCCTCCTGGCCTGGCACTGGATCCCCACCCACGGTCTCCCCAGTGTAGGGGGAAAGCCGCTGCCAGGGGTGGGGCTTTTTGCCCCCCAGCAGCTCAGAGCCAGGCTGAAATTCCCTCAGCCCCTGAGGCTCAGAAATACCACCAGTAAGAGCAAAAGTCAAAAAGAACAAAGAGTCAGAAGACAGGTGTCCTATTCCCATGTTTGTTACTTAACTAATATAAGAGCTTTGGCAAGTTATTTCACCTCTCTGTTTCAGTTTCCCATCCTGTAAAATTCCTTTGTAATTCATTTGGTCACACTCGATTAAAAAGTGATCTATCATCCTTCAGCACATCATATGTGAAGCAAAATGGTTTATTTAAAAAAATAATAAGCAAACACACCTCATTTTCAATCTTGTTTGGATCTTCAAAGGAGTTCTGTCTACTCTATCTGTGTCTTACAGATAGTAAGCTCTTTTGAGTAGGAGAAGTCTTTATAGTTGTGTCTTTTGCAGTGCAGAGCACATTCCCTAGTATCTGATAATAAACTACTAAAATTATAATTGATAGATCTATGTTAGAACTGGATGAATATTGCATCTTTTTCCATGTGGCATTGTCTCAAAGTTAAGCCTTTCAGAAACACAAACATTATTTGCACAAAATATCCTTTTTGAAGGTGTTATTTCTTTTTTTTCTTGAATGTTATCATGAAAGAAATTTTACGCTCATACTTTTGTGTGTGCATTGAGGAAATGATAGTACATATAGGGTGGGACACTTTGACCAAGCAGGGACCTCAGATCTTAAAAACTTGTCTCTAGGGCCCCAGGAAAATGGCAACTAAAGGAACCAGACTAGAATTTGAGCTTTGTAGCTGGGACTGCAGATGCACACACAATTACTATATTTTGTGTGAATGTGGTGAGAGAAAATTAAATTTAAACTCTGCTTGTAGCCAATAAATCTTACAGTAGCCTAATTTTTATAGGAATGTTGCCTAAGGCAAGGTATGTGTGGCCCAGAAAGGAAAAGGTTTTCATTTTCTTAAAGGTTAACATTTTCTTAAAAAAAACAAACCCTAGTCTTGTTTGCCTGTTATTTCTTCCTGAAACACTCAAAACCTAAATTACTTCTTTCCCCCATTATTATAAGGGCTCAGTTTTTTCACTAATGTAGAAATGCTTAAATCTCTGTTTCCAACATGCCAAAAGCTTATCCTTCTGCTTCAAGAAGGATAAGCTTATCTATTTTATCCATGAATATTAAAATGTAAGGTGCAGAAAAGCTATTAGGGCATGGTGCCAAAATCCATGGCTCACTCTCTTTCCAGGGAAGTAGCTGTTCTATGGAGTCACCTTCCTTTTACATCTTTTCCTCCTCTTGACCCCACGTATCTTTTCCTCCTGGCTGTCTGGTGCGCTAGCTTGAGGAAGACAGCTAGAGAGTGCTCTGGGTAATACATAGAAGAGATTGTTTATGATGTCAGTGAAGTTTTTATAAATAATGAACAAAATAAGCCATCTAGCCATCTAACAACCTTTCCCATACCATTTCATAGGTACTTCTGGATATAAATGCCATTGCAATTCAGCCTGATCCCTGAGGGTTTTCCAGTGTGAACTGAACCAGGTATGAGAGGGATTTTTAGGTATTAAGCCTGTGCTGACGAAATTTCATTGTAAGGGGTCAGATTCAGATTGGTCTTCTAGATGTTACCACTTAGCCATTGCCTTGCTGCAGGCTAAAGGTTCCCTGAGCCTAGTGGTGTTATGGAGCTGGCACAGTTAAGACGCATTGGTTTCTGTAGGCAATGGCATGCAAGGGAACAATATGGCTAGTAGGATATCAAGCCATCTTTGACTTCCCAGCCCAAATGACCAGATATGCATTTAAATCTCTGTCAGCTCTGTGTGATCTTTGGTATGAATCTAGAGCAGGGCCCAAATTTGGCTCTGGAACTGTACTAAGACAGCTTAACTATTCTGCCACCATATCTTGTTTGCTACACAGGGAGGACCCAAATAGACAGGGCTAGTTGCTTAGGCTCCCTACAGAGTTAACCAATAGGACTCACAAGGCACAGGGATGTATTTAAAGTATTGCTCCCTCCAGTGCTTAAGTACCTAACTCAATACTGAACATTAGGGCCTCCTTTTATCTTTGGAAACAGGATGTCAACAACGAATGAATTTATTTGACCAAAGATCGTGTTCATGACCAACTTTGCATAATATCCTTGTGGTTAGAACACTTGTCCAGGAAATGGGAAGATTCTCACCTGCAGCTCCCACTTCTGAGGTGGATACCCTATCTATCAGGCTGTAGAAAAGTCTGGGTTTGGAGGACATCCATCCTTTGGCAGCTGAGCCACTGAGTAGCCAAGAAGGCATGTGTCCAGAAAGAGAGCAAACAAGAAAAAGCATGAATCTTTGGCCTGGTGATGAGGACACTTTACTAAAAAGGAGAAAAACTGGGTTATGGTTCCTGCTACCAGGACTGCTTGTGAATTTTAAATTAAACTGTCATTGCTAGGGACCTACATAACTCATTGTGACAGAAAGCAATTTTCATGGCTTTGTCATGGCCTGAAGAGCCAAATTTGCTGTCATTTCATGCAAGTCCTACCCCTCAGTGTTCGTTGGCAGAGAGGCCCCACCCCTTGGTGCTGATTGGCGGAGAGGCCCTGGTGGAGAGGAAGGATGAAGGGGAGGCTGCCATCCTGACTGCTGGCAGCCTTTCATGAAGCCCCACCGTTCAGCACTGATTGGCAGAGAGGCACAAGAGGGCAGCTGCCATCTTGCCTGCTGCCCCTCATGCTGTCCCACCAGCCAGGGCCTTCCTCTCCTGGGCACACTGAGAAGCTGAGCCACAGTGGACAGCTGGCTCCCACTGGGGAGCAAGCATTTTATTTTTATTAAGTTTCTTTTTTTCAGTTGATTTTGTGGGAAATTGCAGCCAATTATATTTTTTGCAGTGATCATGGAGATTGCCATTTTTTGTGGTTTCCGCCAAAATCACAAAACTGAGATTTAAGTAGGTCCCTGGTCATTGTTTAAAAATAGAAGTAACTCTGGTGCAGGGACTGGGACCCCAGTTTTAGGATGGAAGTTAAAAGATCATCAAGGTAGGGAAACAGGCCTCTAACAGGAGTCAAGTGTCTAAGCCCATTATACATGGGTGAGTATATCTGGGTACAATCACTGAAAAACTACACAAAGTAATGAGAAAAGGTAACAGTCCAAACTGTATTGGGATACTGGCCATATGAGCTAGCCACAGATTTGAGAGTGGTGCAGAGGACAAGAAAGAGAACTGCAGGTTGAAGGTATGCCTGGACAGACAGGGCCAAGCCCAGAAAAAGAAGGATTTAAAAAACCCTCTGCCATCAGATAGCTCATTTTAGGTGAGCCAGAAGAAACAAGGTGTGTGAGCAGCACAAAGGATCAATAGGGTGTCACCCAACAGAGTTAAGGGAACAATTGGGCAGCTCAAGATTCCTATCAACAATAATAACACAAACAAGAAGAGCGAGACTAATGTGAAGCCAAACACATTTGAAGGACCATGAAGTCTAACAGATTGTAATGGGCAGGGAATAAAGTTCATGTCCCAAGGGTGTTCTAGTTATCTGCAGGTCCAGCAAATCAGCAAAACTTTGCACAGAAATACAACAACAAAAGGAGAGATGAAGCAACTTGTATGGGTATTGGAGAGAGGAGCACAGGTTACAACAGAAAAAAGTTTAAAGGAGAAATCAGGAAGTAGATGCATCTGGCTAGAATGTGAGATATACTTGCAGTATTTCCATAAATATTTCTCTTAATATTGAACCTAGTTAGTTTTGAGAAACATGGAGACATGTTATCATCAGGATACAGTGCTAAAAACATGAACTACCCATTTATATTACACCCCCAAAATGTACCTAGCTAGCCCACCCTTTAAAACATTCTAATATAGCAATTCCAGATAACTTCCAGCACTTCCACACATATACCTGCATCCTTTGTCACCTTTCCACCTTCCTACCTGGTCCATTCCCATAACACATCTTCACCAATCCCAGAGAAAGACAGTACTGCCAAAAAAACCTGAAATGTGTGGTCATATTCAAATATTTGAAAAATGCAAACTAATTTGATAAAATATTCCACATAAATATTCACATAAGAAGTTGCACAAAACTTGGGTGCTTGGTAATAATTCAAAAATGCACTATGGTAAATATGCAGAAATTCCCCTGAGGTCAATTAAGTTACAACAGGTTTGCATCCATGGAACAGAGTTCAGAATTTGACTCTTAGCACCTTTATATTATTATCAACCCCCAGGAATACTTTATTTGGCATCTGATGTCTTTGGGGGGTTTTTTTTCCCTGTTTCTTTGAAGGACTGGCCACTGGCCACAACCAAAGGTTGGAGCTCAGCTGAGGCATTCTGATATTCCTGCCAGTACTGAGAAACCTCTTAGGTACCTGGCTTAGAAGGTCTCGCTTACACACTCAGGCACAAACTGTTTACCAGATATGGGTGCAGGAAAGAATTTTTCCCTAGGTTAGATTGTCTAGGATCATGGGGCTTGTTTCGGCCTTAATCTGTTGTGCAGGGCTTGATTCTTTTCATAGGATTATCTGAGCATGTCTTAACCTAGCAAATTCCTAGCCTGTTATAGGGGCTAAGGCACCAGTAGCAACCTTGTCTCCCCTGTCTTTAATCTATGGAAATTTGGGGGGGGGGGAGTTTGAAAGGGAGAGGGTCGGGGATGAGATGGTTTTTGTTTGCTTGTTTTCCCATAGGTGTGTGCAACTCCTATTTGAGACAGATGGGAGCACTTATGAACATGTTGGACAAATTACCTATGAATGCAGGGGACTCAACCCACTGGCCATGGAGGTCTCCTTCAGTCCTGTGTTTGTATTCCTGTGTCAGCAGCTGCCAGGTGCAGGGGAATGAGGGGAATACAGGTATAGTTTTAGTTTTGGGTACAGCTATGCTGTCATAAATTACACTCCATGTGTTGTGCTCCATGTGGAATTTGGGCTAACGGTTAAACAGCTAGGGCATAGGATTGGCCCAGTTGCACTTCTTTTTCTTCAGAGCAAAAGTGAGGGAAAAAAATCTTAGGAAGAAAAATTCAAAATGTCAATGTTTTCATTTTATCCTACTCTTTTTCCCCCCAAAATTGTTGTGACTATACTAAAAAGCTGAATTTTTAAATCCCTCTTTTTTTCTTTTCCCTTTTCCTCATTGTTACTGAGGGCAATACAATATGTAATATCTACTTTCTTTTCTTTTTTTCTTTTTCTTTTTTGTTTAGTCATTTTTAGTATTCTGTGTGTTTTGAAAATATCCATAGGTTTTTTAAAACTGGAGTGGAAAAATTACAGAGTTTAATTGTTTTCCAGTTTTGTAAAGCTAAAGAAGTCTTGGGAAAATCTGAGTGAGTGAGTGAAGGAAGAGAGAGAGAGAAATTTAAAAAAAAGGAAATGTCAAATCATTCTATTGTGTCCAGCTTCGAAAAGGGATAGAGAGGAGAAAATAAAAATAGTAGGAGAAACATTAAAGGAAAAACAACATTTGAAAAAATGCAAATGTATAAATATTTGGTTTCAATAAAAAAGTAAAATGAATTCATGTAAGTTTTGTATAAAAGACCTGAGATGTCAAAAGCGTGACTTGAATAACATCTTAAAACTGACTGTGGTGCCAACACAAAGGCCACAGGACAACAATGGACTGAGCCCATAGTTTTCATCCTAGAAAGGTCCTGGCAAGCGCGGCTTAGATAGGAATAGATCTCATCCTTAAGAAGTGGAGTTTAAATAGATTTATCTGGTATCTGATTCATTGCCAACCCTAAAGTGACCAGTGCTCCCACACGAAAAGCAGAATAAAGAGCCTTTCATATCAAAGTGGGCACAAAGCAAGGCATTAGCCAGTTAACTTTTTTATATTGCCTTTTACAGTTCCCATATAGAACATGTATATACATTTTTCCTGCAAGTAGAGGTGGCTTAGAAAACTAAGGACACAGCAGGGCAAATGCAGGTGGAGACACTCCAAGGGTGAATTAAGATAAATGTTTATGAACACTAACACTTTATTTTGCCTCAGACTGTCACATTTTTTTCCTGCTTTCTATCATTCCAATCCTTAATGGCCAGACTTAGAAGAGGCATATATTTTTTTTGGCCTTCAAAAGATCTTGACATTCCTGTGGAAAGCAGGTTGGTTCAGAGAAGCACTATCTAGTCCTAAGAGTAAACAGGAAAGTATTATTAAAACAAAAATAATCTTTAAAAAAAACAACAGGTTTAATGATTAACAGCCTTTCCTTACCACAGGCCAGGATTCCTGCAGTGATATATGGGAACCCTTCTGGGACTCTTTAAATTCACTAGATACTTCAGCCTGAAAGTTAAAATACTGTTCCATCCCCTGCCCATCACCTTTTGAACTGTTGAGACCATTTTACTAATGGATTCCAGTAATCTCTTGGGGCCAGATTTCAAACACCAAAATAAAATGGGAGTTAGGCACCTAAGCACCTCTGAGGAGCAGGGCCTTGCCCTTTTGAAAAGAAATTGAAACTCTTTATATTTTTATATGATGTTGCCTTATTCAAATTGTAATCACATGACGTGTTCTTCCAACGAAAAGAAAATTAAAAGGACATACATCACATTATAAATCAGATGTTAAAGTCAGTTTTTCTATGTCAGAAAAATCATGTTTTGTTCTAGCATTACTTTGAGCAAAAACACTCATGCTGAACTTGAAATATTTGAGTAATGCCATTGAAGTTAACAAAACTACTCGTGTTTGTAGTTAAGCATGTGCATATGTGCATGCAGGACTGAGCCTTAGTTTATTAACACTGAAAGAACTACTATAGGGATACAACTGGGTTAATTAAGGCCCCATGTTATGTTTTATAACTACAAGCTAACGTACTGATACAAAATCATTGGTAGAAATATTTCCATTACATTAAAAATAAATAAATAAAAGGACCCCCCCATTTTTTTTTACCATTTCCTCCTACAGCCTGCAACCACAACACTGTATTATCCTTTTACTGAATGAAAATCAGGGTGTTAAAATAAGGATTTTAAAGTAACACACTTGTATTAAACCTGAAAGCCTATGCCTCTGGGGACTCTTTTTCTGTGACTACCTTGCCCCTATTCATTCTGCACAGTTTATGGTTGCCTAATTGTAAGAGCTTTTCTCCCCAAATACCATTCAGAACCTGAGATTTTGTATATGATAGAAAGAGGCGGTTATAGCACTAAAGTGGTATATTATTCCTGGCTGCTGCTTGCTACATCTCCGTCAGCTTTGCTTGTCACTAGTGAAAGTCAGTGAAACGTCAATGTAAAGCAATAACGTACCACTTCATACACTCACAAACAATATTCAGAGAAAAACATTTTGAAGCAATTGTACATGTTGATGAAAATAACTTTTTAGTAACCTCATCCTGAGATATATCAGAAATGAGCTAAATGTTTCATTGTAAAAAGGCATAATTACATTTAAAATATTAAATTGCATTTAAAATATTAAAAAATAAATAAAACAGCTTAATGAACAGACCATTCTATCCAGCTGATATGCATTCACAATCCCTTGTCTTTCAGCTATGTCACATCCCTTTCCACTCTACTTTATAGAACCAGGAAGGCATGGTGTAGGAAATGAGTAGCTAGTTGTACCAATGACAGATTCCCCCTTCATGGGCGAACTCTCATGGTGCGCTGGAGCCTGACTGGGAAGTAAGGATCTGGCCCTTGATATTGTAGCTTACATCAAAACTAAGTGCAGAACTGAATAGAAAGGAACTAGATTTTGATTGTAGCAACTCACAGAACGCTACCGCTTGGTCATTCATTGGAATCCAGCCTAAGTGGTAAAAATTTTACTGTTAGACAACTGCTGGGCAAATAGATGATGTGAAATAAATCGGCAGATGCAAGCATGTTCCCAATGGGCAAGTACCATCAAAACTGACACCCTTATTGTAAGCCTCAGCAAAGAAACCATTACTTGAAAGGATATGTAGGTTTAGCTCCCTCTTCTGAAGGCAGATACACGGAGAACCGAAATGGGGCCCAATGGTGTGGAAATGGGCTATAGTGCTGGTGAGGAGAGCTCAATCCATGATGGAGGGAAAGAGTAAGTTATTTTGCCTTAATCCTGAAATGCAGAAGCCAGGGACTTTCAGCCATTTGCCTGTTTATGAGAGGTTTCACCTGCATGTGTGGCTGTAGGGACAAGGAAAACTCTGTTAGAACCAGCTGCTGCTATAAAATCCTGCCAAAAGGAAAGGAACTGAGAATGTGGAAAGGGGTGGGGAGCAGGGAGGCTACAGAAGGAAAGCATTTTCTACATTTTTATGATAAATCAAGCGTGCTTTGCAGTGGTGCCTGGATAAAGCCAAGTTGTTTATTGTAGAGCATGTTGATTCTCTGGAGGGGTATAACAGTTTTTCACAGGTCATATTTTAGAACATTTCTATTAGGATGATGACAGCTTCTAAGCTCTAACTGATACTTTGTGGCTTAAAGATTTATGTACATGCGACAATATTGCAGCAAGTTTGCCTGTCTTTTCTTCAATGGATTCACTAACCTGTCAAACAGGAAACGATCTAATAGCTGTTCCTCCAGGACATTCGGTGTGTTTTAAAAGTAGCTATTGTCTGCCTTTGATCACGGTTTTGTTCTTACAGGCTAATGCAGCACATTAATAATGCCCTTCTCTGGGCCAGGGGAGGCTTTCAGTTGTCCAGCTTGGTGAGGAGTCTGTTTCATCCTCCGCTGCTTCTGCTGAAGCCACTGGTACTCAACTTTTTTAGACTGAAGGCAGCCCTCCAAAACTTTTCATAATGTAGCAGCACCCCATTTAAAAACTAATATAAATATATTCTGAATATTATCATATACGCGTTATAATCCTATCATTCATATATTGTTAATTGATTAGATCATTATAATTCATGGGCAACTGGCACCACCTTAGTCAGGGGAGGCATGTGCCCCCCAGCGACCAGTCAGCAACTGAGGGGGGAGGCCCCCTGCAGCCAATCTTTCCAACTTGGGGGGAGGGAGGGAGACTCTGCCAACTGGAAAGTGGCCACAGTGCTAGCGGCCACAGCGCTCCTGGAAGCGGCTGTGGTGCTTCATCCAGTGGTCCCACTCCCTGGCCAGCACTTGCAGAGTGGGCACTGGAGCTTCTGCCTGCCTCCCCTGCCCATTGCCTAAGCGGGGAGTGCAACCTGTCATGGGGTACACTGGCACTCTCAGGGGGTGCACATGCACCCCTGTGCACTCCCTACAAGTCACCACTGTTATAATTATATTATATTTACCCCTTATGGCTGCTGGCAGAGAGTGCTCTGTTTAACGCAGCACATGTTCACTCCCATCTCAGCAATGGACTCCCCATACCTGGCTTCAGGTCACTGGTGGGAATGAGAACCACTGAGCTGAGTTCTTCCATAGTTACCTGAGGGTGATCCCTTCTGAGCTCCAGCTTGGGGGTGATAAGTTACTGGAGGGTGATCCCTTCTGAACTCCAGCTTGGGGGTGATAAGTTACTGGAGGGTGATCCCTTCTGAACTCCAGCTTGGGGGTGATAAGAGACAGAGTCCAGGGGGGGCCTGGCTGGGAGGGACAAGGTGCCAGGCTGCACACATAGCGCATGAGAGTGTTGAAGGAGTGGAAGAGGCAGGGAGTAGGCAAAAGGACACATGAGGCCAGGGAGGGGGGAGGGAGCAGACCAACAGGATGGCATGGTGCAGTCACTGCCACCACCATTGCAGCCAAGTAGAATGCAGAGCCAGATTGGGAAGCAGCTGTGGCAGGAGCATGTGCTTTGGCCACAGCTCTTCCCAGTCTGATCTGGCATGGTGTCTCCTGGAAAAAGAGACACATGGGGCACTGTCCTACACCTGCTTTTAGGAGGCACCTGAGAGCCAAACTGAGAAGTGGTTGTATCAGAAAGGTGTACTTGGCTGCATTACATCATGCAGGTGGGTGCACCTCTTCTCCTTCAGCTCTTCCCAGTTCAGCTCCCATGTGCCTCCTGAAAACGGAGGCATGTAAAGCAGTTTCACCCAGCAATGGTGGTGATGTTGCCAGCACTGTGGCACCCCTAGCAGGTTCTCACAGCACCCATACTGCTGTGGTACCCCAGTTGAGAACCACTGGTTTAAGGAAAAATAGTAGTAAAGATGTAATAGACTGTATTCTTTCTAAACCATAAAGATTAGTAGACTTCACTGATATATGCAATAATTCACTTATTGGTGTGAGATAAGCACCAGCTTAAGTATATGATGGGGTGTGGGAGAGGAGTAATCACAATCCTTAGCTGGTCCTCACACTTTATAGATGTTAAGAGAGGACTGTTGTTCAATAGTGATTTATCCTAATCATTTTATGAGTGACAGCGATGGGCTCCTAAGCAGTGTTTCCAGTTTTCATTCTTCCAAGTGTTAGGAGATTGTGGCTTTTTGAATTGGTGCTTTTTCAGCATCCACATTCTAGAAGGGATGCAATGCAGCAAGATAATGTATTGTAGAAAGAAATCTAGAAATAAATGCTCAAGATTAAACAGAAAAAAAAAGAAAAAGTTATCCCACTCTTTCTATGGATTTTGTTGCTCAAGGTAGGTAATTACAGACCAAGATTTATCTTCTAACAATAGTCATTACACATGAAAGTATACACATCTATAGAGTATATCTCAAAAGAAGCTATTGAGGCAGATGAATTCGATGTGAAATTTATTAATACAGAATATGGTGTTAATGTTGAAGTAATTCACCTTTATAAATCTCTGATTCACTAAAGAGCAGCAAGTGAGACTCATTTTGGTAGTAGATGCCAGTGAGACATGATTTGAATGTGCTTGTTAGTAGGCCTGTGTGAAGTGACTAATATTTGATTCAGATTCAGATTTGGCCAATTTGGGGGACAGTGATTCCATTTGGTGATTCAAATCACCGTCCCAAATCAATTTGGCTGGATCTGCCCCACCTGCCCCAGCTCCTGGCACTTTGGAAAAAAAAGCTCCAGCTCACCGGGTGCTGCCGAGCGGGGATGGTGATCCCTGCTGCCCCCTGTTGCACCACACTGCACTGGGGGGCTCTGCACAAGCCCCCCAACTCCCCCTGCTGTCCCAGCCCTCCCCCCCATGGCTACCCTGCCTGCTGCAGCTCTGGCCCCCTCCATCCCTGCCCCTGCCCCCTACTTACCAGCTCCTAGTCCAGCTGCAGCTCTTTGCTGCAGCCACCAGGGATTGTCCAAATCACTGAAGCTTCCTGAATCTTTTCTGTAGATTTGGAGAGCCTCAAATCGACTTGGACCTTTTAATTGGTCCCCTGATTCAATTCAGATTTGGAGTTTCAGCCACCGAACGGGGCCGAATCTCCTCCAAATCGAATAGCCGCCTGAAGTTTTGCACAGCCGTACTTGATGGTGCTTTTTGTCAAATGAAGCAAAAACCACACTTGATGTGCAATATGGTGACTAATCCAGGAAAAATACAGATTATGCAACAAAACACTACCAAATCTTTCAAGGAAGAGGATGCAAGACGAAGAAAAAATGCTTCTCATGAACATGAAATGAGTAATAAATCACAACATATTTCCCTAGACCAGGGAAGCAGTCTATATTAAAGGTGAACCCAAGTTCTGATTCAGCTCCCATCAGGATCTGAATTGGAATGGTCAGGACTGTGCCAATCAATGACTTTGGTTCAGAATCCTTTCTATAAAATATGGAAAATTCTTACAACGTTTTACTAAAATGATTTCAGTTTTTGGGGACAA
>NW_017729034.1:60663730-60677017 GCF_001723915.1 Gavialis gangeticus
CAAATGGACTTGGACCTTTTAATTGGTCCCCTGATTCAATTCAGATTTGGAGTTTCAGCCACCGAACGGGGCCAAATCTCCTCCAAATCGAATAGCCGCCTGAAGTTTTGCACAGCCGTACTTGATGGTGCTTTTTGTCAAATGAAGCAAAAACCACACTTGATGTGCAATATGGTGACTAATCCAGGAAAAATACAGATTATGCAACAAAACACTACCAAATCTTTCAAGGAAGAGGATGCAAGACGAAGAAAAAATGCTTCTCATGAACATGAAATGAGTAATAAATCACAACATATTTCCCTAGACCAGGGAAGCAGTCTATATTAAAGGTGAACCCAAGTTCTGATTCAGCTCCCATCAGGATCTGAATTGGAATGGTCAGGACTGTGCCAATCAATGACTTTGGTTCAGAATCCTTTCTATAAAATATGGAAAATTCTTACAACGTTTTACTAAAATGATTTCAGTTTTTGGGGACAAATTCATCTGCATTGAGACAATGAAGTACAACATCATTCTACATTAGTAAATATTTTACACCTTTTAACATAAGTTGAGCAACACCTGCTCAAAGGTACATGCTTTTCTCTTTCCACTTAAATTTTCTAAATATGCAGAAAGATTTTAATGTTCTACACAGCCTGTTAAGGTTAAATCAAATGGAATAACTGTACGTGCAGCCTTTACATAGTTACACCCTAGAACAGCTTACTGATTTTTTGAAACATATAGCTGTAAGACAAAACATGAAGAAAAAAAATATTCTTTCATATATGGTTTAGACAGATGTATATGTTCTGAAGAAAATGATTAAGAGACTATTTCTGTTCCTTAGAATTGTTTTTATCTTGAAGGTAAAACTCTCCTTGTTAAACTTTTAAAGCTAACTAAAAAAAAAGTTGAAGGACTGTAAATAACAGTAGAATATTGCAGGGTGAATGTGACTGATAGAAATATGGGAAGATTTCTTGGATTTTTTCCCATTCTTTAACTTCTATCATGCCAGAATTATGAAATCTGTTAAATAATATTTGTATTTTTATATAGCACCTTCTGTTCTAAGATCACAAAATACAACGTAGACATTAAGGGCTCAGTGTCCTGTATAGGAGACAAAATGGAGACACACCATCCAGCAAAGAGAACAGGCAGAAGTTGTTTCACCCGAGGCACAATTCTTTTGAGACTGCTGAGTGACCCTGAGTATTGACTGCTTATCCTCTTACCTCATCACATCCTCACTATATTCCACCAACTACTATGGCGTAAAGGGATGGATTTCAATAAAGTTCCCCCCATGTTTCCTACAATTAGAGTGGGAAGGCAGTAGAATGGCATATCAGTGAAGTGGATGGAGTCTTCTTCAGTGGAGGTTTTCAAGAGGAAGCTGGATAAGCATTGGGCAGGAATGATTTAGGAGTAGCATTCCTGCATCCAGGCAAGGGGTTGGACCAGATGACCTTTGAGGTCCCTTCCAACCATATCATTTTAAGACTCTTCTCAAACGAATATTTTCCAGGAGGACGAAAGTGCTGAGCAGCAGAGATGGTCAGAATTTCCCATTTCCTTTCTTCCCTTAGAAAATGTCAGCTTTTTGTTTAAAATCTAAAACCCCTAAAATTAAAAAAAAAAAAAAATGGTTGGAAACAGAATTCCTTTTTTGCTAAAAATTATTAGAAACCAAGGAAATTCCACTTGTATCTGCCAAAATCCATAAACCTCCATTAAAAAAATATATATATTTTTTTTCTGATAAAAATACAGGCTTTGTTGAGACCAGTTTAGATTTGAATACTTTCCTGGGAAAGGTCTGTTATTAGAAGATAAGACTGTGGTCTAGAAAAAACATGCTAATGCCCTATTTTAAATAGAGCGAAACTGTGGCATTGAGAGTGTAAGGGCTGAATTATGATTGTCCCAGTGAAGGTTTAGAGCATTCATATTGGGACACAGAAGGAGCCCTTCCCCAGCTGAATGCACCTATCTTTTGGCTGCAGATATCAGGAACAATAAGTCAAATGACAGACTCCCTTAAAAAGCCCATTAGCCTCTTGTAAGCCTCAGTCAAAATCATTTTGGTCTACAATGCCTACAAAACTCTGCTACCTGGCAAGTAGCAAGCTACCCCTAATGCCTACTGTGCTAAACGTGTTCCTTTCACTATTGCTTTAACTTCACCCTTCCTCATGCCAGCTTTTTCATAATATTTCATCTACCTCTTCAGTCATGTCTTAAACAAAAAAAACTAATGACCTGGGGTAGGAGCTGTCTTCATATTTACTTTCAGTGAAGTCCCTAGCACAAGAGGCCTCTGACCCTCAGTGTAATCTAAGAATAATGTTCTTAGTAAATGTTCTTAGTAATATTCTGGTAATGGTAGTATTATGGTACTATCATTACCATAGTAATGGCAATGATAGTAATAACAGTGTTGATGATGACAGAAGGAGTAGTTCATGGTGCTGAGGACTAAGCCTGTCTGGATATGAAAAGAAAGGGACAATGGCACCTTCCTGAACTCTAGCAGGATTGGACTATGGGGAATACTAGAACTGGCTGTACCAAGTCTAAACCTATTAAGTATGCCCTAACCAGTGTTTTCTTCCAGGGCTTTAGCTTTGATAGAAGATCTTCCTTCTTTCCCTGGTTTTCTCGCAGGTACTAGTATAATTAAATCCTGAGCAACCTACTCAGTGCCTCCCAGGATTGGAAGTGTGTAGCAGAGCCAAGAACAGAACATCAGATCTCCTGAATACCCGTTCTGTCTTTCAGCCACAGGACGATTTCATTAAAGTAAAATGTGTATGTTAGTTTAGTAGTCATCTATATTTATATAAGAGATATTTATAATACATCCATTTTTTCCCTCTCTTTCACCAGTACTTTATTTGCTGATCTCATAGGCAGATTGACATACATATGAATATGTGAAATATATAAATAGGGCTCAGTCTTAACTATGGTGTTATGACCAGTGCCTTTATAACATTCCTTAACAAAACATTTCATTAACTTAGACTTCATATTTTTCAAATCCCTATCCCACCACTCTGTACTGTTTAGATGACTGTGATACAGAATACTAATTTTGCATAAAATTTTGAAATTCTAATGTTTGCATTCACTTATGTAGAGAATCTTAGGCTAGGAGCAGATATTGCATTTGTCCCTGGACAAGCTGTGCCTGTGTTTGGCCTGGAACAGAAATGTCCCAGGACTGACATGTACACACGTTGCTCTTCTAATCAGGGTTTACTGAGTGACTGAATGCCACTTTTCTGCCATTGCCTCAATGATGCCATCCCAAAGTAATTGTGCAGGGGCACTTTGTGACATTTCAGGATAAATTGTTAGTACTTCTTATCCTATTAATCTTTTTAGGATTTATCCCAGGACAATGGATGTGGACATTTAAATGCACTTTGTTTCAGGATAAAATGGTTATCCCAGGATAAATGTGACATCTATTTGTAGCCTAGAAAAATAGGCCTGGAAGGTACTTCAGAAGGCCATCTAGCCCAACCTCTCTGCTCAAAGCAGAATTATCTCTGTTCAAATCACTCCAGACAAGTATTTTGTCTAACCTGCTTTAAAGTCCAACAAAGATAGAGACTTCACAATTGGGTAGCCTGTTCCAGTGTTTAACCACCCACATAATGAGAAAGGCTCCTTCTAATACCCAACCTAAATTTCCTTTGCTGAAATTTACTTCTTCTCTTGACTTCTGTAGAGGGTGTGTCCCCATGAGTGGGAACGTGCCACTTCTACTTGTCCCTGGGGAATGCCCACACATGCATGCTCTGTTGCATGGCAAGATGCCCTGGGTGGGTTAGGGGAAGCTGGAGCCAGCACCTGGGCTGACCCCAGCAGCCTTACCTTAGGTCCTGGGGGCCTCTGGGGGCTGCAGCTGCAGTGACCTGGCAGCAGGGATTTTATAGATATAGACATTAGGGCTGGAAGGGACCTTGCAACATCATTGGGGCCAGCCCCCTGCCCAAAGGGCAGGAAGTTAGCTTGAGTCAGTTGACCCCAGCAAGATAAGCATCCAGGTTTTTCTTGAAGATACCCAAAGTAGGTGCTTGCACCACTTCTGGGGGGAGTATATTCCAGACTGGCAGGCAGCTGGAGCATGGATCTGACAGGCCAGGCTCTGGTTTGGGCAGGACATGCTGCCACCACGTGCGCCACCCTGGTTTTTTAGGCACAGGTTTTTTTGACACCAAGATCTCCTGGGGTCAAAAAAAACCCTCGCGCTGCAAATTAGAAGCATGGGAAATGGCTGCATGTGCAGAACATGAAGCATGCCTCACCACAGACAGATCTGTGGAGCCACATGCTGCACATGCATGCTCATCTGGATGTACCCAGAGAACAGTCTATCACCATCCTTCTTTACAACCACTCTTCATGTATTTGAAGACTGTTATCAAATCTCTTTTCAGTCTCCTCTTCTCTAGACTACATAATTGCAGCTCTTCAAACTTTTTCTCATAAATCAAGTTTCTAAAGACTTGTAACCATTTTTGTTGCTGTCCACTGGGTTATATCCTAATCCTAATACCTAAAAATGTCTACAGCTCCAATCATCTTGGTATCAAGTGCAAATTTGCTAATTGTGCACTCAGGTCTAGTACTGTCTTCTTCATGAATAAGATGACAAATTAGAAACTTTATGACAAATGAGAAGCTTTAATAATATTGACAGAGGTTTGAGGAAAAAGCCACTTTCCTATGTCAAATTGTAATAATGACATGTAAATAAAATATTTTTCCTATTTGTTATTTTAACATCTCAGACATAGTTTGGAATAAAAATAGTCTCAGACCATGTATGAAAACTGAATTTTGTAAGGCCTTTCCTTGTTTGCTTAGAGGAACTTAAAGGCATGAGGAAAAGAGGGCAGGATTTCAAAAGAGAAACTTGTAAATATTTTTAATTAAAAAAAGATATATATATATATATAAAGTCAATTTTCTTCTGAAGATGTTTTATTATACTGTATTTGGAGGGTAAATTTAGTTTTGAAAGTAGAGAACAAAAGGACTTTATCTTGCAGAAAAATTTGGAATTTTGCTATTTGTGTTCACTTGTGTATACAGTCATAGAAAAATAGGACTAGAAGAGTTTTTAGTACTGTTTTATATGCAGATCTCCATGCAACTATAACTAAGATATCAGTGCCTCTATAATATGTAGCAAAAGAGTGCTGTGGGAACACTTTGATTTAAAGCTTTATTTTTCATGTGGTCTTTTAAATATGATATAAAGATTAAATATATTTATATTACATGTTCAATAATATATTTGCTTGACTAAGAATCCATGACTACACACATACACAATCATCACAGCTGTGGTATAACCACCTAATCATATGTACGGAATAGGGAAAATAGAAATGATGAACTTCCTGTTGAAAACATGCAAAACTATCTAACTTGAATTAAACTACACTGTTATTATATGTTGGCCATATTTATAGGCATGCTATATATATACAATATGGACATGTCTAGACATCACCTCATGGTGACGTTGCTGCAGCGCTGTGCTTTAGTACTCCCTTTTGGAGGTACTAAAACATGGCGCTGTACAGGTTGTTACTGTGCCATGTGCAGGGCACATGGTTAGTTTTTGCCATTAAGTTGCCGTAGTGGCATGCTATAACCAGGGAGCGTGCCACTATAGCAACATAGCTGGCAATCACATGTATACCTGCATGATCGCTACATCACCATAGCACACTGTATGGCAATGGAGCTCAATGCCATAGGGCAATGTGTAGACGTGTCCTATATGGATATATAGAAGTGTGTGTGTGTGTGTGTGTGTGTGTGTGTGTGTGTGTGTGTGCGCGTGCACACGCACGCGCGTGCGCGCGCACATGTGCATGTGCGTGTGTATGTATATATTTTGAAGGGGAGATAGAAAAGCACTAACATGTATATATGTATGTACAGAATAGTGCATTTTTATCCCAAAACAGATAAAACACATCGATTTCTGAAAATACAGGTAATTTGTGAAAAGCAAGAATGGTTGAGTTGAATAAATAAAGATTAAAAAACCCTGAAGCTTTCACTCAAAGAAAGACATAAGAAAGAACTTCTTCACTGTTCGAGCCCCCAAGTTTGAAATAGACTGCCCCCAGAGGCAGTTCAAGCACACACTTTGAATGCCTTCAAGACACATTTGGATGTTTACCTTGCTGGGATCCTATGATCCCTGCTGACTTCCTGCCCCTTGGGCAGGGGGCTGGACTTGATGATCCTCCAGGGTACCTTCCAGCCCAAATGTCTATTAAATCTATGGAAGATCAAACCAAATCAGAACCAGGCTCAGATCACAAGCCAATATAAATTGGGATAGTTCCATTGACTTCAGCAGAATTATGCTAATTCACTTCAGTTGAAGATCTGTTCACTAGGGCTGTGTGAAATGAGCCCTATTCGATTCAGTACCCCAGCACTGCAGCATTCAGAGCCCCTGCTACCTAGAAGTACGTAGAAAAACATTTAAAGTTGTATCTACGTCCGAATCGCCAAATCTGTCCGAATCTCTCCAAATCAATTTGGAGGGTTCTGAATCAGTTTGGAGAGATTAAAGAGTCCTCTGATTCGATTTGGATTAAGAGATTCAGCCACCAAATTGAGCCGAATCTCCGCTGAATCGAATTGCGCAGCCCTGCTGTTCACTGAACTTTGTAAGGGCTTAAAAGAATCGGTTAACACTCAAGTATATGTTCATGTCTTAGTGAAACGTATATGCCATGAGAATCCTATATCTTACTGTAACTTATGACAGAACTATGAAAAGTGGATTAATATAATAGGGTCTGATTTTCCACTGTCTTGTCCCATATGTAGTTACATCTGTTTAAAGTGGGTGCAAAGTTGTGAAGTGTAACCCTCATTAAAATATCTGTCTTGTATGCACTTGAAAAGGTACTAATGACCATGTTGGTGAAAAGCAGTGGAATATTAAACCTATAAAGATTACAATGGAAGAAAGACTACTTTATAACCTGATATCTAGTCAAAGTAGTAAAAAAAATCTTTTACAGTTTCTAAGTCTAACCATTTCCTTGGCGATGTATGTAGACAAAGTTAATTCATTTTTTATATATTTGAGAAAATTCTACATAAAAAAATGTTCAATATTTGTCCTGCTCTGATTGTATATAGTAATTATTAGGTAAGCCATAGAATTAATTATAGGATAGTTTACCAATAATTTTTAAAAGAATCTAATTTGAGGTGTTTATGCGTGTCTTGGTTAATGGGTATAGTTTGGAAGAACGTTTTGCTTTCCCCAGTGCAATCCCCTAATACTGTTATGAAATGTAAAGAAACTACATAAAATATGTGAAGAAAACTTTATTTTCTGTATACCTAGGGCTAGATCTCTTATTGATATAAACTAACATAGCTCCATTTACCTGGGGTTATTTTGTTTTATATAATTTCTTAGCCAATTGAAAATAAAACATGTTTCTGGCCACAATTGTTATCTGGAGGACCAAGAATATGGGCACATGGTTTGTTGACTATCAGACTGAAGATTGTGGTGGTATAAAAAGCAAAAACTATGCAAAACACATTTGGTTTGCTATTTTATTACATCAAATTAAAATCAGGTTAACAAACTTGTAAATGAAATTGAACCCACTTTCAAGAAAGTCTGGACTAATTTATGTGTTTCAGTAGAAGTCGTGCAAAATACATAGAGGAGTAAAGGAGAAGCTGGGTTGTGGGAAATCTACCCAGGTGTGTATAGCTACTAAAGACTGATCTGCATAGACAAGGGAGGATGTGTAATTTCCAAACAGGGCTTCATCTGTCCTAATGCTAAGGAGATTCCAGAGGCACTATACAGTAGCAAACAGAATTACTACTACATTGGTCCCCCTGTTCAATTCCCCAAAATAGAGAAGTTCAGAATTGCATATTTACATTTCCAAACTGACTTTTAATATCATCAGTTACTTGTAAGCTGTCATACATATGGAAACTGCTATGGACAGAATTCTGTTGCCCTTTATACACCTAAATGGCAGGTTTCTAGCTGTGTAAGTGTTGTTTTTGGCACTTATGGACAGGTAACATTGCTATTGCCCCTAAACTGAGGACACAAGCATGTGTGCATAGGCTGAGCATGTTCAGTAGGCTACATGTTGTTCCAGCAGGTACATGGCTGTATACTCACACTCATTCAGGATACTGAAGTCACAGAAAATAGCTGGCCAGAAAACCTTGACCGATAGAGAAATGAGACAGAAGAAAGTTTTCTTGTGTTTTAGTCCCAGCAGCTGAATGCTTAGGGTTCCTACTTGGTAAGTAGGATGCCTGAGTTCTAGGCTCTCTCAACCCGAGGGTTTGACTCTACAACTGTCACAGTTCCCAGCACAGTACACAACTATCATGCCACAGTTAGGCTTTATCTAGGATGTTCTGTAGTGCTTCTTTTCAAGCTGGCCCCTGGGAAGCCAAAGGAGTGTGGTATGTGGGCCAAGAAGAAGCCGTCAAGCTGCCTTGTATGGACAGTGGTCTTGACTTATATCCTGAACCCTTGTTCCCAATGGAGCTGAAATTTGCCCAGTTCACTGCTCTCCATCCATTTTGTCCAATGACTAATACAAGCAAGGTGCAGTGGCTTAGCTTCAACAGCAGGGCTAGAGAGGGTACTGGATAATGCCTAACCTGTGGCATGTTGGTTAGAGCACTTTGCTTCCCCACTCTCTTCCTTGGACTTATGCTCAGAAACATTTCTGCATAACTGGTATATGCCCAGCCACTGAAGGAGTACATACATACACAACTGTAGTGCAGGAGCAAGTACTAAAAATGGCTAAGTATGTGGCAATCAAACTGACATTTAGGCACACAAAATTCAATCCTAAAACTAGAGGGCACTCACTAAAATTAGAAGAAGACAGATTTAAAACTAACAAGAGAAAGTCCTTTTTTTATGCAGCATATAGTTAACCTCAGAGAAACTCATTACCACAGGAGGCTGACATAGTACAGCCAGCTTCAGAAAGAGTATAGATACATTCATGAATGATAGATTCATTAATAGCTATTAAACAGAACAGTCAGGGATGTTTCCTCTGGTATCTCTAAAACAGGGATGGTGGGTCCTTGGGAGGGTTTGAGAGAAGATAGATCACTCTAGATATACCTGTCCATATGCTGTCTCTCTCTCAAGCATTCACTACTGACACTATTGGAGACACGGTACTGGACTAGATGCATTGTTGGTCTGATCCAGTATGGCACTTCTTACGTTCTTATATCGTATAAATATAATAGGCATGACTGTTTTAAGATATTTTGGGTGATGCTGTGGGGCTGAAAAAAAGGTCTGTTGGTATGTTGTCAGTCAGAATTTGAGTTACAGAAATGGTCCTGAAGAACCCTGGAATATTATGCTAGGGGTACATTGAACTATCTGGAGAGTTTCTGATTCATATTTGTAACATACTCTTCACTTCTCTGGAATAATTATATTAAATAAAATGCATTGACTTTTAAGTGATATGGAATTTTAAAATGATTTAATTTTAAGGCTTCTGTAATTTTAGAGCTGCTTCTCATATTCATTTTCTTAGCAAAGTATGAAGGGCAAAATTCTACAGTGGGAATGGTTCAGGTAGTGCTCCACAGGTAGAAATTATGTTTCTATGCCTAGAACAAGGACTAAAAGAGGGCTGTGGGATTTAGAAGTTGAAGTTGCCGTTGCTGATGAAATATTGCCTATACCTTCTGACTTGTTTGTTATATTAGTTCAATTTGTAATGGAGACTGTAGCTGTCACACTGGTAGCTGCCTGTAGCTAAAACATGCTGGTGACTTTTTCAGGTCCTAATGAAGGTATAAATAAAATATGAGAAATTCCACCGATTTTGAACAAAATTCTGAGTTTCGGTGTTAGCAAGCTTCCCAAAAGCTTGTTGGCAGAAGAGGCAAAAAAGTAGAGTTCTTCATGTGCAGACCATATAAATGCAGTCTCTCATGTGAGAAAGTTGGCACAAGCTCTCATTTATAACAAGTAGGCAGAGACAGAAAAACTTCTGTCTCTAACTGATTCCCTTCAGAGACCTGTTTATGTGTTTCTCTAGGAAAATTTTACATATTTTCTTGGCTTATTATGTTTCCAAGTATTTTTTTCTCTTTTACATATGTACCATTGGGAGATTTTTAATTTGGTTCAGCATATGTATTCAGAAGGCCAATTTCCTCTAATTTACACCCATTTTATTTTATGGAAACACCAGTAACTTCAGTGGAGCCCCTCCAGATTTCAATCAGTGCAAAGAAGAAGAGAATCAATCCCATATAGCATTTAACTCTTGCCATAACCATAGACAGAAGAAAAACATAGTAAAAATATTCACTGATCCATGAATCAGTATTAAAAGTAAGCCAGCCTTTGCTGAGGGGGAACCTGACCAAGTTACTGCTTTGGTCAATAAAACTGGTATTCCCATTCGTTATGGAATGTAATATCTACATTGTGTTTGGCATAGTGTTCTTCCAAGCATTTAATCTTAGTGTTTGCTTCCCATGTCCTCAAGGTCTGTTAGCAGATTAGCAATGAAAATGCGTAGTCCCAAAATAATGGAAATTAGCAAGAGGACCTGACTTGGAAGAAAAGCCAGGAGATTTGTTAAAATGAAAATAACATATTAATCAAAATGAGATTAGATTCAACAGTAGCTTTACAAGGTAGTTTTAAAGGAAGTGTCATTTCTAACACTTCTCTTTGGGACATGCATCTATTATTTTTGGATTTGGATCTCATAATCAAGGGTATTTAGATACCTAACTCCCATTTATTTCAAAGGCAGTTAAGTACCCAAATAAGTACTTAATGCATCTTTCAACTATGACTTTATTTTCTAGGAAAACTAGCAGATCCCTTTAGCTAAGGGCATTGCTTTTTCTTGACATTTTTCCTTGAGGAAAAATAAGATTGAAAATAAAGTGATGCCTAAGCAAATTTAAATCAGGCAGAATGATTTCATTGTTTAGGATGATTGACTTTTTGAAGGAGATGGTATTTATTTCAAGTATTATAGAAATCCTGTGTTCTCCATTCTCATAAAATTATATACTGAATCCATAGTCTATAGGTACAATAACACAACTGAAGGCACAAACATGTCAGAGAACCCAAGAGAATTGATCACTCCTTAAAACATGCACATACACACACACTTACACAAGACAACATGATGATAAAAGGGAATAGACGTTTCACTTTACTGATGACATACTAATATCTTAATGATTTAGCTCCATAAATTTAAAACTGCTGGAGAATTTATTTTAAAGTGGGAATGAACATAGATTTCAATGAGATCTACAAAACAAGCCAAGTTCCAACATTTCTTGCCCAAGAAGTGTATCTAAGCACAGTATTTCATCCTTGCCCACTAGAGTACGCTCTTAAACCATTATTAACAATCCAGATAGTTTAGAATTAATATATATTGTTTTATGCCCATTTTAATTCCGTTTAAATTGTGAAGTAGCCTGTATATGCAAATCTACTAACGTGTTGGCTTTCCTGGAAGCAATATTGTAGTATAGTGCTTTTCAAAACAGAACCATCCTCTTGAGATAAACATTTCTGATGCTGTAATACCATACTCTTTTTTTAAATACTGAAACTCTGTGAACCTTGGCAGTTTCAGTTCCCAAGAGTTCGATACATTTTTTGGCTTCTTGTTTCATTTAGTGTGGGTTCACACACCCACTGAATTTTGCTTTGAGTTTTTGGGTTCATACAAACCCAGAAAGTCAAAGCAAAACTCAACCACAATCATGAGTTTTGTATGGTTTGGAACAAAACCATAAAACTTTCTGTGGAAGCTGGAGAGAGGACTAGCTTGAAACAATCCATTTTCCCTAAATTCAGACTAAATTCACTTCAAAGCTTTACAATTCTTGGGGCCTTTGACAAATCTGGGAAGTTTCAGGACTGTCAAAGAAAACAAACAAACAAAAAAAACCAACCAAAAGTCAGGTGATTTTTGCATAAAGCTAATTCAAACAGGAAAAGCTTTAACTTATACTGGTTTAACTTTGCAGTAAACCGAGTGGTTAAGTACAGACATTCAAAAAGCCTGAGAAAGAATCAATCCAAGTTATGTGGTTTTCTGTAAGTGATGTAGTTTAGCTAGGTAGTGAACACTATCTAGTGAACACACATTCACACTTTGGTGGGCAGGAGAAAATTTTAGACCAGGTTGCGCCATTTTTAAACCAGTCTATGTGCACCAAACTGTTACAGGTATAGACCAGTTTTGTGTGCTGAACTTCTGTTAAGTTTCCAATCACGTATACTGGTAAAAGTGTAATGTCTGTAGCTGGCCACTAAGCTTAGCTGAGTTAGTCCTAACACCCATGTACATTAAAGTAGATTCAGACCTAAATGCCATTATACATTTAAACTAAGATCTCTACAAGTCAGTCACCTATTTCAAAATCTTTAATTTAAAAAAAGTCTAGTCTGCCATTATTTACATACTTAACGTTGTTTGATTCAGAAACCACTGTATAAATATTTTCTTTTTAAATCCCTGTAAGTATCAAGACCTTTATAAATATTCTACAAAACGATCAGTGTGCTCCCACTAAAAACAGTTTCATAGAAAACATTTGGCCTGTTTTTTAGAAAAACACTTAAATCATTTTTTGAGGTCTAGCCATCCATACATTCATACAGCAAGTGCTTTCTGAAGAAAAACTTCTTTAAAAATATATGAAAATGGATTCTTTGCTTGATATTTAGAAATTCCACTGCAGTGCAGGTGTACAGGCCTTTCCAAAAAAAGTCTTGGGGAAAAGATTACTTTTTCCTAATGGCCCCTTTATACCAACATTTATTCTGCTGGTTTCAGTGTCACAGGAGCACAGGAAGTGCCTTCAAGTTCCCAACTGTTTTCCAAGAAACAAAATACCCCAGAACCCACAAGTCTGTATATGCCTGCCACCTCAATCCATTCATATCCAAAAGGTGATGTGATCCACACCAGTCACATGCAGTTACATCTTTGCAGTGAAGGAGAGGAAGCTCTACACTGCCAGCATTGAACTGAATGCCTGAACAGCAGGGCTGAACAGCAAAAAGGGCTGAACCAGCAACATGGTCAGTCCCATTTGACAATGCTTAGTTCAAGTTTTAGTGGCAAAGTATATAGGATTAAGGAAAATTTGTAGCGCTTTGCTAACGTAACAGATGCCAACCCCCCCCCCCCCCCCAAAAAAAAACAAAAA
>NW_017729034.1:60677161-60719254 GCF_001723915.1 Gavialis gangeticus
CCCCCCCCCCCCCCCCCCCAAAAAAAACCAAACAAACAAAAAAACAAAGGAACCTCTGTTTGGTAACCGTTTATTTGGGTCTGCTATTTCTTAAGCTGCATGGACTTGAATTTGGCACTCACTGTTAGAGCTACCTGAATCCCTCAAATGCAGCTTCAGTTTTACCTGGGATGAAGCTGTCTTAGTTCTAGTAATTTAAGCATATAGGGGTCTTTTTCTTCTCGTTTAGTTTTCTTAGAGGCCCATATCTGGGAGTTACCAACAATCCACATTGAAATGTATAAATCCTCTTATTTTTTATTATTCCTACATTTTCTATTTCAGTTACCTTGTAGTGAATGGTGTTTCAGATCCTATTTTACTTTTAAAATGTCCCAAACTTATTTACCATGTGTTCCAAAGTTATTGTGACAAGGCTGAGAAGGCTTATCCTATTTTGCCTTTGGAGGCATATATGCTTCCTATTTGTTAATAGGGTTACCACATTTTCAGTTTTAAAAAAAAAGGATACCTGTTGGAGGGGGTGGGGGTAATATGACTGTGGGAAGGGAGCAGTGATATGCCGATGCCCTACCCGTGCCCCTCACTCCCAAACCACAGCCCCCCCAGACCATGCTGGTGTCCCTCATTCCCAACCTGCAGCCCCCCCACAGGCTCTGCTGATACCCCCTCACTCCTGACCTGCAGCCCCCTGGCACTGCCTTTGCCTCACACTCCTGACCACACTAGTGCCGCCCACTCCCAAGCCACAGCCCCCACCAGTCCTGCTGGTGCCCCTCACTCCTGACCTGCAACCCCCTGCCCACCCCAACCTGCCCGTGCCCCTCACTCCTGACCCACAGCCCCCTGCTCCCCCCAGCCCTGCAGCATCTCCTGGCTGCCCCAGCCCTGTGAGCACAGGCACTGGCCCTGGTGCCGCTAGGCCAGCCATGCAGCTCCCTACTGCCTCCGATGGTCCCCCGACCTCTGTCCCTGCTGGAGGAGCAGGTGCCTTCCCCACCTTTCCTGCCCCGCTGCAGCCCCACTGCCTGGACAGCTTCCCCCAGTGCCGGCAGACACCTGCCTCCCTCACACACCCATCCCCTCCACACACCCGACACACACGCACACACACATGCACACAGAGTCCCCAAGCCCTGGCCCTCCAACCCCCACCTCACATAAACTGACCTGCATCCAGCTGCTGGGTCTGCTCATACCACCCTGCCTGGCTGCATGCTGGCCATGTGTATGCACACAGATGCATGTGTTGCCCCTGCCTCCAATCACCCTCCTACCACTCACCCCAGTCCCAAGCAGCTCCTTGCTAGGGCAAGCTGGGAAGTGCCAGGAAAAACTTTGATGCTGAGCACAGCAAAAACCCGGACATTTGTTGATATTTTTAAATAGTGCCCAGATGGAGATGAGAAGACCCAAAAAGAAGACATGTCCAGGAAAACCCGGTTGTATGGTAGTCCTAGTCAATGTGGAGCCTAGTGTGCCTCCAAAGGCAAGTCCTGTTTCACTCAGAAAGTTCACAGCTCTTTACTCTCTCCAGGGTGAGCTGTAATGTCTCCCGCAATGCCCTCATCTTGTCATGATTACTCTTGACAGAGAAAAAGAGGATATTTTAGTGGTATTCAGGATCTGAGTGGAGAGAAAGAGCTACTTGACAGACAACAATATTGACTTAATTGTGAAGTGGACAACAGCAATTCAGCATCTAGTGGCATAAAGGTTACCCCCTTTGCTTTGGATACAGAAGACTTCAGTTTAGTCTTTCCTCTGCCTTACGGTTTGACCCCACATCTATATCCCAGCGAAGTACTCTAACCACCAGGTTATGGCCTGAGAGAGGGAGGGAGTACTAGGCTAATTCTAATCTATTTATGCATTATATCCAAATGACTATATAATTCAGTATGCATCTTTTATCTTGATGTAAATCTGATCTAATGCCATTATAAGTAATGGCAGTATTCTGAATGCCACTTTACTGACAAAGAGTAGGATCTGATGCAAAGGAGTTGCAACACTGCAAATAAGAGGTGGAAGTGTCTTCAGTGATCTGGAAACAAATCTATTGCCAATAATTAGTATGCCCTCTCTTTATACCATGGATGAGTGATGTGTATCAGCATCCTTGTACTTAGAAATGGTGGCAGAGGCACTTGAACTAAAGCTTGTTGAATGAACTTTAATTCAAGCACCCCCACTGCCATTTTTAAGTGTGGGAATGCTGATACATGAGATGCCGTGGTGCTTTAATTAGAGCAGCTCTCACACCCCTCCACCCTGAGAGCATGTGTAAAAGTGCCCAAAGAGCCTACATATTCTCTGTTACTTCAAAACAATCTTTAGGAAGAAAGGATCAATATTAACTCTATTGATTTCAGTGGAACTGTGCCAGCGATGATTTTAGCCCGAAGTCTTACCTCTACTACTGTTTATCTGAATAAACTTTTTCCAAGAAAGAGTTCAGATGTTTATACACACACACACATCCCGCCCACACACATATGTATGTATGTGTGTATGTATGTATATGCATGTGTATGTATAAAATATGCATTGTAAAAAGACAGGTACGCCTGCATATCATTAAGGCGGTTTCTTTTCCCCTGAAAATTTTACAGATGTTTTTCTTAAGTTAGGGCAAGAGATGAAGAAGAGCCTTGTAGTCAACTGAGAAGTTAAGAAAAGTGTGGGATTTAGGAAGCTTCCTCTTGGTTTAATAATTTTGCAAGGCTTAATAAATCAATAGAACCAAAAGGAGAAAATGTTCCTTCCAAACAATAAGCTATTCTTAATTACTGCCGCATGTATTCATTTTTCCTTCACTTTTGGCATCTTCTTTTTACACATTAATATGAATACACAGAAATATATTTTCTGGGTTTTATAGTTGCATATTTCACAACAGTGGAGGAGATAAATAATACATATGCACAGCTTCTTGAGGCAAGGAGGGTAGGGCTCTGTAGTGTGTCAGTTGCCTCACAGTAACTGCCTGGGTACATACGCTTACCCCTAAAAATGAAAGCTAACCCAAGGTAGCTAAGTCCTGTCTCACTGGCTGGAAACAGACAGAATCTTTGTGCCATTGTAACAATTATTATGGCAGCACAAAGTGAAAGCAAATTGAAGGCCATGCCCTTTGTCGTACCACAAATGCTTAAGTTTGTAGCCACAACAAAAGGTAGTAATAATTTGTTTGGCTTTTTAAGGGAGGACGTCTATTTGCTTTATGGCAGGAAGGCACAGGCAGCCCAAAGCTGGTGCCCAGAGCAGCTGCCCAGGTGCCCACGGGCAGCCCAGAGCAGCCACCCCAGGCAGCCACTACCAGGGGTGGAGGGAGCTGGTTCTGCACACCCCAAGAATTTTGCATAGGATCAAGTCCCTCAAGCCCCCAAAATACCTGCCCAGCATTGCCTTCATACAGAGACACACCCCTAGGAACCTCCAGCTGTGAATCTTTGTAAGCAGGAAACCTAGGCTTTTCCTGCTTAGAGAGGCATGCTCCAGAGATTCCCAGGGGTAGATCTGTGTAAGTAGGGAATACATTGCCCATTGTCCACCTTCCACTCAAGTCTAGTGGTTAATGCAAAACACAGTAAGTCCTCCTGGCTACACAGGGTGTCCAGGACATGTGGTATCCCAAGAAACAGTCTGGGTGAGGCGAGAAGGAAATTTTGGGTCTCAGAACAGGAATAGGCTAGCCACAAGACCCTTACAAAAAGTGGTACCTATTTACTGTATCTAGTTGTATATAAGTTCCTGTATATAGTAAACAGTTGTTGCACACTGCAGCAGAAAGATGAGCAAGGCTCTGCATCCCTCCCTTAGCCCTGACTACACCCCATAGTATGGTGGGGAGCTCAGAAGCTGCCAGTTGACAGGTTGGGGAGAAAACCCAGCCTGGAGTAGATCCTGGGCAGGCCCAGAAAATCCCCACACAAATGAACTCACCCGTGGGTGTGGCAAAGAAACAGTGGGCAGAAAGTCAATTGGGTACCTGGCATCTGGAAGGAGAATTAAAGGCAGCTGTCTCTGACTGGAAAGAAGAGGCAAGAGGGAGTGGACGTGGACAAGAAGGGCGGATATCCCCAGCCTTTTCTGTTACTGTATATTTCTGTTATACCACTAGATGGAGAGGGAGTGTTGGGATGGTGGAGCTCCCAGCCAGCAGTGCCCTGTTGAAACACACAGGGTAACTGAACTGGCAAGCCTGGCCAGCCCTTAAAGGGACAGGCCCCAATTTGGGTGGTGACTACTGCAAGTGATAAATCCAATCTATGGAAGGATTATGTGTAATAACAGTGAACTGCCTCGGTTATGTGAATTAAATGTAAAGCAAGTTATGATGGGCGGGAACAACAAGAGGCAGCACCTATAGGACAATCCCAGTCAGCATAGTATCCAGGCCTGGCCACCTACCACTGACATGCCCACGCACACCATAAGCCTCATCAAGTTACTATAGTTAAAGCACTTGCCAAAAACATGGGAGACCTGACTCACAGGCCCACCTCACCATGAAGGAGTTTAAACTGAGATTTCATAGTTTCATAGTTGTTAGGGTCGGAAGGGACCTCAATAGATCACTGAGTCCGACCCCCTGCCCTGGGCAGGAAAGAGAGCTGGGGTCATACAGCCCAAGCCAGGTGCTTGTCCAGTCTCCTTCTTATCTATTAGGGCACTTTTGTACCCAGAAGAAAAACAAGCAAGAGGGAATCTGACTTTGCTGTGGCCACTGCATTAGCTCTTTCTCTAACTGCTACTTATTTATTTTGCATTAAAAGCATTGGATAAAACGCATAAACGGCATTGGAAGCAGAGAAAATGATTTGTCACACTGTGCTGTACCTGCTTGAAGCTCCCTCCAAATGGAGCTTCCATATATGTCCAAACTGCACCATTTTTGGAAAGCCTTATAATGGCAGTACTAATTACATTTGTACTATCATATAGGAAATATTGGCTGGAAATCATTGCCAAGACTTCTGAACAGAAAGTAGTGTGTATCTGTGTCTTTTGTGAGAGAAAAATAAAGCTAGGTGGACTGATAGTAGTAGCCCTCAAGGGCTCTGGTTCCCTTTTCAGAAAAACAAAGTAGAGACACATATAATAGTCAGAATTTCCCAGCATTCTAGCACTAGTCTACCCTACCTTATAGGATACTGGCTACATCTCTCCACTGTCTAATCTCTCCTGTAATCATACTTCTCCCATGATTGATCCTTTCTTCCTAAAGACTGTTTTAAAGTAACAAAGAATAACTAGACTCTTTGGGCCCTTTCAATAGAAAGTGAAATCAATAGAGTTAATATTCATAGTATCATAGTGCTTAGGGTTGGAAGGGACCTAAACAGATCATCAGGTCCAACCCCCTGCACCGGGCAGTAATGGGTGCTGGGGTCATATCACCCCATCCAAATATCTGTCCAGCCTCCTCTTGAGGACCCCCAAGGTAGGGGAGAGCACCACCTCCTTTGGGAGTCCATTCCAGAGCTTGACAGCCCTAACTGTAAAGTAATGTTTCCTGATGTCCAGCCTGAGCCTTCTCTCTAAGGATGTTGATCCTTTCTTCCTAAAGATTGTTTTAAAGTAACAGAGAATATGTAGGCTCTTTGGGCACTTTTACATGTGTTCTTGGGGTGGAGGGATGTGAGAGCTGCTCTAATTAAAGCACCACAGCGTCTCATGTATCAGCATCCCCGTGCTTAAAAATGGCAGTGGGGTGCTTGAACTAAAGCTCATTCAACAAGCTTTAGTTCAAGTGCCTCTGCCACCATATCTAAGTACAAGGATGCTGATACACACGACATAAGAGGCTGCTGGAGCATGGTAATTGCCATTCTCCCGCAGTCTCCATGGTCATGTGCAGGAACCCTTTAAGTTTTGTCCTATTGAAGTCATTGGGTTTGTTTATACCATAGTGAATGCATGTACTGCCCAAGTTGGTCCCAAGCAAGCCCTTCCCACCCACTTTCTGCAATCCAAACCTGAGAGTACATTGGTGAAGAGTCTCTGGGTAATCCCATTGCAGCTACTTTTGCAACTTTCATCTGTACTGTATTTTACAGCAGCTGTAGTAGACAACCCTGGAGTGGCCTGATAGGCATACTTCTTGGTCTGGACACTGTAAGTGTATGAGGACTGGAAGAGTATTCCAGCCAGGATGCATCTCTGTTCTGGCACTGATAAACTTGTTCAGTTTTTTATCATTTTTTTGCCATACGAACAGGGAGATAAATCCTATTCTCACCTTGGTGCAGTTTCTGGCATTAATACACAGGGGGTACGTATACACATGCATTAATGTGCTTTTCCTAATGTGCACTAAATTTAATACCTCCAATGTGAGGTATTAAATAAATGCACTTTAGGCTGCCCTAATGTACAGTAGCGAAAGGACACTTTTTAAAGTGACACAATGCACAGTAGCTTATTTTACTGTGTATTATTGGTGTAATTGCAATTTTTTTATGTATCACTTTAATGCATAGTAAAATAGGCATTAAAGTGCATGTGTACATACACCCAGTGTGGAATTTAGTAAAGCTAATGCTTGCCCTGTGCTGCCATAGTGAGTATGCTCAGTAGGCTACACTCAGTTCATATAGTTGCCCAGGGGAAATAAAACTGTCCAGGTTTCACATAACGCTGAGCAAATCCCTCTGCTTTAGTTTTAACAGCTATTTGATATTAGAGCAGAACCCACTCCCACCATCCAACCTAGTATTTAGGACACTTTCCCAGGGAGAAGAAAGCCAGGTTCTAAACTCCCATAAGGTTTGAATCTGTATTGCTTGCTTTTCGGCCAAGTTCTCTAACCACCAGATGACAAACTACATACTCCTCAGAAGACCCTTCACCCAAACTTTTGAAGATGGGTCACTCAGCAGCCAAGAGAGGAAGACATGTGGGACCACAGACAAAGAAAAGCAGATGAAGGGTAGCTTACTGAAATTAATGTTGCCATAGGTGAGAGAGGGTCTTGGGCCAGGTACAGACATTCCAAAAGCCTAAGGAAGAATCAATCTAAGTGACATTGTTTTCTGTAAGGAGCCTAGTTTAGATCAGCAGTGAACAGAACACACATTCACCCTTTGGTGGAGGGGGGGGAGGAAATCTTAGAACAGGTTGCACCATTTTTAAACCAGTCTGTACATGCCAAACTTCTGTTCTGTTTTGGGTAGAGACCATTTTCTGATCATTTATACTGGTAAAAGTGTAATATCTGTATCTAGACTTGGATTCTAGACTATCTTCACTGGGCAGAAACTCTCCAAGTCCAGTTTTCCATTTTACCTAAACAACAGCAAATGAAGACGCAGTGAGTGAACTCCAAAAGGAGTCTCTATTATCTAATAGTTAGAGTCTCTTGTTAGAAAGGAAAAAAAAATATCTCTGGCAAATGTCCTGACCAGCTGACAACTATGCTTAAAGGTGGGAAAGTATTTTATCATAATTTATTTCCAGAAAGTACTTCCATAGGTGACACTATTTCACCACAGAAACAAAAAATTCAAAATTCTTATTCTAAGTACCAAAAATTGCAGTGTACATGACATTAACACATCTACACATCCACTTTAATGTACATTAGTCTAGTTTAATGAACATTAAAGCATCACAGAAAAACCCATTCGCTTTAGCTAATGAGCATTAAAGTAGGCTAATATGTGTTTTTCTAGTACCTCACAATGGAGGTACTAGATTTAATGTGCATTAACTAAAGAGCATTAATGGATGTTTAGATGTGTCCACTGAGGTCTATAAATGAAATGAAGATCTATCCCATTTCTATGAAGATTAGCCCATTTCTATGATTTGTGAATTCACCATCATTAGTTCATATATGAATATGGAAAAAGACCATGCTTCATGATTAGGGAACTACTTAAATTGTGTTTTCATGACTTTTGCTGAAACTGTGAAAAAAGCCATCTCTGGGGTCACTGCAAAAACTGGCATTGGCCACAATTTCCCAGGAAATCAACCAATAAAATAAAATAAAGGACATTATAAATAAAATGGCGTTCCTTGTTGCTGCTGTGGTCTGGCCTTACAGTCCGCCCAGGGGAGGACGAGGCCAGCTGCCAAAGCAGCACAAAGGCAGCCGCCAAAATGATGGCTGCCCCCTTATACCTCTCTGCCAATCAGCAATGAGAGGCAGGCCTGTACAAAGGGCAGCCAGCAGTCAAGATGGAGGTTGCCTCCTAATCTGACCTCCCCCTGGGGCCTCTCTACCAATCAGTGCTGAGGGGCAGAGACTGTCTGTCAATCAGAGCCGAGGGGCAGGGCTTCCTCAAAATAACCATGACATTGTCTCTTTGGGCCATGACCAACCTAGAAAAATAGCTTTCTTTCACTGAAAAGTAGGTAGGTCCCTACAAATGATAGTGCAGAAGGTATGGGTAAATTCTGCTCATTGGGGTTTGATGCTTAGGCTAAAATAATACTGTATATATAAACCCATCTTTTAAGCTCAAGCAACCCAAAGTCTCAAAAAATCTTTGTTAAAAACAAAAAAAAAAGCAAAGAACTTTATAGGAAAATTCCAGACCATTTGATTTTCTAGCTGAAATAAAGAATATTCTTTATTTCAGCTAAAGAAATAAAGCTGGGGGGGGCAGAATATGAAACTTGTTCAACAGTATTTGCTCTACAAGTGATAAGAGGAAAAAAAGTATACAGTGCTAGATCATATCCAGGAAAGGAGAATTTTACCAGGGGCCTTCATTGCCCCTTATAACTGTGCTCCTATTGCCATTCCTATGACAGTGATTCCAGGAAGGCATTCTAAACAGTTGGGAGGCACAGGATCTGCTCTACAAAGAGGCTATCAGGCTCTCATCAGGATAGTTTAATGGGAAAAGGCACTACATTTAGATAACAGTTTGGACAGAGTTTAAATCATGGCATGCACTGCTGGCTGGTGATGAAACTCCTGATAGGGGTCACTTCTGGAGACTGGCAGGGCTGCCTTGGCTTGGTGCTGCCCAGGGCCTGAGGCTGTGCCTTTCAGAATAGGAGCATAGGGAAGGGACCTCTTTGGAAGGCCCTCTCTGAGAAGGCCTCACATGGGCTGGTTGTGTTCCTCAGCCTCTCTGAGCATAAAGCCAGGGCTTATTTGGGGTGCTGGTTCTGCCCAGAAATGGTGTACCTCTCCTAGGCCTGCAGGGCTAAACTGGGGCAGCTGAGTCATGATGGCTAAATGGTCAAAGGAGCTGTGTTAAGGTTGTAGTTTCTCCTTGAGGCATGGCTTTGAATTCTGCTTCTGGCAAGCTGATCCATGGTGGGCCACAGGGTTTGGGGAAGCTGGAAGGGCCTGTTCCACGGCCTCCATGTCCTAGAAGCTGCCTTTCTCCCATAAACTTTGTCTCTCTCTCTCTCTCTCTCTCTCTCTCTCTCTCTCTCTCACCATGTGGCTCAGGAAAAGGGCGGTCAGCATCTACCTTGTCCAGCTGTGCTGAGGTGCAGGGAGGCACCCCCTGGCTAGGCCAAGACAGTTTGATGCTCCAGTCAGGATGGGTGAGTTGTCCCAGGCACTGAGTTCATGTTGCAATCTTGCAAAGCAGCATGGGTTCTAATCCCATTCCTAACAGCTAGATCTGCTGCACCTGCCTGATATTGTTGGTGGCAAATCCTTCTGTTGATACTCTCACTGCTGATGGTAGCCACCTCTGGAGGTTCATGGGGCTGTCCAGGGCCTGAGGCTGTGTCCCCAGCCCTCCTGGGCTATAGCTCTCCATGCCCTGGGGGCCTGGGACACTGTCTGTGGCTGCAATCCTGGACCAGGGCACAAGTGCTCTTCCCAGATATCTTCTCTGGCCAAGCCAGCCAAAGGTATGCCATTGGACAGCCTCCTGGCAACAGGACACTTCCATGGTACTCCTCTGGCAGGCACAAGCTCCCACAGGTGGTCCACTCAGCCTTCAGTTGTGTCTTCCTCAAATGACCTTTCCTGTCTGGTAGGGATTACTTGGTCCACCCTATAGGGTAGGGATTACTTGGTCCACACAGTACTGGCATTTTTTCAATAGCAATTCTGGCCAGATTGTCTTTCTGAGATGTTTTTCTTTGCAGTGTGTTGTTGTTAGTATATTATGCTAAATCATGCTTAAGCAAATGTGTTGGTAAAATTATAGAGTAATTATATGTTTGCAGTTTATTTGGAATCTTTGCTTGTTTAATTAGAGGAGTCCAATCCCATTGACTCAACATCAAAAGACCCTCATGTTTTTCTGTTCTCAGAAATATATTTGAATGGTATTTATGAAGAATTATGTTATGAGCAAGGACAATTTATTTGGTTTGGTGACTTTGAATTTACATTATCGATGATTTTCCTTAGAGACCTTACAAACACTTACACTTAGAGGCCTTACATACAAAAGTTAAGCCTCCAAAAACTTCAGAAAAATAACTTGGAGCAGGAAAGTTCATGAAGTCACCTATTAATGTTCCTAATTGCTGTAAGATTAACATAAGAAATGGTCTAAAAGTAAATTGATACATTGTTGTTGCCTCAATCAAAACAAAAGCCCTAGAAATCTTACCAATTCAGTCATCATTATATTTCATCTGAAAAAGAATACACTTGGCTTTCAATTTACACTGTCATTATCATCCTTTTCATTAGTGATCTTTTAAAAACCCCATAAATCATCAATTTTATACTTACCTTGGTGTATTTTATCTTCAGTATCTATTCTCTTCTAGGGGGTTATACTTTTTCCTGTCACTGCAGTATGATCAGAGACATCAAGAGTATTTTTTTGTTTTCTTGCTCCAATGCTTGTTTCAGTAAACCATCCCAGACATATGGGGCGCTTGTACATTTGATAAACATGTCATTTTGTGTGGATTAATGGAAGCACACTGTACATATGCAACAGTTTTGGGGATTTTAAATGAGTTTGTATAACTGCAAACTAAACTACATCCCAATTAGTTTGCAATGTTGCAAATTGCAATGATGCAGCTGTCAGCTTGCCCCCCGGTCATGGGAGAGGTGGGCAGGCTCTGCAGAAAAAATGGATTGCACCCCTCACCACTTCTGCCTTCAGCAAGCTCCTGCAGCTGGCAGGATGCCTGGGGCCACCTGGAAACAGGCTGGCTTGCTCCTGGGGCAGTGTGAGGAGGCAGCAGGAGGGCAGCTGGGTTTCCTAGGGGCAGGAGAAGGCAGCAGGAATGGTGCATAGGATACTGGAAGACTAGGCAGGCTGCTAATGGGCTGCCCCACTTAATCTTCATTTCTCCAAACTGAACATTATTAGTTTTATCAACCTCTCTTTATACAACTTCCATTCTAACCTCTTTGTCATCTTTGTTGGTTGCAATCATATCACCTCCTGTTTCTGTGCATCTTTTTGTAAAACTGAAAGCTGACCACAACTGCCTACTCCAGCTGATACCCAACCAATACAAAGTAGAGCAGAGTAGTATTATCACCACTGTGTCTTATATAGATTATTTCTGTTAAAGTTACGTAATGTTGAGCTGGCTTTTTTGCTTGTTTGTTTGCGACTTCATCACTTTCCTGATTCATACCAAGTCTGCAATCCACAAAAACCTACCTAGTTCCTTTCCAGGCATTCTACCACCTAGCCAATTATTCCCCCGCCTAAATTTATGCAGTTGTTTTGGTTTTTTTTCCTTTGATTTAGAACCTTACATCTGTTTTTCTCAAATTTCATTGTCCAGGTCTCCTATTGTCCAGTTCTCCAATTTATCAAGATATTTTTATTCTAATCCTCTCCTCCCATGTATTAGCATTCCTTCCCAGTTTTCTTCATCTTAAAAAACTTGATCTGGAGGCTCTCTATTCCAGCATTTAAGTCATTAATAAAAATATTAAACAGCAAATTTGTTGTTGAGTAACTTCCATGTGGGTGTGTCTACATGAGATCCTTTACTGCGCAGTAGAGCAAATTACTACACAGTAAGTGTCACCATCTACATGTGGAAACTCTTAATGTGCAATACTTTGCTCTACTCCACTTTGCCGAGTAGTTACTGCACAGTAAAACACATGTAGATTTTTTTTAAGGAAACTTTTTCATGTTCCAAGCTAAATCAGCCAAATCAATTCCAAATCCATTAATCATTCAAGAACCATATATGGCCGTACTACTGGCAAATATTCTCCACCCCCATCTGGGGCTTCAGATGGTTCCAAATCATTTGGCGGGCACCCTACATGCAGATCCAAGCCCAGAGGCTTAAGGTTCGGATGCCCCTGGGTTTTGCTTGCCTTCAGCCACATGGCCACAGGAACAAGCTAAGGAGGAGTCTCCCAGTTCCATAAAGTGGGAGTAAAGCCAAGATCTTCCCACTGGAAATGAAAGTAGGAGGGTAACTATACATTACCTCCACCCAGGTACTAACCCATGCCAGAAAAGTGGTTATCCCCTGTCACAGGGAAAACCACCTTCTAGATCATGGTGTCTCCCAACCAGGAGAAGGACAATGTCCCCCTGCCCTGGCAGGAGGGAGCTCCCAGCCCTGGCTTCATAATCACAGAGTGGGAGCTGGGAGCTCCGTGCTGCCAGGGCAGGGGGGCATTGTCCAGGCCTGGGCTCCACCACTGGACCCTGCCCTGGCAGCAAGCAGCTCCTGGGAGCAGGGAGCAATTTCCTAGCTACCACTCTGAGATTGAAGAGGTGGGGCCAGGAGCTCCCCACCCAGTCTGAAGATGGCTGAGACCTGATCCAGACTGGGAGAGTTCCTGGCCAGCCCCAGGCTGCATGGAAAAGTCTGCATGGGGAAGTCCACATGTGCTGGCTGGAAACTGCCTGAAATAGGACAGTTCTCAGCCAACTCTGGGCTGCACATGCAGACTTCCCTGTGCAGCCTGGTACTGGCTGGGAACTATCCCAATTTGGTCCCAGCTGGTCCCAGTCCCTACCCCAATCCACCAGTGCAGCAGCTAGCAATGAGCTCCCCAATTTGTTCCCAAATGCCCGCTTGTGTAGATGGCTGCCTAGGGTGCATTCAGAAGTACCTGCATGTGTAGATGCATCCTGTGAAAGGAATAATGGCAGTAAAAACAATACTGCAATCACCAGTGTCTTTATATTTATATTTAAAAGATCAATCATAGTCAAAGGACATTGTTCAGTATGGTAATAAAACTGACCTATTTCAGTACAGAAATACATCTTTTTGCCCTTATTCCTTATGAAGCCTATTGCTAATCGCTAATAGTTCAATCTATATCCAGACAGTATTCCTGTGTAATCTATGGGAGATTAGCCTCATTTCACACTGTTTAGGACTCAATAAATCAGAGAAAAAACACAAAGAAAAATGTACATTAAACATGAAAATATATATTATTGAAAATCTAATCTCTACCTGTATTCTTAAAGTGCATATCAGTGTGGCACCTAGGCACTTAATTGCTAGAATTTGCTAAAGCTGTCGAGGTCTTAAGCTGATATTTTTGATACAAAACAAAAAAAAACCCAGCACTTACCTGCAGTTCAGCTGTCATCTGGCTGACTGGGGCCCTGCCCACATAGAATGGGGCTGGCTGACAGCCCCAGTGGCCCCATCCTGGACCTTCCTGCCCCTCCACTGTCCTGTGATGCCCAGAGGGTTCTTCCAGGAGGCCCTGCAACCCCCTCCCCCCACCCCTGCTCCTAAGGTAAGCAGGGGCTTTTTTTTCAATTTTTTTTTCTGCTTTTTTTCTGGGTTTGTTTATTAAAGTGGCAGTGCCTATTGTTGTGGGGGTAACCATGGGGGCCTGGGGTTGCAAGTTGAGGGGTGGGGTGGGTGAGGCAGCCATTGGAGGAACTGCAGTAGCTGGTGGGGGATGGGGCCAGGTGGGGCAGCAATTGGGGGGCTGGGGTGGGGTATGTGGGCCTTGCAGGGGGTGGTAGCCCCTGCAGGGGCCATTTGGCACCTGTTGGGGGGGCCAAACCCCTTTGTGTAGGGGCTAAATCCCCTGTTGGGGGGCGAATCCGTTGTGTGGGGGCTATTGCCCTGTGGAAGGGCAGCAAAATATGTATTCATGAAACATGTATTACAGTTCACTGTATTATAAGAGACTTGCTTTAACACTGTAAGATATATCAATAAAACATTGTCCAACTGATCTCTGTCTCACTCTGTCTCTCTTTATAGTGGTCTTTTGTTCTACTTGTGGAGGAACATGGATTTGGGGGTATTTTACAGAGTAACTTTGCGATTTTTTTTATCAGGGATTTTTCAGTTTTCCAATAGGGAACACCAGAACTTCTGCTAGGGAGCCCAGTGTCAGGACCCTGCCTGCTCAGAGCTGGCACCTTGGACCCATCTGGCTGTGGCTGACCTCCTGGATAAATGGGCCCAGGAAGACATGCTTTGACAGTTCAAAGCAGGCCACCACACCCGGAACATCTTCCAGGCTATAGTTGCCCAGATGACTAGGCAGGGGCACATGTGGTAGTAGTGCCATACAGAGGCCAACCCTGCAGCCACAGTCCACTGGCAGCTGGCCCAGAGGAGCAGATGCCTCTACTGACTATGAAGTCCCCATCTGGGTCTGGCAAGTGCGCAGCAGGTCACTGCCAGACTGCTGCAGTGGGTAAAGGGTGCAGGGAACTATCGGGGCTGCTTCAGCAGTCCAGGTGGCACAAGGGGTAGTGTCCCCAGATACTAATTGGCTGGGCCACAGAAGTTCCTGAGAGCTAGTAGCCCTGAGCTACTTGCCAGGGCGGCTTTTTATATTGCTGAGGCCAGGACAGGGAATCTTTTTATACTGCTGGGGACAGCACAGGTGTTGGCCCCGGGCTCTAGCTCCCTCTGGCTGCATATCCGGGAGCAGCAAGCTGGGTTATTTTGCCCCAAGTGGCACAATTTGCTCCACACCAAAGTGCATGTCTGAGCATGTGCGCTGAGGCAAAAAGCCCCGGCTCAAATTTGCACAGCTTCTATTTGAGCTGCTGTATGCACATGGGCTTGCACATGTGGACATGACCTTTATGTCCAGAAAAGAAGCGTAACCAAGTCCACAAACACGAATTAGCTCTGTCTCTAACATGAACTAATTAGCTCTCACATCTTGGTGGCTCTGCTGCTTCCTGTGCCACTGCTAGTATATGTGGAGCTGGAAACATTGGAAAGAGGGGTTACTGTCTACTCCTATACTTGCCCTTGAAGGCCAACTATGACATTTCCATTGCCCACTTGCTGTGAATCACTGGACTAGGTGACTTTTTTACCAGTATTTCTAATTGACATGATCTGTACTATAATTCTAAGAATTCCAGACTTGCAACATTTCAAATTGAAATTACTGTTAGAAACACCTAACCTGTCTACATTTAATCCGCCCCTAATATCCTCTCAAAATTCAACCAGCATTATCTTTTAGAAATCTCAACTCATATAAAAAACATAAGAATATTTTGGGTGAGAGTAGTCGATATGACATGAAATTAGAGGGTAACTCAACAGCTGATATATATTGGATATGCTGAGAAACATTCAAGGCAAAAAAAAAAAGAAAGAAAGAAAAAACAAACAAACCACAGATTAGAAATACAACAAACACTAAATGTTGGGTTAGCCATGAAAATAATTTTTTTATCTTAATACAAAAATAGAAAATAGCCATAAAAAGCTGAATAACATGCTAACATAGGAATGCCTCACTACAAGGTTGCTATCTTCTTTTTTGTAACTGTTCAAATTATTGCATTGTAGCTAAATGTGTTTTTAGGAGTCGAAACCAGAGTGCAAATTAAGCAGCTTCTGATTAAAAGGGGCCTGAACACCTTTCTGGCCCATACTGATTTCTAACTCCATTTTGCTCATACTCTAGATTCCCATGAACCCCAGAAACAACACAAACTATATTCAATCAAAACTGCAAAACTTTGTCTAATTTCACACCAAACTCAAAGTGATGAATCTTTTGGCATACCTGGACTGAATTTCAAGGTTGCAACAAAACTTGAAACCAGGCAAGTTTTCTTGCATTTCAGGTTTGTAAAGAAAAATCTATCATCCCTTACTAAATTAATGCTTTTCTAAACACACCTTCAGATTCCTGTGTGAAAGGATGCCACTACCTATCTTTCCAGAGAAAGGTGGTTGTAGAGTGTATACATTTGTTCACATGTGGAAAGTATGTTGTTGCGTAGTTCTGCACGACGAAAAGAGTTACTTTTGTTAATGTTTGAACTCATAGAGCCATTACAGGTAGAATGGGGAATTAAAACTGATCAAGATAGTTAGCATGGCAGTTAAGCATAAAATAGGCAATGGATAATTCTATATTGCATCTGCAACAAACTGAGGAAACATACTGAGAAACACAGCTGTCAGGCAAAACTCACCTTCCTTTCCCATTCTTTATGCCCCAGAACTGGAAATGAAGGTGCACTTTTGCCATCACTCATAGGACCTCTGTCTCTAGTATGCTTAAAAGTCATGGCAGGGTCATTCCTAGAGTGATTTCACTGCTTCTTTTCTGGGACTGGTAAGTACAAAGTGGGAGTAGGAGGGTGAGATGTTTTAAGTCGCCCTGAGGAACTCCTGTTGGGTTTTTGGCTCTATGCATCCTCCTGTGTAGGACCTATTCCTGTGTATGCTGGCAGCCTATGTAGGCTTCTGCAATTAAAGCTTGTTTGGATGGAGAGACATGCATGTTGTTGTGTGCCCCAGTTTTTAGTGCCCTGCCATGCCCCTGAATAGTGCTGGCCCAGCCTCAGGGGCCTATCTCCTCTGCCCTAAACCCCCATGAAAGGAGAAGAGGATCACCTGCTCTAGTGTCTGAGAAGATGATACTCTATGAGCCTCTTGAATAGTTCTTGAACACACAACCAAGGACAGCCATCTGCCATGACGAAAAATGCATCATTTATGTGGTCAGGGACCAGAAGGAAGGGGACCCGTCCCAGAATGTGTAGAGGAGGGTGGCAGTACTTGGACAATTTCTCTTGCCTGTAGGGAAGGGAGATGACAAGCAGGGCTTCAGGGGCTACAGAGGGGACTTGCTATCCCTGCTCCCCACTAGCTCTCCTACCAGCTCTGAACCACCTATCTTCCAAATGGAGTCAGCTGGGAGCCAGAGGCCTGCTTTCAAAACTCATTCTGGTTGTGCTGGAGCAGAGTTCCTTGCCTGTACCAAACACTCAGAGAGGGACTTGTCTGTCTCAGTGACTAGCAGTGACAGCCAGGGACCCGCAGACTGATATAGTGGCTCCACTAGATATCCTTGTCCTGCATACTGGACCAGTGTCCTTGGGTATCTTACTGCCTCAAGAAGGGAGATGAGCATGTGTGAGGCCATTGTTTGGAGAAAGTGGTACTGCACAGATACACCAGGAGCTTCTCCAAAACAGGAATCCTCTCCTCTGTAGCTCCTGCATGCAGGTCAGCTCTATGATCTGCCAGGCAGTCCTATGCAGCTGAGAAGCCTTTGCTCTCCCTCAGTGGCTTCAGTGCTGAAGAGAGACAGGGTACTGCCACTTGCATTCTGGCCCTGTTATATATTCCCAGAGACTGCTGTGTCATCTGCTTTTTCCTCCTCCTTCTCCATGCGTGAAGGTGCAAGCCCTGCATGCTTTGGCATCACTCCCACTACAGCTTTCTTCTGTATGATCCCTAAGGAATCCTGCCCCTATAGGTCCTGCTATCCTGAGATGGTGGGCATGGCCCCCTTAACACTCCTATGAGCACACAGACACCTAGCTGGGTCTAAACCCCTTGACTCCCAATGACTACAAAAAAAATAATAGAATGGCACCAAAATTGTAGTCATCTACATAGAATTTTCCATCCAAGTCACTTGCAGATGCCCAGACTAAATAATAGAATGCCACCCTAAGTGTTCTAAGAAATGCAAGGAGGGGCCTAACCACACTTTGATTTTATTTTCCACACATAGTTTGAAGACAACTTTCAATCAAGCCCCATGGAATTAAGTTAATATGAGTTTTGCTTGCACAAGAACTGCAGGAATAGGTCCATTGCAGCCGAGCAGTGGTAACACTGAATTCTTCGAGGTACCAATTTAAATTATGATACAATCTACCACTTTTCTGAAAAGAAAAGGGAAAGGTAATGGGATAGTGATAAGGGCAGCTTTAGGGTATGTGCTCAAAAAAACATTCACGAGAGGTCAGCCAAGTCAACTGAGAATATGAATTCGAAGTTCAATAATTATGGGGCATTAAATCCCTGTGTACAGCTCTCATTCAGAAATAAAGCAATTTTATATTTCTGTAACATGCTCTCTTGAAGTAAAGCAAACCCCGGTGTCTGTACTTCTGAATGAGAGCATCTGGGGAGGACAGCAGTGCACTTTAACTTCATATTTTGGTTATTTCACATTGTATTTCCTCTGTACACACAAGCCAGGCAAGTGATGCTGATGCTTGCTCCAAAGACAGTGGAAGACTAGTGCTCCATTGTGTTGTCCCTGGGGTGTTCATTTACATGTATGTAAAACAGATTAACTTCTAACCACAATCTGTTCTTTTGAATTTCAATGTAAACACACACTTACACTTTCGGAAGCCATTTGCACTTACTTTTCATGGGTAAAAAAGACCGCTGCCGAAATGTTACACAGTGGACAATCAGACTCAAAGGCCATCCCTGGCAATATCAGGTACTCATACTTCCAGTCTTATGGGCAATCTTTGTGCACAAGGATATCTTGCACTAGTACAGACAGAACACTCTAGAGCTACAGAATAATTTTAGATTTGTTGTAACTTAACTTAAGCAAGGTAATTGAATAGAGTCAAATGTTCTTCTCTTCCCCAGAGGCAAGAGGCAGCAGAATCTGTAGCAATATAAATAAGTCTCATAAGTGACATACTGGAGGAAAACAGTGATGGATCAGACTATTTCCCTTCATCTTCAACCTAGGATTTGGTGACCCCATAAATATAGCTGTAGTAAGGGCCGAAAACAAAGATACTTGAAGATCCAAAGCCTCGTGTTTCTCTTTTTCGCCTGGGTATAAATCAGAGGCAACAGTGCAAAAACCAGGGGAGTGCCAAATGAATGGGGAACCAAGCTCAAGTGGCATTTCAGGCTACATGCTAGGGGTTTCCAACCTTTTTGGATCAATGTACACCTGGTGGTCAGACATGGAGTGGGGTGGGGGAGGCGGGGCACGCAGCTGAATGCAGAGCAGCAGCAGCCACTGAGTGCAAGCTTCCCTCCCCCCTGGGTCTAGCTGGGTGGGCAGCACCTGCACGGCAGTACAGGATGGTGCATGGTGGCACTCCATCCCACCCACCCGCATATACCCCACTAGGGCCTTCTCAAGTACCCCTGGTTGACAACCCCTGCTATATGCATGCTCTTCAGGTTCTGCCCCTTGTTTTCATGTACAACTCACCTTGAGCATGCTCAGAAGGGATCTGCTCCAGCCACTTAAGCCTCATTGTATTCTTACTCTACTGGAAAGTGCGTGAAACTGGCCACATCTACATGATACACTAACTGCACAGTAGCTCGTTACTACTGCTCAGTAGCATCGCATGGCATGAAGTGTGATGCGATGGTATTATGCTGTAGAAATCAGCTACTGCGCAGTAGTAATGAGCTACTGTGCAGTCAGTGTCATCAAAAAGCCATTTGGAGATGCTACTGCACCATTACTTCAGTTACTGTGCAGTCATTTAGTATTTGTGTATGCAAGTAACAACTGCGCAGTCAGCATCTCATGTAGACACAGCTGCTAAGTCCTGGAACAGTTAGTCAGAGACAAACCAGGAATAGTAGCTGCTTGATGCAGAAGGATGAAGAGGGAAACCATCCAGATTTTAGCCTGATAACCTGGTGTTTAGGGAACTTACTGAAGTTATAGCAGGCTCAGGTTCTAGGCTTAATAAGCTAAATGAATTTGGAGCTACTTCTAGTTCCCACTTAGGTGAACTTACATGTTACACTTAGACTCATAATAAATCTAGGGAATGTTCAGCAGTGTTAAAGGTAGAATGTGCTGTGAGCAGTAGCATGCTAAGGGTTACTATCATTTCTTGCCTATACAGCTCTGACTTTCCAATAGAGGCCTGGCAAGCAGGGGTGCGACTAGCAACCAAGGCACCTGAGTTCTCTCCCTGTTCTCCTTGTGGGGAGTGGTTGGGCATGGTGCATCTGGGGATGCTGGAAGACTGAAAATTACTCATTTTATCTTTATAGACCAGCCTGAAGTTGCCCTAACATGAGCTAGGGAGTATAACCCAGGGTTAACCGTTGCCTGAAGAGACATAACTTTGAGATGTCCAGGGCTTTGTTACACATTAATTTTAGGCAAGTCCTGGAGCTCTTAACCCCCAGATTGTCCAGACCTTAACACCTGAAACTAATTTTAAACACCTACTAGATGGCTTAAAATTGTGTGACTGTGGGACAGGTTTATTTCTGATCTGTGTTATGAAGCTCATGTTACATTAAGGGGTAACCATTCTAGGTTACACTTTAGTTTAAACACCCACCCAAGCTCCCCCCCACCCACTGGCCTGGATCAGGCCCACTTCCCCCCATCTCTTCCCCAGTACGTCAGATCCCCACTCCCTGACCCCCTGCTGTTTGTCCCAGGGAAGCAGGCAGGGAAGGAAAGCAGGCTGCTGCTACTACCACTGTTGCTCTCTTGGCCAGGCTTAGCCCAGAGAAGAGCAGAAGAAGCCCAGCAGTGGCAGAGGCAAGAGCTGGGCAGGCTGATTAATCTTTCCATGCTACTCCTGTGGAACAGACAGTGCAGGCAGCCACAAGTAAAGCAGGGGAAGTGGGGAGGATCCTGAGGTGTGGGCAGTGAGGGAGCCTGGAGGGTGGGGTGGGCTGTGGGAACCTTCAAGCAGCAGCGGGGAAGCCCCAGGCCTGGGGGAACCAGGGAAGCCCTGGGAGACAGGGGGGAAACCTGGAATGGGTGGGAAGAACTTCTTACCTTTCAGTCCTCCAGACCCCCGCTGGCCTGAATATGTGACTGCTCCAAACTTGAGCTAGCACTCACACCAATCAACATCTGAGCAGCTTGCAGTGTAATATTTGAAAGCAAGGAAAGTTAGGGTTGGAAGAGACCTTAGGAGGTCATGTATTCCAACCCCCTGCTCAAAGCAGGACCATTCCCAACTAGATCATCCCAGCCAAGGCTTTGTCTGGCCGGGTGTTAAAAACCTCCAAGGATGGAGCTTCCACCATCTCTCTAGGTAACCTATTCCAATGCTTCACCACCCTCTCAGTAAGAAAGTTTATCTCTCCCAAGTTGAATAGGATTTAAAATCTTATTAGTAGCCCAAAACACCACTTAGCCATCAAAAAGTGAGGTTGAATTTAGGCCCTAAAGTATATCTGAAAACACTGTGAACTAATTCACAGATCTTGCATCTGCAGCTATCTAAGCATTCCTTCCATGTATAGTCCTGTGCTGTCTGGCTTGAAACCTTAAGAGTTAAGGTTACCTTAAGGCTAGGAACAGAAGTTACACGTAAACTGGTTTAAGTGATCAGAAACTAGTTTAAACCTGTAACAGAACAAACATTCTGTGCACATAAACCAGTTTCAAAATGGTTGAAATTGGTTTAAGATAAATCTGGTTGAATGTAGTATAAGACTTAACTGAATTGGGTCAAACTAGTTTATGAAACTTCTGTCCCAGACCCTGGCCTAGGGGAACCAGGGGGGGATGGGAGTTGGGACTAGGGAGGGGGGTTAAACTTCCTTCTCTTGAGTACAGATTGGCCCTGCCCTGCTAAAAACTAACTGCTGGCTGCAACTGTGGACTAAAAATCCCAGAGGCACCTGAAAGCAGGAAGAGGAAGTGATGGGCAACCTTAAAGAGTCCTGCTTCTGTAATTCTGGACTGCAAAACCCAGAGACATTGGGGGCAGCAGGAAGAGGAAGCGAACACACAGCCCATGCTGGCTATGCACCAGAGAGGCATGCTCTAGTGCCCCGTCTTCAGGCCTGAGCCTCTGCATGCATGTGGCTGCATTTCCTGAATCAAGTGAATGTCTGTCCAGTTGTTTCTTACTTTAATCTCTGCAGCTTAAACTAACCTGCAAAGACTGAATCAATTCAACCTCGGGCTTTTTGACTTTCTGTACTTAGCCTAAGAGTTTTCCATTCTTTGCTCCTTTCATTTGTGTTAGACATGTCAAGAGAATAGTGTAAATCTGAGTAATTTTGCATTTCTGAATCTAGTTATGGCTGGATCCTACAAATGTAGAGGTGCACATTTTAATGAAAAACAAATGTAAATCAAATTTTATCAACCCCCACCCCCCCCAAAAAAATGGTTTGAGTTTTGGATGAAAGTTCACTTAATTTGTCCTTTTATGTAACTCCATCCCTAGCATAGAGTAGATAAAAGGAACAATGTAAACATCCTTTATTATCGGTACATCTTTAGTTCTATGCTTTAAACACATTTAACTGTTCTGTTGATTCATCAGAACAGCCACTATTCACTGTAAACACTTTCAATGTTTATGCAAACTAAATGTCAGCCAATGCTAAATGCATTTGCAATAAGAAATATACCAAATTAAAATAATGGTGGCAATATCTCTGTCAATATTAAAGGACTTTAAACTGCAACCGTATCCAAAACAAAACAATCAACATCAAAGATAGGAACACAGATAATCTGTCACATCTGTTTAGTACAATGATAGCCTTAATTACTTTTATTCACCCATGGCTCTTATATACAGATGCAATTTTAAATGTAGAACTGAGACATTTTTCCATTTCTCTAATTAGGATTTATTCATATGTGTAAACAAGCTCAGCATTGGCTTACCCACACACACTTGGATTTTGGACTATGTGGCCTAACAAAACAAATCCTGACTGCTTGATGCATATTCATCTGGTTGGTTTTACAGTGCCATATGGAAACTCTAGCCATAGCTTATTGACCAGTGACTTACTTCATAAATAGTTTTTATCCACAACTGCCAACATAGTTTGCAGAACTGTTTCCTGAGTAGGCACTCAGCTGTTCTCTCTCATTCATACCTCCTTGTGAGAATCCAGGGTGGAAACGCATCTAATTTTCCCCCTTGCCCTGCCCTGCCCTGCTTACCATCACACAGTTAACAGATGAAGTAAGACATCATTTTAGCAAGCAAACAAAATTTACAAATAAAATTTGTCAAGCAGCCATGGCTGCCTATTGGCATGGTAGTTGGCAGGAACTTTCTTAAAGACTGTGCATTCATGGATGTGGTCTTTAGTTTGGCAGTCACCTGCCATAATTTCTGCAAAGCATAGGAAAATGTAGACAGGGTGCTTTCCTTCAAGTTTCATCTTTATGACACCTGCACATATATTAGAGACAAATGTGTTATTTTGTATAGTTATTTTTATTAAATGTTCAGTGATTACTTTACCTAATGTGGTAAATAGGAGGAATAAAAATCAAGCAAGCATTTCCCCTTGAAAGTGACATCTCATTTAATAACTTCTGTTATGTCAGAGTGGTATTACACAGCAAACAGCAAACTCATTTAATGTTTTGTAAACATTCATTTATTTTTTCTCATAATGTCATAGCCACCAGCTTGAATTACCACCTATTCCAGGGGGCGGGCCACACTTTTAGGCAGTTGTGCCACAAATTAGCTCAACATCCTCCCTGAATGCCACTTTGATCCCATTCCTATGCACGATATGCTGTTCTGCTTTCTGCTCCCTGCCCTGTACTCTCTTCCTGATCTTCTGTTCTGCTTTCTGCCGCATCTTATATGCCCACCTGACATAGACAACTGGTGCCTCCTAGGTCTGGGGGGGGCACCAAATCCCCGACAGGGTGGGGAAGGGTAGAGGTCCCCTGTGGCCAATCGCCAAGCCCAGGGCCACCAGCAGTGAAACCAGAAGTGCACTTCCACCAGCACTTCCAGTTTCATGGCTGGTTCTTCCAGGGGGTGCACAGCCAATCTCACAGGGTGCACGTGCACCTGCATGCATCCCCCTATGCATTGCCAATGCCACCTGATTTGCTGCTCTGTTTTCTGCCCTATCTGCCCTTGTGCTGCCTGTCCTCTCCCCAACCTGCCACCTGCCACACACAGAGGCCACCTTTGCACTTGTGACACATATGCTGGAAGTTAGCTACCCCTGACCTATTTTAAGGGTAGGTTCTCTCATCTATCACCTTGTTGGTTCATGATAGTGGCCATGATTTTGCAACAGTTAATCATGATGATAGACACCTACACAAGTAGTCCTATTGAGATTAATGGAGCTACTCATATAAGGTTTACTGTTACAAACATAAATTTTATAATTAAGTATAGTATAGTTGTATTTTGTCTAAACTAGATTTATGTATCTCACATGATCAAACTTCCCCCACCTAATATCCCACAGACAAATTATCTTTAGAATCTTTTTTCCTAATCACCAGCCTCTATGTTTCCATTTCCATTCTCTGACTCCTGGTTGGAAAAAACATTATTGTGTGCCATTGTAAATTATTCCCTTCCCTCGCTACCTTTCAGATACATTATTTTACATATGCAACCCTTAACTGTATCTTAACCAGTCTAAATGTACAAATTCTGATTCACCAACTGCATTATTTCAGTTCTGCACCAGTATAATTCCACTGATAGAAGCCAAGTTGCATTAGTGTAAAACAGAAAAAACAAAGATGAATGAGTCACACTTCACCGTGCTTTGTGCTAAATTGCAGAAGCATATATCCAGAACAACTCTGTTGATGTTGGTAAGAATATTATAGTCTTTCCCTAGTCTCTGTTGAACATCCATTGCAATGAATTCCCCTACCCCTACTTTCTTCTTTTTTGGAGTCAATAGGAGCTTTGTTTGCATAAAGCATACTGAATAAGGCCCCATGGATAATCATAATTAAAGATTAAAATATTAAATGTTTTAGTATATTTACTATTTGAATAAGAAAGAATGGGATCTCCAATATTATTTTGTGATCATTTGGAGTACATGTTAATTTTTCATTGAGGACCTCTGAAAATGGCTTTATTTTAAACATTTTATTAAAAGAAAAGATAAAATAATTCCTTCATCTATATTTGCAAATGTAAATGGAATTAGTATATAGGATATATAGGATACTTATGCTTTGAAAACTGGCAGTGGGATTGTCTGGTTCTTAGTAAAAACTAACTAGAGTACTTAATGGAGCGAACAGTTGATGAGATAAAAGAAAAAAAAAGCCTTATTACGGAAGAGTAGGCAGGGCACTGATGAAAAGAAAGCAAACTATGAGGCTCACATGATTTTTAAAGCTTGCTATTAATGGATAGTCCTCGATGATTATCTTAACCCTGAAGTTTGGGGAGAGGGGTCAGTGAAAATTCTGTGAATTCTGAGAGTTCTCAGAAGGCTTTTGGTATCTATAAGAGAATTACCTCCACTTCCTCCTCTCCAATTCCTGTAAATTCCCTGATTTTCCAATCTCTGTTTCCACACATGCTCTCTTGCCAGTCTCCAAAAACCACAGAAGAAACCCTGTCTATCAAGTTCAAAAACCAAATAATAGACAATAGGGCTTTGGGTGGTGTGTTTGCAGGGGTAGGAAGTGAGATTAAGGACAGCAAGAGTTTTGGAAGACATGCAGCAAACCACTTCTATCCAACTCATGCTTCTAAGAATACACAGTTCTAGTAAATTTCACTGAATTGCCTCCAAGAGCTTCACACTATCTGTTCTCAAGATAGAGTTTGGCAAAAACAATAAAGAAGTGCTAGAAGAGTCATCAACTATTTAATGTTTCTTCATTTGCAAATAATTTTGGCTTAATTTCAGCTTTGATGAAAAAAGTATTACTTCTATTAACAAGGTTACATCTTTTGGCTTGGCAAAGAAATACCAGGACACGTCTCTTGTAACTAAAATCTTGGATACCTAGTTTATTTGCTGCCCTTTTTTAAGGTTGACTGAGATGATGAGCCACAGCTCAATTCATATTTAAAAAGCAAATAGCAATCAAAATTAGAGGAGACCAATGTACTTGTTCCCTCTTGACTGCATTTTGCTTAAAGTGGTAAAAAATGATGATTTCTTAAATTCTAATAAATATTAGTCCTTTCAACATGCCACAATTCAGGAACCCCTTCTCTAATTTGGTAGAAAAAAAATTGTGTTGTCCCGTGCCTTAAGTTCCTACTTTTGAGGATGATTTTTACCATCAGATGGACAAAAGATAACAAAACTGGTTTATGTTTTAAAATTGAAGCACAATTTTACCTTAACTATGGAGCAAGTAGGGCTACTTCCTAATCTATCGTAACTACTCTTCCTGCTTACAGTGGTCAGAGTCTGTGTGTCAGTGGAAATTTACCTGTTCTCCAACGTTTTTCCTAGGCAAACTCATTTCGAAAGTGTTGACAACCAAAATCCAACACCACATCTGCTAAAATACTGGACTCTTCATAATCAGATCAGCACAGCCGAATCTCCGAATCAGATTCAGCCGAATCAAATTGGGACAGTGATTCGAATCACCGAATCAAATCACTGTCCCCTGAATCGGCTGAATCCTAATCCAAAGCAAATATCACACAGGCCTAATGAATATCTACTCCTTTAAAAGCTCCCAATGATAGAGATTCCACAGTTACTCTAGGTAATCTGTTCTAGTGCTTAACTACCGTCAGAGTTAAAAGTGTCTTCTTAACATCTAACCTAAATTTCCCTTGTTGTATTTTCAGTGAGTTGTTCCACTAATCACTTTTCATGATTCTGATTTGTCAGAAATTGTATTTCTGATGCATCAAAAAATAAACCTCACTCATTTTTTTAACTCCCAATTGGATTGCTGTAACTCCATTTATCTAAGAATAGTTATCAAGGCAGCTTAGACATTCCAAATGGCACAAACATGTGGGTAGCTCACCACTTGAACAATAAAGGTTGCTTATAGCACATCCCTCTTCCCCCTCCTCCTGCTCTGTGTCTTTCTTAAACTTTTCATTCACCTTTACAGTCCGAATCAGGATTTATGGGCTAAGATATTTAAAACCCTCATTAAACTAACTTTGAACTGTGACAAGACTGTTTCCTTATTTATGACCCTGAGAGACAACAGTGCTCTTCAGGGAATGTGGAGTTGTTGGGGCTCCAGATGTAAAGTGCTAGAAGTCAAGTATCCCTGACATTATATGTCAGTTTGAGACATTCCCTTTCAGCTTGGAGAGGTAGCATAGTCTAGTAGATACAGCATTGGTCTGGGAATTCTGTTCCTAGTTTGGCCAGTGGCTTTGGGCAAATCATTATGCTTTTCTGTTTTCTTTTGGCCATCTCATCCATTTCAGTCATAGGCTCTTAAGGCAAGTCATTGTCCTTAACTATATGTATGTTCAGTGCCTACTAGGGCAAAGTCCTCATTTCAATTGGGAGTTCTCAGTATTATTGTAATACAAATAATACATAAGAAATCACACCAACCTGACTAACTTTCTTGAGGCCCCATGTCAAAACCTATTTCTTAGCTTTCAAGAACCAGAAGGATGAAATGGAAAAGAAAACAAATGGACACAGTAAATAAATCTCATAACCCCATTCATGCTTAACTTGCTAAACCATGAGAGAAATGCAAGGTTTATTGCTATTTCTATATAGAATAGTATATAGTTCTTTACTCTGGCATCTAGATAGGATAGTCATATATACCACACAATTACAATTTTGCAGGTAAGAGTGCTTTCACTGCTTATTATTAAGGTTCCCCAGAATCTACATCATAACAAACATAGGCTCAGATCATATCCAGCTTTTAAGATGTGTTAGTGGCATTTATGCAGTTTTTAAGCATCTAAGTCACTAAACGCAATCCTATTCCATACTGCTCCAAAATGATCAAACTGCTAATATGCCTAGATCCATTATACACCTCATTTTAGCCTGAAAAGATCTCAAGGTGACTAGACTTTTGCTAATGAACATGCTCAGAATCAAACCCTAAGAGGCCTCTAGGTGCCTTTCTCCTACCCTAGATCTGATGCCTTCCAGTTCAATTTTGGAGGCTCAGATATTTCACCTAACTCCCTGATACCTTAGACAGAACACCCCCCTACCCCTTTCCCCTCCCTCCCACCCCACCCCATGTTAATGTTTGAAGTTGAGAGAGGGCTCTCTGGCTGAGCAGGTCTGAATCCACACTTGCAGTAAGGTGATGAGTTTTATGGATGGGGATAGAGCAGTGGATGTGATATAACTCAGTTCTAGCACAGCTTTCAGATCTGTCTGCCATTACATTTATATTGGTAATATAAGGAAATGCACGCTATGTGAATGTACTGTAAGCTGAATCCATAACTTGGTGGATTATTGTATTCAAAGAATATTGTGATCAATGGCTCACTTGGGAAGAGGCATCAGTGAAGTTCCTCAGGGCTTTTCTGTGGCTTCTGTCCTGTTTAATAATTTGGAAGATAGGACTGAGTGCTGTAACTGGGAGCTTAACCCCCAGTTAACATAAAGGAGAAACTGCAGCTGATAGAGCCCCAGCAGCTGAACAGAGGCTGGCTGCAAGAGAGAAGGCAGCAAGGAAATATTGCTGCCTAGGCAATAAGCTTTTCTAGTAAGGCAAAGGGCCACACTTGCAGCCAACCAAGGGATGTGACTGGAAGTGGGTAGGGCTTAAGGAGCATATAATCCCTGAATTTGAGCAAGGGGAAGCAGCCTTGTCCTTGAGGTTGTAGAGGAGAGAGCTCTTGAGAAGAGAAGCTGCAGAGGCACTCCTGGCTGATACATTTGCTACCTAGGGGAATGCAAATAGAATACTGCTGGCTTGCAGGGGAATAAGACTCAGGGTAGGCTGGAATTTGTGATACAGCTGGGTAACTGATGTTTTATGTTCAGACGCAGTATGAAGTTTATGTTTTAGCTAAAGGCCTTATTTCTTTGTTATAGTCCTAACAAAGTCTTCCAGTAAACTGTCAGGGGTGAAGGAGATACCAGTAGTGCCTGAGCAGAGTGGAGACAGGGTGAAAGGGACCCAGTGCCTTGAGCAGGGTGGAGACAGGGCCAGAAGGCCTGGTGCCCCAAGACAATGCAGGCAGTACAAAGGCTGGAGTCCAGAAGCCAGGTCCATCTTAGTGGTCCTGAGTTAGAAGGCCCAGTGAGAGGGGAAAAAAGGGGGAAGAGGCCATGAAGGCTGAAGCCATAACAAGGGAGAGTGATTAAACAGCAACATCTGTGAAGTATGAGTTTGGCTACAGGAGAGTCTGGGAGCCATGAATAGTCCATAAGGCAACAGGAGCTCTGAGGTCATCAAAAGGCCTATCTAACATGAGGGTAGGTTTGAGACCAGTAAAGTCTGAGAGAGTTATGCTGGCAAAAATGGACTAGGATTTGTTCTAGGACGCTTGTCCAGCCTCCTTTCTTTTCACATTCTAATAATTCCAACAGTGGTGTGGCAGGGGATGGGAGGGAAAAGGAAATCTTGGAATTGAAGCATAACGGGAGCTGTCTGGCCACCAAGGGGCATCATAGCTTCCCTTAAAGTCCAGCACTTGTTATAAATGTGCACACTGCAAAATTGCTGGGTGGGGTAGCAGGCACTTTGGAGGACAGGATTAGGATTAAAAATGTCCTCATCAAACTAGTATATGGTCTAAAATTAAATAAAGTTCAATAAGGAGAAATGCAAAGTCCTGCATGTAAGATGGAACAATGCCATGCACAAATACAAATCAGGGAACAAATGGCTAGAAGAGGATCTGCAGAAAAGGATCACTCCTGCAGAAAAGGATCTTGGGGTTGTAGTGGAGCATAAAGGCTAGGGACAGACATCAAAAAGCCTGAGCCTGAATTCAGTCAATCTTTGCAGGTTTGTCTAACCTGGCTAGGCTGAATCAGTTTGTAACTTCACAGACATCCCAGAAATGCAGGCACATACCTAAAGTAGCTCAGGCTAGAAGCCAGGGGTGGTAGAGCAGCCCTCCTTTCCCTTCCATGGTGTTGAGCTGGGGAGCAGGCCCAGGCAGGATGCTGTGATGAGGGAGAGGTTTCCCCCCCTGCTTCTGACCAGCCCAGCAGGGAGTTGATAAGACAGTGTTTATCACCCCATTAAGAAAGCAGAGGGACATTACCAGCTGCCTGTTGATTCTGCCTTTGTCCCGTGTGCCACAGCATGGACCGCAGCCAGCATGTGGTCTGCTAGCTAATGCTGAGAGGTGTCTGTGTATGGCAGAGGGGATGGCAGAATCCCTGCTTAGCAGGAGGTGGGAGGAGAGAGGGGGAGCAGGGGGAAGCCAGGCGGACACCTGCAGTCTCTGCCGAGCTCCAGCCAGGGAGCAGAGGGGAGGGGCCAGCTCTGCTCTGCCCAGCCCAGAGAGATTGGCATTCTGAGGGAATCTAGTTTAACTTAAACCAGCAAGGAGTCTGGGATTGACATTGTATAAACCGGTTTGACCTAAATCAGTTAAGTCTGATGCTACATTCAATCAAGTTTATCTCAAACTGGTTTCAACCATTTTCAAAGTGGTTTATGTGCACTGAACATATGTTCTGTTACAGGTTTAAACTAGTTTCTGATCACTTAAAGTGGTTTATGTGTAATGTTTGTCCCTGGCCAAAATGAATGAGTCAGCAGTGTGTGTGCTCAAAAAAAAGGCACAATATACTGAGCAGTATTAAAAGGAGCATTACCTGCAAGTCCAGGAAAATAATTGTTTCATTCTATTCAGCACTGGAGAATCCCTTTCTGGAGTTCTGTGTACAGTTTTGGATACTATACTTCAAGGTGCAAAATAGAAAGAGTCCTGTGAACTTTTAGGTTGGATGTTAGGAAGAACTTTCTAACTATGAGGGTGGCTAAGCATTGAAAAATACTAGCTAGGGGGTATGGAATCTCCATCCTTACAATTTTTTAAGACCAGGTTAGATACTTGTCTGAAACTTTTAGATAGGGACAATCCTACTATGAGCAGAGGATTGGACTAGATCTCCTGAGGTCCCTTCTAGCCCTAATTTTCTAAGATTTTATGATTCCCACTTCCTGGACAAGTTCCCCAATGGCTAGGCTATTGGGAAAAGATAGGTGTGGCTGTTGGGAAAAGATGGGCTAGGGACAGAAGTTGCACATAAACTGGCTTAAGTAATCAGAAACTAGTTTAAACCTGTAACAGAACAGAAGTTCAGTTCATGTAAACCAGGTTCAAAATGGCTGAAACTGGTTTAAGATAAACCTGGCTGAATGTAGTATCAGTCTCAACTGATTTAGATCAAACTGTTTTATAAGACTTCTGGCCCAGACCCCTTCCTGGTTGTTAAATCAGAGTCCCCCAGTATCCCAGCATGTTTTCCAGCCCTGGGCTAGGCTGTTCTGTCTGTTCCAGAAAGCAGGGCTGGCCCCACACTTCTGCTCCCTAGCTGGAGCAGTGAAGGCTGGCTCACTGATCTCACTGTCTGGCTTACTTCCCACAGCCCCCAGGAAAACCCCAGCTGGGGTCTGGAGCCAGGGAGGGGGGTTAAACTCCCTTTCCCTGAGTATGGAGCTGCCCTTCTCTGCTTGCTTACTGCTGGCTGTGACTATGGATTACAAATCCAAGGCAGTTGGAAGCAGGAAGCGGAAGTGATGCACAACCCTGCAGAGTCCTGATGCTGTGATTTTGGACTGTAAATCCCAGGGACCCTAGGGACACAAGGAAGAGGAAGCAAACATAAAGCCCATGCTGGCTATGTGCCAGAGAGCCATGCTGTAGTGGCCCCCAGCTTCTGGCTTGACTCACTGCAGGCATGTGGCTGTATTTCCTGAATCTAAAGTAAATGTCTGTTCATTTGCTTATCGATTCAACCTTTGCAGCTTAGGCTAACCTGTGAAGATCGAATCAATTCAGCTTTGGGCTTTTTGACTGCCTGTACTTAGCCCTGAAGTGAAATACTTATTTTGGGGGGCAAAAAATGCATAGGCTTAGCTACCTGATAGGTAGGACAGGATCTAGGTTGTAGTTTATGCCAGCCTATGGCTTTCTACTGTTATTTTAGTTGCAATATGATTTAGGTAATTTTGGCCAGCATGCTTCTACATGCATCAGTACAACCTTATTGACTTTACTGGGGTTGCACAAGTGTAACTCAGACCAGTATTTCTTTAAATGAGTAACTTGCATGTGTGGGCAATGGGAAAGACAATGTGTGAATCATATTCAGATGGTAAATTATGCCCATAAATAGAAAATATTTAGTTCTAGCATAAAATTTGGTGACACTAAAGTCTTTTCATGTTCAGGATATGGCTTTTTTAATTATGTAACAAAATTATTGTGGAAATTGTTAGCACAGCGTACTCTGAGGCACATCACTAAATTAGGTTCAAAGAAAGATTATTTATATGAACAAGAACAGCATCTGCAATTACTCAAACAAGGATGAAAAAATCACAAGGACTACTAATTCTTATGCTTCAGGTCATAATTAAGCAACAGCTGGAGTCAGGAAGAATTTTCCTCTATGGCAGTATATTGCACAATTCAATGCATTGTGGAGATTTCATGCCTTTATCCTAGCCATCTGTTGCTGACTACTATTGAAGACAGCATACCAAACTAGATGGTCCACAGGTCTGTTGCAGTGTGATGATTATTTTGTTCATGCACAGATATACCCACAATAATATTCTTGGGCTTTGTCAGGCATTGTGCAGGTGTTAATGGCTGACTCTTCATTCTCAGTTTTCTGCCTACTTTGGACAGACTGGAAATTAATACCAGCTGAGGGTGTAGCTGAATCCAGAATCAATTTCTGGTCAAATAGGGAGGATGTGGAAGTGCATGAGACTGTTTTAATGAATAAAGATAGATGCCTTGCAACTATTCACCAATCCATGACAGCCATCTATGAGACAGAATGATATCAGTATGGTTTTTTGTTTTTATAATGGCTTGCCAACCCTTTCATATATCTGTACCTATGTGACTGACAGGAAAGCTTCTAACATCATATGCACCAACAAGGGCAACACAAGATCATCTAGTTCAGGTGACTTGAGACAATGAGAATGGGGGGAGCACTTCATTGAAACAAAATATAAATAGGAATGACTTAAAAGCTTGCATTTAAAAAAATAAGTCTGTAGTAAAATAATATGAAAGATCAGTCCTGCAATCTTTTATTCATGTAAGAAAAGAGGACAGAGGAGCTAGACCTGAATTTGAACAAAAGGCAGGAGGTTTTCAGCTGCTCTTTAAGTACAAACTCAACTTTCTTAAATATCTGATATCTTCCAAAGGAAATTCAACAAAGCCATTTGAATAAGTTTTGGTCTAAGTTGCTTGCTTAAGCCTGCCCTTTTCACTACCTAACCTGTATACTGGTTCCTACTCTTAAAGTGGGACCCTGGACTACAATATCCTATCTACTAATCATAATTGCTAAGCAGCCTGAATTTGGTACTTGGAAGTCTTCCCTTAGGGGATGTGCAGACAGCTTACTTGAAACAAAATACTGTTTAACACAGGGAAAAGCAAAGCATGACAAAAGTAGTTTAACACATTGAAAATCTTGTACCTATGCGCGTTCTGCCTATAGTCTTGGGTAACCATCTCACTCAAGCACTCCTACATCTACAGTGTGGATTCACCTCACCTCTAAATACTCTTTCCTCTCTTCAGGAAGAATGTCTATTTTATAGGTAAGACAGCCTCCTTTGTCCTTGCCTGTGTTGCCTGATCCTGGTTAAACTGATTTGGGCACATAACTAGGAATCCAAAGGTAGACTTAGAAATGGTCAATTTTCCATTGACTTGGATGCTTATGGAACAGCTGCTTTCATGCCATTTTTTTTCCTGCATATGTACAGACTCCACTTAAATCAATTCATTTTACTCATATTAAAAAACACAATGATAATGTAAAAAGATGGAATAGATTTAGGGCACCTCCAAATTCTTCATCATATGCACAAATGGGAATGCTACTTGTGATGTTGAAAGTCTTAACTGAATAGTTAAGACATTCACCAGGAAGCCAAAGACCTGGCTTCTATGCTTCCCACACTTACCCAGAGTGGGTTTCAACCTGCATCTCTCTGACTTCTCAGCATAGTGCTTTAAGTACCATACCAATCATTATCTGGACCCTTGTGCAGTGCTCATACTGAAGCTGAGCACTGCTCTTTGCATTCAGTAGTCACTGGATCAAATGCATGGAGAGCAGTGCAGTGGGGAAGTTTTTTGCTTAGTGAAAGCAGGGGCCCAGGATACATCTCAGGCTCTGCTCCCTTCCAGACCAGCATTCAGTTCACTGTGTCACATGCTTTCTGCCTTGCTCTATTCCTCCTGGTTCCACATATCTCCTATTCTTGGCTGCCCAGGGGGCCAGCTTCTAAATACCACTTGAGGACTTAGAAAAACTGCCATTTAGATGCACAAAGGGAAACAGGATTCTAGCCTTAGATACCTTGATTTTGCCTAAATATCCTTGGGCACCTACAAGAAGAATTTGGATCTGGCCTTCTCAGTCTGTCAGAAACTATAAACAGAGATGTTAATGATATAAAATAAGGACCATACCAACACATAGCCAAAACATTTCATGTGTATGAGTGATCATTTGAAACCAAATACCTCCAGGCTTTGTAGAAATTCAGAGCTGGATCCAGATACAAATGTAGCAAAATTGTATCCATGACTTAATCTAAAGCAAAAGTCTGGATGCATTTGGTTTGGAGAAGCTGAATTTTGTATTAGATTTTACTTTTGTTATGAGGCTTATTTCTGAGCGTGTATGGACAAGACAGAAAAGGCCTGTATGGAAATGGGTTTTGTGAGGAGGGGGTTTATGTCCGTTCATTTTTTAGCCTGTACTGTCTGGGGTACCACCTGGTGTAAAGAGAAGGAAAATTGTGCATATATTGATTCTTGATTGTGGGACAGGGAAAAAAAGTAGGAACTGCACTGTCTTTTATAACCAACTGGCATAAATTTCACAGTTTCCAGAAGTAATATAAGTTACCGACAAGTACTCATATCGAGAATAGGCTCTGTTGTGTTTATTTCTGGTAGAATGATGAAAGACATTGAATGAAGCCCAAGTGTCAATCCTACTTAGCCACAGTGTGGTAAAATAATAAAGCTTTGCTGATCCAAATAAATACATCAGTCATGTCTGCCTTCTTAATAATTAAATATTTAACAACCTTTGTTCTTCTGCCACAAAACATTGTGGTGAACAAACTTTGGAGCAGCAAGATGTCTTTAAACAGAATAGAGAACTGTTTTCTATGAATTCTCACTAAAATTAATTCCTTATTTTTGTAAAAAACCCTCTCAAGTGATTATGCCACTCTGTGCAATTGCCAAAAGTTTGCGCTTCATTCTTTTCTGTGGAGTGACTACTTTTTCTAAATAAGCCCTATACAGTTATAATAGTTTTAGAAGGGTGTTTATAGTCTGTGTTAATGATCTATAGATACCTTAGACTACATAAGGAAGGGGTAATGCCTGACAAAGAAGCATATTAAACTCTGTGGTGTAATCTGTCCGGTGGAATGGTGGAAACCCATGCCTCAAAGCTTCTGAAACTGGAATGGATGGACCGTCAGAAAACATTTGCTAGGAAACAGTTCTTCACTGTAAATACATGGACTAGATAGCATACAGTAATAGACTGCTTAAATCTGTGATTTTGGTATAATGAAAATATGTCATAAACCTCTCTTTAAGATCAGTTTTTCTCCATTAAAATTTCACTGGAAAAACTATACATCTGTCACCTTCTTCTAATACAATAAGAAAGATACATTACATTTGATAATGAGCTCCTCAGATAAAAGTACTGTTGTTTAGTTTATCATTCTCGTATCAGACACAGAAATTCACTTTGTCATCCTCCAGGTGGGCCTTCCTTTATACACTAACTCAACTATGACAGAATTTCTGTGCAATTCATTTTTAATGCTTGGCAGTCTTAAAATGATCAAATGTTCCAGTTTTCCATACAATATCCCAGTAACCCTATAACATCTTTCACACCACCAGAAATGTCCCAAGTTTACTTTCCTCAATGAAAACCATTTATTTTGTATGTAACTCCCAAATGTTCAAGAACCAAGTAGAGTTGGATTTTCAAGGAGAAGAACAATAGGATGGAAGCACAGGTGAAGAAAATCTGGATGTATTGGAGAATTGTGAGGAAGAGAATTGGGATCTATAACAAAACTGTAGATAAGGAAGATGTTACAGAAGTAAAAGGGCAATGAGAGGATTATTAGGAGGAGGAGAAGTGTGGAAGAACTGGATTATTGCTTGAAAAAGGATTAGTGGTAAGACGTTCACTCTACTCTTGTGCCTGTGTAAAAGGGCTGGAGTGGTATAAAATGGCACTAAAAGCCTGTGAGCTGGGTGAGTGAGGAGTCTCCTATTGAAGGAATTGCAAAACCTGTTTTGTAAGCCATGAGGAAGGAGCATGCCTGAGACAGGGTTCAGGACTTGGAGATGACAAGGCTACAACATTCTGGATTGCAGAGGCTCTAAGAAACACTGGACCCCTAGGAAAGCCCTGGGAGGTTATTTTAATTTGGCTCTATCCTCAGGCCTGTTTAAATTCTGCTTTGGATTTTAGCACAGCCCAGGACTAGGGAACAGCAAAGGTGATTTAAAGTTCCCTGACCTCTTGCTCCCCTTAGACAGATAGCTCTGTTCTGAACCTCTTGGAACTGCAGCACCAAATGGCACAACTGGATTCAACTGCAGCATGCACAAACATTTCTGATTATTGCATTGTGTAAATCAGTGTGTCATCTCTCATTGGCACCCTGCTTTCTTCCACCACTCCTATGGATCAGAAAGTTAAAGTAGCTGTTATGTTTTCAGTATTATATGTGTATTTGTGTGTGTTTGTACACTCCTGCCATTAGGTGAAACAATGCCATATTATGTTATTGTTTTTGTCTTCTGTTGCTGCTTGTTATGCTTCAAGAGTATTCAGTTAAGCCTTTTGTCTGTACAGTAAAGACAATTGCCCTCGTGCTTCCTATGTGCTCTCACTTGGAAAAAGAAACCCCTTCGATGCACAGGCAGTGAGCTTCAAGTCAATAGCATATTGGGGGGGGAGGAGTCCCAATCATCAAGTTAGGATGGGTGCTGGACTCCATAGCCCTAGCAGCATACCCATACCAGGAATTCCAAAATAGACCCTGGCTGTAGCAGTGGCTGCTGCTTCTTTAAGAGCAACAGCCAGGGTGGGAAGGCACTTGATGGCAGGAGCAGCAGCAGCAACTCAGCCAGGGACTGTTTAGGAGTTTCTGGCTTGGGTAAGACTGCTGCCCCCTCACCCTGATCTTGGAACTGTGTCCTGCCAGCATTGGCGACATGTAGGGGGTGAATGTGGGTGCATGTGTACCCCCTGTAATTGGCTGTGCACCCCCTGGAAATGCCAGCCACGAAACCAGAAGTGCCACTGGTCAGCAATTACCCTCCCCCAGTCAGCAAATGGCCTCTGGGGGGCCCCCCCCCCCCAGTTGGTGATTGGTGGCTGGGAGACATCCCCCCATTGGCGAGCTATTGTCCCCGCAGACTTGGGAGGCACCAGTTGCCCATGTCCCCAGAACCTTCCTCCTGCCCTTCTGTGCCCTTCCCTTCTCCCTTGCCAGTCTCCCACAGGGTTTGCCCTATGATCCAACGTTGCTTGTTGTGCCACTGCTTCAGAACCTTTTCTTTTTATAAATTTCTTCTTTTTTTTCAACCCTGCAGTGCTGAACATGTATCACTTTTCTCCCTGCTCTACTGGAAAGTTAATTTCAGCCACTATGCCACTTTAGCAAACTAATAGCTAACTAACTTCTTTGTACTCTGTGTATATCATGTAGATTGACAGCATGGGAATTCTGAAAGAACACCCAGTCATACGAGTTTCATAGTGAAAACGTCTTTAGAGAAATGACAATAATAAACCAGAATATTAGCCAACACATGCCTTTTCCTTATGTGTAACTGTATGTGGGTAGATAAGTCTTTCACCTCTATATTTAAGATGAAATGGAACATATGTTTATCTTGCTTTTCACCTCGTGTAAAGAGAATTACTTCATTTCTTTCTCTTAGGTCCTCAGCCAGTGTTTGCTTCTTTATAATTTTTAGCCTCCTCCAATGAAGGATGAAGAGCAATGGTGTTCATTCTGAGTTTAGAGGCTGACAGCTATGGAAAATAGTACCAAACATTTAAAATCTCATATGAAAACTTTTATGAAATATTTAACTTATAAAGTGACATAAATATTGTATGAGTGTATGGTGCAATATCAAGAGTTTTTTTGGAGCTCAGTGAAGATTTTCTTAACAATGTGACCACTTTAATATCATGCCAATAATACCTTTATACTATGCCACTTCATCACACACATTCTTTCTCTCCCTCTCACCTTCTGTCACTTATATATATCCTCAAACCTGCAGGTACAGGAATAGACTAAACATTTTTCTAAATGACTAATGATTTCAGGTGCTGAATTTAGGACTGCTTTCATAAACATAATTTTCAGAAAATGATGAGCACTCACTGTCTGAGGATCCAGGACTTTGAAAATCTTAGTCAGAGCTCAGATTATCCAGGGAGAGAGAGAGAGAGAGAGAGAGAGAGAGAGAAATCAAGCATTGTTTGACTGATTGCAAATTAATGGGATCAGCCATAAAAGTCTCAGTAATTCTGGAGAGGAAAGCTACATATTCTACTTATGATATCTAAATACATGAGGATTTGAAAATTGATACTGAAAAAGGATTTCCTAAGTAAATAACTAAAGCTTATGGAATTATCGAAGTTTCTATTACATATATAGAAAAAAATCTTTTCTTAAGGAGAAATATTGACATGCCTACAGAGTTAGCTTGGTATACATTTCCATTCTTCTTTATATTATCTTGCTGAGGGAATGCATAGCTGGTTTCTGCTTGATAGTTCTCTGTGTGCATATATATGAGAGTTATACACCAACTAACTGCCACTTTTGCATTGGAAACAGCAGAAATAGGGAAGAAGACAAACAGCCTAGAGTAATGTCAGAACAGGTTAGGGATTACTTAGAGAAGCTAGATGCTTTCAAGTCAGCAGGGCTGAATGGTATGCATCTGAGATCAGTGAAAAGACCGGCTGTGGTAATTTCAGAGCCATTAGTTATCTTTTTTGAGAACTTTTAGAAATAGGATGAGCTCCTGCATGAGTGGAAGAGGGCAAATAGAGTGCTCATCTTTCAGAAAAGGGAAAAGGAGGATCTGGGGAGCTACAGACCAGTCAGCCTGACCTCAATGCTCAGAAAGATCATGAAGCAGGTCCTCAAGCACCTAGAGGTGAACAGGAACAGCCAGCATGGATTCACCAAGTGGAAGTCATGACTGACCTACTTGATTTCCTTTTATGATAAGGTGACAGGCTCTGTGTATGGGGGTAGAGCAATACATGTGATAGATCTTGACTTTTGTAAAGCCTTTGAAACTGTATCCCATTACATTCTCATTAACAGGCTAAGGCACGCACACTGGACTGGAATGGTTTAGTATGGGATGATCCTGGCTTGAGCAGGGGGCTAGACTAGATGACCTTCAATCCTTATTTTCCTATGATCCTATAATATTTGTGATGCCATTTAGATTTTGCTAGGATTGGTTTGTTTTAATTTTGCTTTGAAAATTCTAAGAAAATTGATCAAGACTTTTTTTTAAATTATTTTTTGGCTGGTTGGGTTTTCAGGTATTTTAGTTGTCAGCAGTCACTTAAATGACACTATTTTTAAGAAAAGTTGTCTGAAGCATGTGACTTTTTGTGTCCTAGTTCTTTACAAAAATAACTCCACATGTACATATAAATCTTCCCACAGTACAATGCTACATATGTTCAAAATATTTGAGAGGAAACTGGATCCTTCCTAGTTATAATAAAACCCTCAGGATGGGGCTGGGAGGAGAAAATATCTTCAAGAATATCCTCATGAGATGCCTGATTGTTCCGCTGCATTATGGGAATCTTCTAATGATCTGCAAAGCCCACTCTTAAACTCAATAGATGCCTAGGAGGTGGGGGCTACATGCAGAGAAGTTTTGTGCCTTTCAGCTGACTTTGCTACCCCATGGTTTTCATTGTATTCACTGAAACAATAGCAGGGAATTATCTATACCTCTCCCTCCCTCTTTTCCTCCCCCACCCCAATCTGCCAAGACTGGCTTTCATTTGCAATCTTTTTGTATTCATGGCAGATCATCTACCTGGCTTCCTTACTGTGTGGTGGGGTTTTTGAGAGCCCCAGCTTCCTGACTGGTGCTTTTAGGCAGTCTGCCTACTGAGCTGATGGAAAGCCTGGAGCCCTGGGAATGCCAATTCATAAGCTCGCAGGCTCAAAGTTCTTCAGGGTTAGATTTTTCAAGGTTACCATGACCTTTATCTCTAGGGCAGCAGGCTTAATAGATTGTCCTATTAGCTGTCAAAGAAAAAATCGAACTTTTAAAGTTTTCTTCTAATTCAGAAAACAAATTTAAAATGATCAAACTACTCCATAAAATGAAATTAGTCTTCTCCATACATTTGTACCAGCAAAAATTGTGCATTTCAGATTTAATTTTGAACTTTAAATGATTGCATATGTAGTAGTAGTGATGTGGGGGGAGGGTGGTTTGCTTAAAAAGAAACCTTTAAAAGCAGAAGATACCTAAAAATATTTTAATTATTATTATGTTTAATCTTGGGATTTTAAAGTCCATCTCACAAGAGTGCCTGAGACCTGATGTTTGACTCTGGGGCATGGCAAAACTAGATCTGGCCAGGACAGTATATGAAACTAATTTGCACTTCATTGTGCCTTCAGAGCTGCTTCTAAGCCCTTGTATATAAGAAAAGAACAAATGGGCTTGTTCTCTATGTATTATATCTGTATGCTAGCAATAATTACAGTGTTGTGGCTGAGATGACATCTGAATGCTGTACTACAGCAACTACAAGGTGGTCTAAAATTCTGCATGGCTCATTTCACATTTCAGTAACTCTTTAAGAGTTTACAGTACTCTAATAATTCTTTAAGACTGTATTGTGTAAACTGCCAGAGCAAAGGTTTTGAAAGTCCAGACCATCAAATAATGTGCATTTGCTTATTCCTACATTTAACTCTTACTCATGATTTTTATCAGTGCGATTGTAGGTCTGTTGCCATGTATTTCATATTTAATTTCTGTTTCATAAATTAATGCAATGAATGCATTTGTTTTCATACACCCATCACACTGAGCTGTGAAGTACCAGTATTGTTGAAGGAACCAATAGCGTGTCCTTGTTGCAAAGAAGGCTAACAGGATACTGGGCTGTACTAGTAGAAGCACTGCCAGCAGATCAAGGGAAGTGATTATTCCTCTCTATTCAACACTGATGAGGCCACATCTGGAGTACTGTGTCCAGTCTTGGGCCCCTACAGAAAGTATGTAGACAAATTGGAGAGTCTAGTAGAGTGCAAATGGTTAGGAGGTAGGGAGTGAAAATCATTAGGGGGCTGGGGCATATGCCCCTTAGTCTTATGAGGAGAGGCTGAGGGAAAAGGGCTTATTTAGTCTGGAGAAGAATAAGGGGGTGCATCTACATGAGATACTTTACTGTGCATTAGACTAATCTAATGTATAGTAAGGCATCACTGTCTACACATGTGCAGAAATTACTGGGCAGTGGATTAGATTATAGATACAGGTACTAGAAAACAGCACATTAAATTAACGCACCAAAGTGCTTGTGTAGACACTGACCAGGAACAAACTTCTCCTGGTTAGCCTAGACAGCAGGGGACCACAGGGGGCAGGGAGAGCTGTCCAAGCTCAGCAGGATGCTGCCTCCCAGCAACATGGAGATCAAGATATGTCCTAATATCCACATGACTGCGAAGCAGCTTCCTAGCAGCCAGGACAGTTTCCCCCTGCCCTGCAGAAAACAGAATCACCTCCATCCCCCTTCCAGCCCAGGCTGGCACCTGGAAGAGCCTGGAGCTGGGGGGAAGAGCAGGGCAGGAGCAGCTCTGGACTTAACTGCTCCCATTGAGAACAAATTTACTCCCAACAGGTGAGCTTTCATATGTGTGCAGAGCTGCAGTTTAATGTGCCTGAATTTTCTGCACAGAAAATTCAGGCGCATTAATTTTACATGTAGACACACCCAGGGGGGATTTTATAGCAGCCTTCAACTACTTGAAGGTGG
>NW_017729034.1:60724254-60725629 GCF_001723915.1 Gavialis gangeticus
GAGGATGGAGCTAGACTGTTTTTAGTGGTGGCAGATGACAGAACAAGGAGCAGTGGTCTCAAGTTGCAGCAAGGAAAGTTTAGGTTAGATATTAGGAAGAACTTTCTTAGTAGAAGCATAGTAAAGCACTGGAACAGTTTAGCCAGAGAGACTGTAGAATCTCCAGCCTTGGAGGCTTTTAAGACCTGGGTAGACAAAGCCTTGTCTGGAATGAGATAGTTGGGGATGGTGCTGCTTTGAGCAGGGGGTTGGACTAGATCATCTGCTGAGGTCCCTTCCAGCCCTAATTTTATATAATTCTGTGACTATGCATTTATCAATACCTATGTTTACATTCAGTGCATTTAAAGTTTGATTGCATTTCAGACTATGTTGTGAAAGAAGATGGAGAAAGAACCTCTGTCCCCATTACCTTCTTCTCTCGGCACCGCAATGCTACACTTCTTAACAGCAGTTATTTATGGGGAGCCTGGTAGCCATTCTCTAACAGCCCTCTCTATTCTCTACTGTTCACTAATGACATATTCCACACTTAACATCAACATCCATTAGTCTACACTTTTTAAAAAATTTATTACTTTTCCAGCATCATCAAATCACACTGGACAATAAAATGACCAGCTACTTAAACACCTCTATGCAATGTGTAGGATTAAGAGTTGTGTTACCATGAGGAGATTCAGAGTAAGTATCATAGAGTTCTCATGCTACAGCCATAAAGCCATTCTCAAATTTATCAAAAATTATAGATAACAATTTCCTAACTCACTGCATTGCATCTAACAAAAGAGAATTTCATATTAGGCCTCACCCTGATTGGAAAAGAGGAATTAATTACAGAGCTAAAAAATAAATAGTAGCTTAGGCTCCTACACATTACTTCCATCAAGCATCAGTCAATATCAGTCAACAGACTGTCATACTATGTAACTGTTTCATGTTCAAAGGGCTTGCTGTCCGAGGGTGGGGGCATGGGCAGGGGGAAGAAGTGTCAAGGGAACTTGCTCTCCCAGCACTCACCAGCAAGGGGAGCTGGAGAGCAGCTGACAAGTGCTGTCATCCTTCTCTGCAACTGTGCTGGGAATAAGAAGCCAGATGGGCTCCCCCTAGGTGAAGGAGCTGCTCCTCCAACCCATGTGCAGATCCAAGGAGACCCTGTGAAGCGCAAGGTAAAAGCAGGAATGGCAGTGCTCAAACTCTCCAGGGACTTTATGAGGTGCTTTTATGCATATGATTATCCCCCCTCAGGTTTCTGAACAAATTCCACCCCCCATCTCTCCCTGTGTCAGAGATATAAAGCATGTTACTTGAGTGTTTGCTTACAATCTGGGGATGAGATTACACATTACAATTAGATCATGTTAAGAGCACTTAA
>NW_017729034.1:60725640-60727922 GCF_001723915.1 Gavialis gangeticus
AATTAGATCATGTTAAGAGCACTTAAAACTTGAATGATCATACACTATGGCTCATTAACAAGTGCTAAGTGCCCTCTAGAGCTTCATCTAGACATACATGGACATTTAGTTCCCTGGCAACAACTAGCAGTGGTGCACCTGGTACTGCCATTATTTGTCCCTGGGGAACACCTGTGCCATGTGCACTCTGGCATGCAGCAAGATACCCCTGGTGTGGTAGGGGAGGATGGGGTCAGCACTAGGCTGGCCCCAGCAGCCGTACGTGGAGTCCTGGGGGTCTCCCAGGGTTGGAGCAGTGGTGATTCTGCCACACAGAGCCTGGCTGGCAGTGAAGGGTGTCTCAGGCCAGCCAGGCACTGGCTTTGGGCAGCACATGTTGCCGCCACATGTACTGATCCACTTTTTTCTGGTATTTTTTTTGACCCCTGGACATCCTGTGGTGGTCCCACCCCTTACAACTGATTGGCCAAGGAGGTGTCAGCCCCACCTATCACTGCTGATTGGCCTAGGGAGTCTGCCCCACATCAAGGGGCTGGGGATGTATCAGTGGCCACCCTACCCTGAGCCTGGGGCTGAAGCTGAGCTGCTGTCATTGCTAGCTAATACTCAAATCTAATATGAGTCTCCCCCCACCACCCCTTGTTGTATGGGGTGGTGGGGGGGGAACTTGTATTTGAGTAACTAAGGTATTCAATAAATATTTCCATTTAGTACTTTAGCAAAAGCTAAAAAATGTATTCAGATAAAAAATAATGATGATGAAATCCCTTTTGTTTGAGCAATAACTATGAAGGATGTTAAATGATTATTTAGGCTATTTTTCTATTCTTGAAAAAATAGGTTTAAGAAATGTGATCCAGAAATGTGAATGCTCAATTGTTTAAGGCCCAATCTGTGTGGTTAAGTCTACTTTTCAATAAATCATGGAACACGGGTAATTTCCAGGGGACTAAAAGAAAGGTACTCCTATGTCAATATTTAAAGCAGGGTAAATAGGAAGATCCAGATGAATAAATTTATTCTTGTCAGATCAACATCAATTTTGGACCACATTGCTGAACAGCTTATATGAAGAATAAAATGATTGTAATATACTTAATGTTAAGTAATATGGGTCTATGGGAAATAGATTTTTTTCAATCTAACAATATATTTTTGATGAAATCACAAATTTGACAAAGATATTTGGCATATTATACTTATACTTCTGTAAGGTATTTGACCTGGTAATATACCCTGTTAAACTTACCTGGTTCCCTCCATCTTTCCTCATTTGATTTGCACTCCAACATTCTTATCATCTTTGTGTCTTGCTACTGATCCTTTCCAGTTTCTCTTCAACTTTGTAATATGTAGTGCCCCAGATGGGACACAGTTCTCTAGATGAACCTAAACATCAGTGAGTACAGTGGTATTAACAACTTCAGTGTCTTGCATGCAATACTTCTCTTAAGGCAACCCAAAATTATATTTTTCAGTACTGCTTTTAATTTTAATCATATTCTCTAAAGTATTGCCAAACTTTCCAATTTGTTGCCTACAAATTTGAACAGTATATTCTCTATTCCCGCATCAAAGTCATGAATAAAAGTGTTACACAGCCCTGCACCCAGAATAGATCAATGGGAATCTTCACTTCAGACCTGCTGCCAGCCTGACATTGATGTACTAACAGTTGCCCATTGTCTGAAGTTATTGAACCAATTATATGTGTCCATCTGATGGCAAATTTATCTAGCCCATGTTTCTCCAGTGTACATAGAAGAATAGAAAGGAACTGTAACAATTCTTACTAAAGTCCACTTATATTTTGTTCACCTCATTTCCTTTTTCATCTTGTTTGACATGATTCGCTCTTAACAAATCCATGTTGGCTGCTAACATTCACCCCCTCATCCTACAGATATTTACAAATGGAATGATTTAGAGTTTGCTCCAGTAAGTTCCCAGATATTGAAGTCTGTCTGATGTATAATTTTCCGGATCCTACTTTTTTGCAGAAGTGCACTTTTATTCCTTCTTATGTCCCCTGAAGCCCCACCTATTATCCAGGAATTTGCAAATATTTCCAGTAGCTCTTGAGATTTTCTTCAGCCAGTTCCTTCAGCTAATTTATTCATCACCATGAGGTGAATTTAATCAGGTCATGTTGACTTAAATTGATTCAAATTTGTCAAAAGTTCTCTAAAACCATCTTTGCAAACTTTTGGGCACAAGCATCCTTGTTCAGGCATAGGGAGTCTCTGTTGTTCTGAGATCTCCAAGGAATGAAAGAAGCTGAA
>NW_017729034.1:60727933-60733247 GCF_001723915.1 Gavialis gangeticus
GAGATCTCCAAGGAATGAAAGAAGCTGAAAGTGTGACAGAATGTCAATGAGAATGTAAATAGGTGGAAATTAGGAAAACAATGGGGAGAGAAGGGAAGGGGGAGGGAGGGGGGAAATGATGGGGAAATAATCCTGAAGGTAGGTAAGAGAGACTCTGCTGTAGTTGAGTTTTCCAGGTAGAAGAGAGGCAGTCTGTGAAAAAGTAAATGGCTGAAAATTAGGAAGACAAAGGGTAGAAAAAGATGGGAGGGGAGGAAGGGTGTGGGGGGGGAGTGTAAATGGTAAGGTCAGGCAGGTACCTGGTGGATCAGATGTCAGGCAAGTTGCAATGTGTCATAAATCTTATGTCTATTGACTCCATGTTTTTTTTTGTATCCAGTAGGTTTATGAAGTCCTGCCCAGGGCAGGGGGCCTAGACCCAATCTCACGAGATCCCTTCCAGCCTTAAACTTCTGTGAATCTGTGAAGTGAAGTTCATAGGCTCCTCTATGAAACGTGTTTTGTAAATTCCCTTTGACGATTAGAACTGAGAGATCAGAAAGGAAGTGGTTGTCTTGAGAAGTGTGCACCCACAGGTAATTGGATCTTTTTGTCTTTGATGGATTTCTTTGGTGTGCATTCATTTTGGTATGCAGTTATTGTTTGGTGTCTCCTACATATTTTCCATCAGGGCATTTGGTGCACTGGATGAGATATATTACATTTCTGGAGGTGCAGATATGAGATCCAGGAATGGTGATGTGGTTATTCAGGTGTGGGATGTGGTTATTCTGGGAGTGGTGGAGATGTGTTGGCAGGTTTTGCATTTCTTGTTCTGGCACAGTCTGGATCCATTAGGTTTGGGTCATTGGGAGTTTGTTTCTGGTGATAAGGTTAGCAACGTTTTGTTCTTGTTTAAAGGGTAGAACAGGTGGTTCTGGGAAGATCTTTTTAAGAATTGGGTCTTCTAGTATTATTTGCAATTGTTTGAGGATTATCCATGTAGGTTCCAGGGAGGGGTGATATGTCATAACTAGTGGTGTCATAATTAGCACTTGTCTGTCTGTGTGGGTATGTCTGTCTGTCTGTGTCTTTGTTCATTTGGCTGTCTGTGTGTGTGTCTGTGAGCATGGATCTGAGTCTCTGTGTTGATGTGTGTCAGTGCGTGTGTGTATGTGTCTGTCTGTTTGCATGTCTTTGTGTGTGCCCGTGTGTCTGTCTTTGTGTGCATCCATGTCTGTCTGTGCATCTGTGCGTCTGTCTGTGTGTCTGTGCCTTTATGTGTGTCTGTGAGTGTATGAAATTATTTGTCTCTGTGTGTGTCTCTGTGTCTGCGTGTGCCTGTCTGTGTCTGTTTTTCTGTGTATGTCTGTCCTTGTCTGTGTCTGTGCACGTGTGTGTGTGTGTGGGGGGGCTGTGTATGTCTGTGTGTCTGCATGTCTGCCTGTGTGAGTCTGAGTCTCTGTGTTGGGGGTGTGTACATCTGTCTGTGTGTGTGTGTCCTTGTGTCTGTACTTCTGTGTCTGTGTCCATGCCCATGTCTGTCTGTCTCTGTGTGTCTGTGACTCTGTCAGTGTGTCTGTTGGTGTGTCTCTTTCTGCCTGTGCATGTCTTTCTGCCTATCTGTGTGTCTGTGACCATTTGTGTTTCTGTGTGTGTGTCTTCATCCATGTATGTGTGTCTGTTTGTGTCTGTCTGTGTGTCCGTCCGTTAGTGAGCCTGTGATTATTTGTCTCTGTGTGTCTGTGATTGTCCACATGTCTGTGTGTTTCTGTCTTTGTGTGTTTGTCTGTGTATTGGTCTGTGTGTGTTTGCCTGTGTTTGTGTTTGTGTGTCTGTCTGAGTCTGTGTGTCTGTCTGCATCTGTGCATGTGCCTGTCTGTCTGTGTGTGTGTGTCTGTTTGCGTGCGTGTCTTTGTCTGTATGTGTCTGTATGTGTCTGTGTTGGTCTGTGTGTCTGTCTGTGTGTGTGTGTCTGTTTGCGTGCGTGTCTTTGTCTGTATGTGTCTGTATGTGTCTGTGTTGGTCTGTGTGTCTGTCTGTGTGTGTGTGTCTGAACTATGGGTTTGTGTGGGTCTGTGTGACCGTGTCTGTTACTGCATGTCTGTGTGTGTCTCTATTTGTGTGCTTCTCTGTTTCTCTGTGTGTGGGTCTGTGTGTGTGTGTGTGTGTGTGTGTGTGCATCCGTGTGTGTCTAGCTGTCTGTTAGTGTGTGTCTGTCTTTGTGCGTCTGTGACTATCTCCGTGTGTCTGTGTCTGTTTTTCTGTGTCTGTGTCTCCGTGTGTCTGTGTGTGTGGGTGTGTATTTGTCTGTCTTTGTGTCTGTGAGTATGTCTGGGACTGTCTGTGTCTGGATGTCTGTGTGTGTGTGTCTTTGTATGTCTGTGTGTGTCTGCACATCTGTGTTTCTGTGTCTGCATGTGTATGTCTGCGTCTGAGTGTGTGTTTGTGTATCTTTGCATCTATCTGTTGGTCTGTATGCCTGTGTCTGTTTTTGTGTGTCTCTTTTTATGTGTGTTTGTCTGTATGTCTGTATATTTATGTGTGTGTGTGTGTATGTGTCTCTGTCCATCTGTGTGTGGGTCTTTGGGTCTGTGTGTATGTGTCTGTGTGTGTCTGTGAGTGTATGTGTCTTTTGTGTTTGTGTCTGTGTCTGTCTGAGTGTATTTTTAAGTGTGTGTGTGTGTGTGTGTACCTGTGAGTGTGTCTGTCTTTCTGTCTGTGTCGGTGTGCATGTCTTCTGTGTCTGTCTGTCTGTCCATCCGTCTCTGCGTGTCTGTGCATTTCTGCATGTATGTGAGTGTGTGTCTGTAAGTGTATATGTGTGTGTGTATGTCAGTCTGTGTGTGTGTATGTGTCTCTGTGTGGGTCTGTGAGTGTGGTTCTGAGTCTCTGTGTTAGTGCCTGTCAGTGTGTCTGTTACTGTGTGTCTGTCTATCTGGGTTTGTGTCTCTGTGTGCCTGTATGTTTCTGCATGTCTGTGTATGTGTGTGCCTATGAGTGTCGGTGTCTGCGTGTGGCTGCCTGTCTCTGTGTACACATTTCTCAGTCTGTGTCTATGTGTCTGTGTCTGTTTGTGAGTGTATCTGTGAGTCTGTGTCTGCCTGTCTGTGTCTGTCTGTATCTGTGTGTGTCTGTGCATTTCTGCATCTGTGTGTGTGTCTGTGTGTTTGCATGCGTGCTGTGGGTGTGTCTGTAGAAGAGAGCAGAATAAAACAAATCAGGTACTGAGCTGCACCACCTTTGCATCCTTATATGAATAATTCACTTTTCCCATTGAGTAGTCAGCCCATCGCCTCTGCAGTCTCTTTTCTATCTTATATATTTATAGAACTTTTTCAGATTCCAGGCCTTGCTTCTTTGGTGAGTGGCCTAACCACTCAGCTACTGGGCCTATGTATATAGGAGGGCCTGCTCCCCACTTTGGCACTTACACCAGTGTATGCATGTAAGTCTCTGTTTTGCTAGGGCATAGCCTGCTGCATATGTTCAGCATACATGCCTATGCTTACATATCTAAGCTGAGGTGGTAATAAAATCACAAACTGTGCATAAATGCCAAAAAAGCCACTTACATGGCTGAGTGCCACAAAGGGTAATAGAATTCATTCGGGTGTTTATGTGTATAGGCTTTCTTCATTGTTATAAAATGAAATAGAAGGGACTGGAGCCAGTTTAAGCTTCTGCTGATGAAATAGGAAGATGTTTACAGAATCCTGGTGTTCTGTTTCATGAATACTGTTTAAATGCTCTGCTTGCTGTGATACTTGTAATTTTTCATGAACCTTCAATACGCATACATCATTTCTGTTAAACACTTTTAGAGTCTAGTAAGAGCAACATTTGCATATTGTATGGCTTCCAAATTGAGACATGTGTTAATCTTCTAAAAGTCATCATACTTGAAAAACTATTTCCTCCCACTACTTGGAAAGCACTAAATGTGTGGAAGTTGCTGGCCCACCTGGAACCCATGAGGGGCTACTGATTCTGGGAACAGGGGTATCATTGATTGATTAATCCAAAAAACCAGTCATGCATTGTCACAGTGGAGATAATCCATTTCTCTGAATCATGAAAGAGGGTATTAGGTTTTATTTTCAAAGACAATTGCAAAAGAGATGAAAGGAAAACAGAGTCAAGCTGATTGACAAGGTGACAGTATTTCCTATGGTGTTTGAATAGCATCTCACAAGCTGTAACGTTAATCTTGAAGATGCCATTGGTATTATGCTGTCAAAAGAGATGACAACTGAATGCCAGATGCATACTTTTGAGTCAGGTAAAGCCTTCCTGAAACTAGCCATTTACATTGTCTGTCTTCCACATCCATTCAAAAACTGACTACCTTCACCGTATTAAACCCCAAATTCCAGAGATCATCATTCATATACATACAAAACAGTCCAATATACATCAATGATAAAAGCATTTGGTGGGAAATCTACTTAAAATAATTAAGGGTTATTCAAACAAGTCTCATAGTTCCTCCTCTTCTATATGCTCCCTGTGAAGGTTTCATTTATGATGACAATAGGTAGCTATAGCAAATTACAAAATTTAAGAAGAAAGCAAAGTTTCTCATTTTGTATTGGTTACTTTCTCATTTAGATATGCCAAACTATTCAGAAAATTTTTCTAATTTTTCATGGTAGGTCCATTTTTATGGCCATAACTATGAGGAAAAATGTCAAGAAACAAGAAAAAGAAACTAACGTTAAGGTAATTACTTATTTTAAAAGAAACCATTTTGGGACTATAATGTAATGGTAATTATGGAAATGAGGAAAGGGGGTAAAAAAGAAATATTTTTTTCTCGTATATTGTAACAATTCCCATGAATCACCAGAACACTTGCACCCCACATACAGGAACTAGTAGGCACCACAAAGTTACATAAACTGCTAAAAAGCAAGGGTGGTCTCAACTCTGGCATATCTGAACTATTTCAAGCATTTAAAATAAAAGTGAATGCATGTATATCATTGCAACCACAGCAATTTATATATAATTTTACACATTAGTATATAAAGTTCTGCTTTCCCTAAAAAAAAAAAAAGATGCTTGATTTATTTTAGCAACTTTTAAATCATGGGGCTTGCTGTGGTGTGGGGATGATATGAGACCTTCTTCAAGAAACACACACCACACAGTATCTAGTCCAGAGGCAGACATAATATGACCCATGGGCTGGATCTGGTCCACCAGGCAAGTCCATCCAGCCCCTGGGGCCCCTCTGTAAGCCCTCTGTAAACCATGGCCCTCACTGCCCCTCTGCAACCTGGTGCCTCAATGCAGGAAGTGAGGCTTTGGTTGCTAAGCAACACCCCCACCC
>NW_017729034.1:60733562-60735987 GCF_001723915.1 Gavialis gangeticus
CACCCTCCCACCCCAGCCTGGCCTGACCTGACCCAGGCCCAAGACAGGGAATACTAGAGACAAGAAACCTCTACTCAGCAGAGGCTTTCGCCTGGTCACCCTGAGGCTGTTTACAGCCTCCTTGCCTACTAGAGTGGGAATTCAGGAAAGGGCCCCACTGGGCTGGGGATGGGAGCACAGGGAGATGTGTACTATGGAGATGGACTGGCCCTGCATGCTGCAAGAGCTGCACACTATGGGACCAATTGGGTCTGGCCCCACATGCTGCCACCACGTGTGGCTGGGGACTGGGGTGGGAGCGTGGGAACTGTGGTTGTGGGGTGGTGTAGGGCTGGCCCTACTCACTGCCACCACATGCAGCCAGGGACTGTGGTGGGAGCTGTGTGTTACAAGGTCAGGTTGCCACCACCTGCAGTTGGGACTGGTGTGGGAGTGCAGGAGCTGTGTGCTATGAAGCCACATGCAGCTCCAAGGACTTGCACACTCTGGGGACTCTGAGGACCCTGCCCCACCATGCACATACATATGCACTCTCACACACACTCCCCACCATACCCCGAAACACACACACTCCCACCCTTCATTATAACCCCACAAACACCCAAGACCTCCCACAGCCCCACCATACCCACACACACCCTTCCACAACCCCCACACACCCCCAGTCCAACCACATAACCCACACCTACCTCACACCATCCCCTTACACCCCTCCACACCTCACCACATACACACACCCACTCCCCAGCCATAGAACCGCCACATACACCCCTTCCCCCCCACAATAAACAAGAGTAATACTGTATTTTGAGCTATTATGCAATCACCTCTAGATACACTATGCAAACACATAAATTGGGACAAAAATATTTTTAAAAATAAAATTAAAATAAACTATAATAGATGTTTGTTTGGTTTTTTAGTATATGATTTTTTTTTCTGGTTTCAAGATGGCAACCCTTCCTCCCCCCTCCCCAGGAAGTACTTCTGGTGAAAAGGGAAGGACTTCTGGTGGCAAAGGGCAAAGGTCAGGGGTTAGGGTTGGATGTCTGGTCCCAAGATGAAGACCAGGGGGGCAGGCATCCCCTGGTCTAGTCCATACCATATTATATGGCCTATGAAAAGCTACATTAAAAGAAAATTATTTAGGTTGAAAAGTCAAAGATTACTAGCGAAGGACAGATTTCTTTATACAGGTACGACCTTAATTCTTCTTACTTGTGAATCGGGTGCACTGGAGAAGGCATGGGCCCTATGACAAAAATAGTAACTCAAGCTGAAGCCTGAACTGTAAAGCACTTACAAAAGGTAGGGTGTGAATTAAGGTTCTTTAAGCACAAACAGTTCGGACATTTCTTAACTCTGGAGTGCTTAGTAACTTTTAAAACTTATTTTTAATGTAATTTCCCAGGTATTTTTCTTTTTTTGGGGAAATGGTTCAAGCCAATTTTATTATGTTCAGTCATAACAATCCTCCTTCATGGATCATCATCAAGATTCAAATTCTGAATCTGCAGAATACACTACTACCACCTGCACTCATCTACATATGCAATTAGTGCATATGTCCAGAGTTCTTTTGTTTCTAGGAGCATTGTTTGAACATGTGCCCAGGAGCAATTAACTTCAGAGCAAACAGCAGTACTTGTAAACAAAAGTACTAGCCTGCTGTGGAGTTTATTAGTTTCCTGTACTTTACTAGGGGCACACATATAGGCACTGAGACATTTACCATGGAGCTAATTAGTTAGCTCTACAGTAAATGTCTTGTGTAGATGTGCCCCCTGAGTACATTAATAGGCACCAGAAAAAATGGGAATGTGCATCTGGAGCCATCTTCTGGACCCAGAAGGATGACTAGGGAACCGAGCTCAGCTTTCTCTTTCCACCTCTTCCCCCCATTCCAGTAAGCATGAAGGAGCTCTTGTTTGATGTCCATGTCTAGTATTTCTAGAGAAGGGGATGGGCACTTAGGATCTATACAGGGTCTGCAGAGATCAGTTCTATTCAGTTTTTGACAGCCTTTTCCCCATTCTTTCTGCTCTAGCAGCTCTGATAGCTCTTAGGTTATTACATTAAAGTCCAGGGGTGGGCAATTATTCTGGATGGAGAGCCACTTACCGAGTTTTGGCAAGCTGTTGAGGGCCACTTGAGTAGCCCCACCCCTTGACAGGTGCCCCACCCCCTGATCACCATCCTGTGACTGGAAATCCCACCCCTTAAACTATGAACCACAAAAAGTTCCTCCCCTTGCCTCCAGAAATATTGCTTTTAGCAAGAGGTTTTGCCATCTCAGAACCAGAAAAATGCCAAATTATATTCTAAAAATCAAACATTTACAACATTAATTGATTTGGATTCAAAAAATATTTTTGTCCTGATTTACATGCGTTTGTGTAGTGTACATAGAGGTGATTACACAATA
>NW_017729034.1:60736034-60736557 GCF_001723915.1 Gavialis gangeticus
GTGTAGTGTACATAGAAGTGATTGCACAATAGCTTAAAATGAAGTCATATGCTTGAATACTGGTGGGGGGACATTGGGGGGTATAGGTTTGTGGTGGGCTGTGTGGGTATGTGGGGTGTGGGTGTGTGTCTGTGGGTTTTGTGGGAGGGTGGATAGGTGTGGGGGTGGAGTGATGGAGCATTTGTGTGTGTGTGTGAATTTGTGAGGTGTGGGGGTGTGGGGTGCTGCGTGTGGGGGGGATGGCTAAGGTGTGAGGGTCTGTATGTATGGCAGTGCAAGGGGGGTGTGGGTGGATGGGTATGGTGGGCAGTGAGTGTGTGACTCACCCTATGACCACACTGTCTCTCTCTGTTACTCTTTCCCTCATTGTATGGCCACACACATATAACCTCCTGTTCCTGGCTCCGGGGTACTGATGTGGCCCATGCTCCCTTGGCAATGCAGCCAGGGGCCAGGTGGTACTAGAGCAACCAGAGGATGGGCAGGGAAGTAGTGAAAGCTGGAGCAGGCAGAGGCTTCTGGT
>NW_017729034.1:60736614-60737665 GCF_001723915.1 Gavialis gangeticus
TACTGCCCCTGCCTCCTGTCATCTTTGACAGGCAGCCAGGAGGAAATAAATATTTATTTTCTAAATTAATTAGAGGCCCTGCAGGCTGGATAGAATGGCCTGGTGTGCTGATCCAGCTGTATTTTGCCTACCCCTGTTATAGTCTGTCTACTGTCACTGCTTTAGAAGTCACCAGGCTTTAGTTTAGAACATTCAGTTATTATTTTGGCATGCTGTCTGATTGCTGTCCACTACCTATATGCCTAGACCAAGGGTCTGCAATGGTTCAGGACTGACAAGCTAAATGCCACATCTCAGTGTGAGGCAGGCTACCCTTCTTACCTGGCCACCATCAGTGCTTCTCTTAACCCCCAGCAGTAATCACTTCTCCCAGCTGCTATGCATGCAAAGCCTCCTGCTGTTGAAAAGCCACCAAAACCCCAGCTTCCTGGGCTAGATAAAATGTAATATGTAGGCTGGATCCAGCCAACAGAACTTTAGTTACTGATCCTGGCTCTAAAGTTTCAGATGCTAGTGGGCATATATACATGTGCACTTTTAATGAGCAGTAGGCTATTTTACTGCGCATTGAAGTGTCATGTAAAAAACCATAACATTACACTAATGCACAGTAAAATTGTCTGCTGAGCATTAAGTGTCACTAAAAAAGCATCCAAATGTGCTACTGCACATTAACATAGTCTAAAGCACATTAATTTAGTACCTTACATTGAAGGTACGAAATTTAATGCATATTAGAAAAAGCTCATTAATGTACATGTAGACATGCCCAGTGAATCCCAAAAGGCCTTTCATCATCTCTCTGAAGAGCTGTCCCATGACATGAGTGCTTGGGCCACATTCATGAGCTATACTGCTACCCAGTGTGTCCACTAGTGTGTCCACTAGTGATGGATACTGGAATGACCTAGGGAAGGCAAGCTATGGCATAAGCAGGGGTAACTCTGACAAATAAGCAGTTGCTGGTGAAGCAGTGGCAGCACCACCAGAATGTATCATATTACCATACTGCCTAGGGTCAGAAGGGACCTAAACAGATCATCAGGTCCAA
>NW_017729034.1:60738481-60747717 GCF_001723915.1 Gavialis gangeticus
TTGTGACCTGATCATAAAAAGAAACCAGGTTAGTCAGGCAAGACCTGACCTCAGTGAATCCATGCTGGTTGCCTCTGAGCATTACCTCCCCTTCTGGGCCCTTGAAGATATGCTCCTTGGTAATTTTCTCAAAGGTCTTCTCAAGGAGCGAGGTAAGACTGACTGTCCTATAATTGCCGGGGTCCTCCTTTCTCCTCTTCTTGTAAATGGGGACCACATTGGTCCTTTTTCAATCCTCTGGTATGTGGCCAGTGTCGCACAAACACTCACAGAGCCATGCCAGGAGCCCCTTTTTGACCCCTGCCAATTCCCTCAGCACCCTCAGGTAAAGAACATCTGGACCTACCGATTTAAACATGTCCAGCCCCTCCAAAAGTTCCCTAACTAGGTCATCCCTGACCCTAGGCATGGTGGTGCCACCCCTGGGTCCATCTGCAATTCTAGTGGGGGAGATGTCTTGGTCCCTGTTCAGGAATATGGAGACAAAGAATTTGTTAAAGAGTTCAGCTTTTTCATTTGCTGCAATCACCAGATTGCCAAGCCTATGCTGTAGGGGCCCCATGTTACCTGGTGCCTTCTTCTTACTTCCTATGTATTTGAAAAAGGACTTTTTATTATCCTTAATTCTGGTCACTAGCCCTAGCTCCATCTCTGCCTTGGCCTTCCTAACAGCCTCCCTGCAGTTCCGAGCAACGGAGGTGTAATCCTTCCTGGTGATAGCCCCTTGTTTGGTCTGTTTGTACGCCTTCTCTTTTGCCCTCAGGCATCCTTGGATGCTTTTGCCGAGCCATAGGGGCTTCTTAGCACTCCTGCCCTCCTTGGTGTGCATTGGGACTGACTCCCTTTGAGCTCAGAGGATCATCTCCTTGAGGAACAACTAGCCTTCTTGGACTCCCATCTCATTGAATCTCCGAGACCCCAATGCCTCTCCTACTAACCTTTTTAGCTTACAGAAGTTGGCCCTCCTGAAGTCAAGGACCTCTGCCTTGCTGCTTGCTTTCACCATCCTGAGCTGGACAGTAAATTCCATCAGGCGATGGTAAACTGTCGCCCAGGTGGTTGAGTACCCACAAACTCCTCACCAGGTTGTTGCCTGTAGCAAGGACCAAGTCCAGCAAAGCATTTCCCCTGGTGGGGACTATGCACCTCCTGGATTGGGTGCAGGTCCTGTATCCCGGCTAGGAACCTACGTAAGCGGTCGGACCTGTCTGACTCCTCTCCCAGCAGATGTCTGGGCAGTTTAGGTCACCCATGACAACAAGAGCCCTTGACTTTACAGCCACTGTGAACTGACCTGAGAATTCCAGGTCCAGCTCATCTCCCTGGTGAGGCAGTCTGTAGTAAGCATCCACTATCAAGTCCCTTTCCCCCCACCCCCCTTGCATTCTTACCCAGAGTGCCTCAGTTAGCCCCTCTTCTGACCTCATCCTGATCATTGAGGATGTGTATAGCACTACCCTCCCCGCCTCTTTTCCCTGCTGTGGTGAGGACAGCAGATGGTAATACTTTCCCTCCTGAAAAGTCACTTATCCTTTGATGATAATGTGTCATGGTGAGTACAGTCACCACTATAATAAGCCTGCCCAGGTCCCAGCCATAGGTCTACAAGTCCTCAATGGTGGAGTAGGAAGAAGAAAATGTTAGAATCTAAAAGGCTGTTAAGGTAGATGAAGGCTGCAGAGGAATGAGTTCCCTAATCATCTTGGTCTTCTTGCCATTAGATCAAGGTCCCGTTCTGTTAAGGGCACATAGAAGCTGATATACAGCAGCTTCTCCATGACAAAAGTCACACACAGTCATCTTCCATGAAAATAGCTTTTCTAGTACATTCCTCAAGCCCTTTGGCAACCAGATAATGATGACAAGATCAGTATTGTGAGGTCTGGAAACTCTTAGTCATGAACTGGAATGAAGGCAGTAGTTACAAAAAGGTTATTTAGCACTCAGATGAGATAGAAGTGTGATTCAGCACTGGAACTGGAACTGGAACTGACCAGTCCTATTCAGGATGCACTATGCTCACCCCACATGGGAAAGTGACTAGAAAAGGTGCCCTAAATATAACCTGTCTAATACAGTATTCTGTATTTGTTCCTAATAGGACAATTGCATCCAGTGGGATCACATTTATTGAGATTGAAGATACCAGCAAAGATGCACTGTCATTTTTGGGGCCTGAGACATTACAAACCTCCTGGATCACCCTAATACCCAGAATGCCCAGAGTGCTACACTGCAATCGTGGTCTGAGACCTCAGACAACACAACATTGATGTAGCTGCACTGAATGAGACCTGGCAACCAGGAGATAGACAGCTCAAAGAACATGGAGGCAACTATACCATCTTCTGAAAGAGTAAACAGGCAGGAGAATGCCAACTTTTCAGAGTTGGTTTTGCCATTGAGAATGAACTCATAAGCCAATCAATGAGTTCCCTATCAGTATTAATGAACACCTCATGACTCTCCATCTTAACCTGGAAAGGAGCCAATATTCCACCGCCATCTGTATGTATGCCTCGATCTTTGATGCTGCCAATGAAAGTAAGGAGGAATTCTGTGCTACCTTTCATCAAGTCTTTTCTGATGTTCCAGAGGGAGACAGATTTATTTTTCTAAGTAATTTCAATGCCAGAGTCAGAAGGGAACCTAACCTCTGGAACAGAAACATTGGCAAAGATGGAATAGGAAAGGGCAACTCCAGTGGCATCCTCCTCTTGACGAAATGCACAGAACATGGACTCATCATCACCAATACCCTGTTGTTCCAGAAAAACAAGCACAAGACATCATGGCAATACTTGCAATCTAAGCACTGACACTTGATTGACTATGTCATTGTCTGTGCCAGGGATCACAAAGATGTCAGCATCACCTGAGCTATGCTAGGAGCTGATGATTGCTGGACTCATCACTGACTCATCCACTTGCTTATGTCACTCAAATGATGGCTGCAGCAGAAGCAAGGCCAACAGAAGGCCAACACTGAAGGACTCAAGGGCCCAAGCAAGTGAGACCTCTTCCATCAGTGCCTCAATGAAAACCTGATAAATTCCAATCAACAATAATGAGATAATAAAGCAGCATGTGGGCTGTCCTCAAGGCCACTGTCATCTGCACCTGTGAAGAGACAGTTGGATTTTCTACCAGGAAGCATCAAGACTCATTTGTTGAGAACATTTTTAGTGGCTGGACATTTTAAAATCTGACGGTCCAGATGCCCTCCACCCACGGGTGTTGAGGGATCTGGCAGGTGTCATCGCAGAGCCCTTGGCCCGGCTGTATGAGCATTCGTGGTCATCTGGCCAGGTGTGAGGGGATTGGAAACTAGCTAATGTGGTCCCCAATTTTTAAGAAAGGGAGAAAGGAAGACCCAAGTAATTATAGGCCCATAAGCCTCACCTCGGTGCTCGGGAAGATCTTGGAGAGAATCATCAAGGAGCACATCTGTGGGGGGCCAGCAGGGGAGATCATGCTCAGGGGAAATCAGCATGGGTTCATCAAAGGCAGGTCCTGCCTGACCAACCTGATTCCCTTTTATGACCAAGTAACTAACTCTTTGGATGATGGTGTCGCCATGAATGTAGTCTTTCTAGACTTTAAGAAGGCCTTTGACACTGTTTCTCATCCCATTCTCATTAATAAATTAGAATGCTGTGGCATTGATGCCAGCACAGTTGGATGGGTAAAAAATTGGCTGATGGGGCACACCCAGGGAGTAGTGGTGGATGGATCATACTCAACCTGGCGAGATGTGAACAGTGGGGTCCCCCAGGGCTCAGTCCTCAGGCCTGCACTGTTTAACATCTTCATCAGTGACTTGGACAAGGGGGTTGAAAGCACGTTGTCCAAGTTTGCTGATGATACTAAGATGTGGGGCGAGGTGGACACACTTGAAGGGAGAGAGAGGCTGCAACTAGATTTAGACAGACTACAAAAGTGGGCAGATGAGAATAGGATGGGGTTCAACATAGACAAATGCAGGGTGCTGCACCTCGGGAGAAGGAATCCACACCATATATACAGCCTGGGGAGTTCCCCTCTTGAAAGCACAGAGGTGAAAAGGGATCTTGGAGTCATTATGGACTCCAAGATGAACATGAGCTGCCAATACCAGACTGCAGCCAGCAAGGCCAGCCATACCTTGTCATGCATCCAAAGATGCATCTCAAGCCGGTCCAGAGAGGTGATACTCCTCCTCTCTGCAACATTGGTCAGGCTGCAATTGGAGTACTGCATCCAGTACTGGGCACTGCACTAAAAAGGATGTGGCCAGCCTGGAGAGAGTTCAGAGGAGGGCCACCCATTTGGTGGGAGAGCAGCAGGACAGGCCCTATGAGGAGAGACTGAGGGACCTGAACCTATTCAGTCTTGGCAAGAGAAGGCTGAGGGGGGACCTAGTGGCTGCCTACAAATTCATCAGGGGAGATCATTAGCAAATAGGAAGAGCTCTATTCTCCCCAGCACCACCTGGGGTGAAGAGGAAAAAATGGTAATAAGCTGATGGAGAATAGGTTTAGGTTAGAGATCATAAAGCAATATTTTATAGTTAGGGTGGCCAGAATCTGGAACCAACTTCCCAGGGAAGTGGTCATCCCCCCTACCTTGGGCAAATTAAAAAAGAGGTTAGAAGATCACCTGTCTGGGGTCTTGTGAACCCAGCATTCATTCCAGCCTGTGGCAGGGGTTCAGGCTAGATGATCTGATCAGGTCCCTCCTGACCCTAACTACTATGAAACTATGAAACAACCAGAAGACCCAAGAGTTGATCCATCTCAAGCACAAGGCCTTTTGTGCATGGCAAAGTTACACCAACTCCAAGCAAAAGAAATTGAATCTTCAACAAGCCAAGACAGAGGTCTAAAGGAGGACCCATGGTATAAAGAACAAATAATGGTAAAACAAGGCTAAGTAGTTTCAACATCTCACTGACATACATGATATCCATGTTTTCTTCAGTGCCACCAAAGCCATCTATCGCCCAAGCACTCAGGGACCACCCTGCTTGAGACCTAAGGATGGAGGAGACCTGATCAAGGAAAGGGAAGGATCAAAGTAACCAGGAGGTGCACAGCCCCATCAGGGGAGACGCCTTGTTGGACCTGGTGTTGGCCACGGGTGATGACGTGGTGAGGAGGCTGCGGGTGCTTGACCACCTGGGCGACAACAATCATCACCTGCTGGAATTCACCATCCAGCGCAAGGTGGCAAAGGCCCGCAGCAAGGCAGCAGCCCTAGATTTCAGGAGGGCGGACTTCAATGAGCTAAGGAGAATAGTCGGGGAAGCACTGAGATCCTGGAGGAGAGGGGAGCCAGGTGTCCAAGAAGAGTGGTCACTCCTTAAGCAGATGATCCTCCAAGCCCAAAGGGAGGTAATCCCAACATAAATCAAAGAAAGCAGGAAGGCGGCTAGGATCTGGAACCAACTTCCAAGCAAAGTGGTGCTGGCTCCTACATTGGGGGTCTTTAAGACAAGGCTAGACAATCACCTTGCTGGGGTCATTTGACACCAGTACTCTTTCCTGCCACAGCAGGGGGTCAGACTAGATGATCTGCTCAGGTCCCTTCTGACCCTACTAACTATGAAACTATGAAAAGAAAAGGGAAAAGGGATCAAAGAAAAGGGAATCAAGGAAATCAATGCCTATTTAAAGGAGCATTTTAAAGACCTTCTCAATCTAGACTCTGTTGTTGATTGAAGAGTTCTCAACTCCATCGCACAACACCCAGTCATAGATCACCTTGAAATCCTTCCAACCCTTAATGAGGTGAGGAAAGCCATCAAGCAGGTGAAAAACAACAAGGCATCTGGAGTGGATGAAATCCCCGCAGAAATCTCAAAACGTAGGGGAAGGGAGCTCACATCACAGCTTCATGCCCTCATCTTAAGGATCTGGAATGATGAGGAAATCCCAGACGACCTCAGGGATGCCATGACTGTGACAATCTTCAAGAAAGGAGACAAGTCCAACTGTGGAGACTACAGACGAATCACCTTACTGTCTACAACAGAAAAGACTATTGTGAGAACACTTTTGAAATATCTCCTTCCATTTGCTGAAGAGCTTCTCGCAGAATTTCAGTGTGGGTTTAGGGCATCAAGAGGCACAAGTGACATGATTTTTACAGCAGAAACCTGGGAACAACATAAGCCTCTCTACATGGCCTTCTTTGAAGTGACCAATAATTACAGAAGAACATCAGTCACCTTCAAAACTGGATGTAAATCTCAAACACCCTATAACGCAGTGGTCTTTCTTAGCAAGGATTTGATTCTAAAAGTGAAAAGTGTTTGAATCTGGGAATTGGTTTTGGCCCATAGCTGAAATTATTTCTTCTTTAAACTCCATAGTATTATTCAGTTTTTCTGAGAAGGATGAAGAGATGTTTTTTTGGAGAGGATTTTTCCACCCTTGTTGTCAATTCCACCTCTCTGGGCCATGCCACACACCCCACATGCTGAGACTGGGTGCTGGATAGTAATGTAGGACATCCAGCCCAAAGGCCATATCTCTGACATGATGCTGTAGAAGAATAGCTAGATAATACTACACAGGAGACCTGCAAGCATATAATGAACTCTAATATGAATTCTGTTTGAATTCTTCACTGTAACAGATGGGCAATTTAGTTTGGTTTAGAGAAAAGGTGTTTGGCAGCTTTGAAAATGTGAATGTATTAAAGCCAAAGAGAGGAGCTGGCAAGACTGGAAGTCCAAGGAACATAGATAGACCTTTCTGTTCAGTATTAGTATTGAGCAGATTATCATTTTAAAAAAAGCTGTACCTCTAAATTATCTTCCTCCAGTCTCTCCTCACCCCTGTTGTTTGTTCCTGTTAAGCCTTGGGATTAGGAGGCCAGCAACCTCTGGGAATGCACTTTAGTACACTTTGCTGACAAATTTGTTATGGCCATCTGGCCTTTGGGCAGGTGCAAGGGGCCTTCAAAAAAGCCTGCTCATTGTTCACTGTGATTAAAAAATGGCATCTGTGCTTTGCAACAATAATGGGACTGACAAATGGATAAAAGCAAATGTTCTGTTTCATGCCATAGGGCTTCTTTTTTTTTTTTTTTTGAAATGCTGAAGGAGGACACGTTAAAGTAGGAAAACAGAGACACAATCAAAAATGACTGAAGCTCAGGTGACTTGAACACCTGGAGAAGTTAATCAGGTCAACTTTGCATTTTTCACCTATAAATTGAATGTCCCCTGTGATCCTTCATTCATACTGGAGGTTTACAAACAGAGCTTTGAAGGCAAAGCATGTGGTATAGGGCAAAAAAGTCTGTGAAGGCGGATGAAACATTTTTTTTCCCTATTAAACTTGGTGAGTCTAATGAAAGATGTACATGTAACTCCCCAGTGCGACTAGGTCTGTCAATCAAGACACCCTGGGAAGCTTCAGTAATTCAACCTAATAAAGTAGGAAAGTTTCTTCAAATCGTGTTTTAAGTCTGGCCATTGAAACATCAAGTATAGTCCAACACTGGAGCTGAGAGGCATACTTAACTAAATCTAACAGTCTGAACTAGTAGAATGAATACTTTTAGAAGGACACTGTTAGAAGACACCAATTCATTACGCCCAAGGTGTTTCATGAAAATATCTTGGATTGAACAAAAGCCTCAGCAAATTGTGAGTAGGTATCCATGGAATCCTGCCTGGTTTCTTGGTCAGTTGGAGAGCCAAGAAAACACAGAATATAAAGATTCTGTGGGATCACAGGCTTTTCAAGCTCACTCCAAAGAGGCAAGAGATGAAAGGGCCCAGTTACAGCTCAAATGCCCAGACTCAACTCTATGGAAAGAGTCTGGAAGCCCAGGCACAGTGGGGCTCTCCCAGAGCCACAGATCTTGGAAACTCTTGACTCCACAGTAGCGATCCTGGAAACTTGGGCCAGGACTCTATGGCCTTTCAAGTTACAGAGGTAGGAGCATGTCAGTCCCTGAAGTCTTGGGAGACCCTCCTCTAACTGTAGCTGACAGGATCTAGGTGTAGGTCTGCCTGAGAGAGCCTGGCTCTCCTGTGGTTGGCTTGCAGAGTCCATGGCTCCGGCATTTCCTTCAGGATTTTCTACCAGACAAGTAATTACTCTGGGAAATGGGAAATACATATTCAACTGCCCTTAAGATTAACAAGGCCTAGAACCTAGGTCTATTCCTTCCTACTATTGGACTAAAAGTAGAGTTGCTCCTTCTGCATGTTTAGCTAAACATCTCCCTAGGTCAGACTAGAATCCCAAGATGATACAGGAGGTATACAAAGTGCAGCCTGACATTAGCATTTACTATTTGCTGGCTGTAGTTGACTCTCTGCATACTCTTGAGATGCATAGGCTGACTCTGATTGTACACTGGACTGTCCACTGAGGGAATGGTGGAGCTATAAATCACTCTTCCACAAAGAAATAGAATTGGTATCTTGAGGTCAGGTTTTTTTAAATCCAGGAAGCCATATAACTTAGACTTCTAGTAGGCAGAATAGGATAAGAACAGTAATCAGGGAGGTAATTACAACACAAATCAACAGGGGCAAGAGGGTGGAAAAGCCCCCATGGCTCACCAAAAGCATACGGGGACATCTCCTAGCTAAAAAGGAGGCATACACCCAATGGAAGGGAGGGGCCATCACCAGGGAGGACTATACCTTGGTTGCTTGGGCCTGTAGGGGGGTGGTCAGGAAGACCAAGGCAGAGATGGAACTGGGACTAGCTACCCAGATCAAGGACAACAAGACGTCCTTTTTTAAATACATAGGGGGTAAAAAGAAAGTACCGGGTAACGTGGGGCATCTGGAAGACATGCTAGGAAATCTGGTCATCACACCACATGACAAAGCTAACCTATTTAACAATATTTTTGCCTCCATTTTTCTGAGCAGGGACCGGGTTACCCCCCCCCACCACCATGACTCCTGTAGGCCCCAGGGGAGGTGCACCCAGGCCTAGGGTCAGTGAGGACCTAGTCAGGGAACTTCTGGAGGGACTGGATGTGTTTAAATCAGCTGGTTCTGATGATCTCCACCCCAGAGTGCCGAGGGAATTAGCTGAGGTCATTGCAGGACCCCTGGCATGGCTTTATGAGCACTCATGGTGCTCTGGCATGGTGCCAGAGGACTGGAAAAGGACCAACATAGCTCCCATTTTCAAAAAAGGGAGGAAAGAGGACCCAGGAAACTATAGGCCAGTTAGTCTTACCTCGATCCTGGGTAAGCTTTTTGAGAGAATTATCCTGGC
>NW_017729034.1:60748073-60749934 GCF_001723915.1 Gavialis gangeticus
TGGGGGAGTCCCTGTTCCCCTGAGCACTACCAGGAGTGACTAGAAATAACAGTCACAAGCTGGCAGAGGGTAGATTCAGGCTAGATATCAGGAGGTGCTACTTCACTGTCAGGGCGGCTAGGATCTGGAACCAATTTCCAAGTGAAGTGGTGCTGGCTTCTACCCCGGGGGTCTTTAAGAAGAGGCTAGATGAACACCTTGCTGGAGTCATTTGACCCCAGTACTTTTTCCAGCCATGGCAGGGGGTCGGACTTGATGTTTTGCTCAAGTCCCTTCCGAACCTACCAACCATGAAACTATGAAACTACATGCATATAGAAATGATCAGTCTGTCTTCTTGAATAGCTAGCTGGATGTGCAGCATATTCCTCAAAGTAGAATTATTAATGGCTTTCTTTAGGCAATGTAATATTAGTATATTTGCCCTTAAAATAATAGTGTTTGGCATTTATGGTTTATTTTGTCTTTCAAAGTACACCAAATACTTTAAAATCAATAGCAAAACCAAAATGCAACTACTTTGTGGGCTAATAGGGCTTGCAAGGAAGACACCCAGTGCACAGAGCAGCATCAGAAATTATCAATGTTCTAAAATACTGACAGAAAGTATGCCACACAGAGATATTCATGGACTCTTTGGTTCTATGGTATAGTCTTGGAAGCCACATTATGTGACCTGCCCTTTCCATATTGTTTTTGTGACATCTGTCAAATCTGTCCAGAGAATGCTTTTTAAAACTCAGATGACATGCTATCTACTAACCCAGGTTCCTTTGCTTTCTTCAGAGTGAAGCCCTTTGAAGAATCCATTTGTGGCACATTGTGGAGCCACTTGTCTATCCTAAATTTCCCCGTTAACTGAAATTTTGAAGCCTTTTCCTGCATCTAGTTTTGTTGGCCTAGCATGCTATTTAGTTAAATGCATTCATCTTCTTCAGCAATCCCTTGCAGGATGATTGTCTTCCATGCTTGTCTTATCTGTGTGTCTGCAGATGGCTAATGAGGTCTTTCCAGGATTTGCAGACCTAGAGCAGCTTGGATGTTTATTTTCATGTGGTGTGGGTGGCATTAGATTCTTGATTTGGTCTGCAACACACTGTTTCTGCCATTCCTGCTTTTCCATCTTCTGTTGTTGTGAGAATCAAAAATACTACGAGCCCTGCAGCAAATTTCCTCCATTTGGGGAGGTTCTGGGTGATAGTATCCAATGAGTAGACATTGATGTTGCATTTTTTTAAGTTGGCCTTGAGGACCTCCCTGAAGAAATTTCTCTGCCCTCCTTTTGAGCATATGCCTTGGCTGAGGTGGGAAAATATAAATTGCTTCAGGAGTCTAGAACTGGACATCCAGATGACATGGCCAGCCCAAAAAAGTAGATGCTAGATGATTATTACCTCAGTACTCACTGTCAGGGGCTGATACCTGCTTGTTGTTCTGAAAAATTTTGTATTCTTTCTTCTCTGATCATAGTATCACAGAATCATAGACATAGGGTCGGAAGGGACCTTGTAGATCTTCAAGTCCGACCCCTTGCCTGAGCAGGAGAAAAACTGGGCTCAGATGACTCCAGCCAGGTAGGTATCAAACCTCTTCTTAAAGACCCCCAGGGTAGGAGCCAGCACCACTCCCCTTGGAAGTTGGTTCCAGATCCTAGCTGCCCTAACTGTGAAGTAGGTCTTACTGATGTCTAATCTAAACCTACTCTCCAACAACTTATGGCCATTATTCCTTGTTATGCCAGGGGGCGCTAGGGGAAACAAGGTCTCTCCCAAACCCTTCTGGTCCCCCCTAGTGAGTTTATAGACAGTCACCAGGTCCCCCCTCAGCCTTCTCTTGTGAAGGCTGAACAGGTTCAGGTCCC
>NW_017729034.1:60750147-60750822 GCF_001723915.1 Gavialis gangeticus
GCAGATGTGCTCCATGATGATCTTCTCAAAGAGTTTCCCTAGGATTGAGATAAGACTGACAGGCCTATAGTTGCCCAGGTCCTCCCTCCTCTGTTTTTTAAAGATGGGGACAACGTTGGCCATCTTCCAATCATCCGGCACCTGGCCTGAGCACCACGAGCGCTCATAAAGCCGTGCCAAGGGCCCTGCAATAACCCCTGCTAGCTCGCTCAACACCCTGGGGTGGAGAGCATCTGGACCCGCTGATTTGAACACGTCTAGTCCCTCCAGAAGCTCTCTAACCTGGTCCTCCCCAACCTGAGGTCTGGAGGCATTCCCCTCAAGTTCGTCTTGCAAGTCCTGATCCCTGCACAAGAAGACAGAGGTGAAGAATCAGTTAAAGAGGTCTGCTTTCTCCTCTGGCACAGCCACCAGATTGCCCAGAGTATCTTGCAAGGGCCCCACATTTCCTGGTGCTTTCTTCATCCTCCCTACATATTTGAAAAAGGGCTTTTATTATCTTTGATCTTGGACGCTAGTCCTAGCTGTATGTCCGCCTTAGCTTTCCTGACAGCCCCCCGACAGGCCCAAGCAGAGGTGGTATACTCCACTTTGATGATAGCACCCCCCTTTCACCGGGTATACACTGCCTTTTTGGCAATCAGGCATTCCCAGATGCCCTTGGTGAGCCAGGGG
>NW_017729034.1:60752375-60759430 GCF_001723915.1 Gavialis gangeticus
CTTGCCTTTAGGAGAGAGGTGAAGCCCATCCCGTCCCAGCAAGTCCCCTGCCCAAAAGCATAGGTCATTATCTAGGAACCCAAGACCTGCCTGGCGGCACCAGCTGCGTAAACGCCGGTTGACCTCACCAATGCAGGCCTTGTGTTGCCGTCCTCGCCTACTCACCGGAAGGAGAGAGGAGAATACCACCTGTGCCCCCGTCTCCTTAAACTGGTCCCCCAGAGCCTCAAATTCCTTCATAATGCAGTTAGGGTTGCCCTTGGCTGTGTCATTCATTCCCATGTGGATGACAACCATGGGGTACTGGTCTGCAGGTTGGATGTAGGCCGGGATCCTCTCCGTGATGTCCCTAACCCGAGCCCCAGGCAGGAAGCAGACTTCTCGCGCCATGGGGTCAGGCCAGCAGATGGGACCTTCCTGATGACTCTTCATTTCTAGGTATCATTGATTGGTTTCCTTGGGGCCATCATGCTGTCCATATTCTGTTTTGTCAGTGAAAATTCTATCTTCATAAACTTATCACATGCACACACCTTAATTTTGTCATTTCACTCCAAACCAAATATTCCAAGGATTTTTGCAAGTGGATACTGTAGCCATGGCCTATCTCTATTATGATAATAAAGTTTGGATATTTTTAATTTCCTAGGATGTGTATGGCTGTTGAACTCAGACACCCTGTCTGCCTTGAAGGATGTGAAACTGAGGGACAAACAGGCTTTTAGAAATCAATTAACCCTTGCCATTCCCCTAAACCCTTGTTCTAATACAATCTCTACTTTATATACAAACCAATTCCTAAAAGCATACCTCTAAATACCATTTTGTTAGTCGTCATCATCTTCCTACCATTTGTTCTTCATGTTGTGGGTCCCCATTTAGACCTCTGCCTTGGCCTATTAGAGAGTCAATTTCTTTTGTTTAGAGTGGCGGTCAGGCTCTGTTCTTGTGATCAATCAAGTCTTGGCTCTCCCAAGTGTTAGATAAACCCTTGACAGAGGCTGGATCATCTTGTATGCCCTACTGAGCTTCATCTGTGCTTAGTAAATTTGTTGCTTATGAAATCAATGAAATAGGCCATTTGAGGGCATACTCCAAATGCTGTAAAGCAGAAGTTACAACATTCAGTTGTAAAAGAATGTTCATCTGTGGACCCTTTCTTCATGAATTGCCTTCTTTTAGAAAGATTGAGTATGAAATCATTACACCTTGTTTTGGAAATAAGTTTCCTGTTTTTACAAGTGCAAATGAAGCTATCTGCATATCTGGCTTTTGATCAGGAGCTGCAGTCAGGTGATTAAGAATAAGACTGTACAAATGACTGATATTCTAGGCAGTAGTAAAACCAAAAAAATGGGTGAAGACTACATTGCATTCAAAAGCTTGTCTAACTTTATCCTAGCCATGTTGTTTGTCCAATAAAAATATCATCCCCAAAAAATCCTTGCCTCTCAAAAAAAATTTTGGATTATCCAATCAAATTTTTGTGGAATTTCTTGCAAAATGAAACACTTGATTTAGTTCATTTTGAAACATGAAATTAATTTCTAAGAATTTTTAACAAAAGTACAAGATGCTATAACCACAAAAAGACTTTAGTGCCATTCTGAAAATCAGTGGGAACAGTGGCGATGCACAGGACGTTCATGGGGGTGCATGTGCACCCCCCGAGAGTGCCAATGCACCCCCCAATGGCTGCGCTCACTGCTTAGGTGATGGACGGGGGGGCAGGTGGGAATGCCAGTGCCCCCCCTGCAAGCTCTGGCTGATCACTGCGCTGGCTGCAGTTGCTTTTGGGAATGGCTGTGGCCACTTCTGGGAGTGGCTGAAGTGATTGGCCAGTGCTTGCTCCCAGAAGCAGCTGCAGCCACTCTCGGAAGTGGCTGCAGCGAACGCAGTGATCGGCTGCAGTAATTGGCTGCAGCTATCAGTCATTGCAGGAACACTCAGGGGACCCCCCCAGACTGCAGGATCACCCATGGGGGACCCCCACTAATGGTCGGTGGGACTGGGTGCGGTGGGAGGCATATGCCCCCCATGACTAAGGTGGCACCAGTTGCCCATGAGTGGGAAGAAAAGCTGCTAAGAGATCCCTCTTAGATTTTAGTAGTTGGGAGATCTGCTAAAATGTGGAAGACCTGAACTCAGCTCCCTTCTCTGGCTGATTCAAACAGGGACATGGACAAAAGTCTGCCATCTCCCAGCGAAGCATGTTCATCACAAAACCATTGAATTTTTTCCGTATTATATAAAAGATTTATATTTTCATTTGACCAAAGTGAACAAGCAAGAATTACTCCATAATCCAGTGTTTAGCTTACTCACATGGAGAGGCCAGCTCATAGTCCCTACTCTAGCCAAGTTCAAAATTGGGTATTCTGGGTTCATCTACACGAGGTGTTTCTTTGGAGTTGCCTGATTAGCTCCACAGTAAAGTCTCAGCATCTACACATGCTCCCCTATTAGGCTGGAGTAAATTAATTAACTCCACTGTACGTTAGTATTTGTAAACACAAGCGCTATCATGTGGCAGTGTAATTTAGTGTACTGCAACACACACGTAGATGCTCACAGGGCTGGCAAGGGCATGAGGGTTCTTCAGTGCAAAGCTGCCTGATGGCTAGCCCCACACTAGAGCACCTTTGTGCCCCACCCAGCCCCACCACATCACATTGAACCCAATCAGCCTCACCTCAGCCTGGCAGGATGATTCACCAGGTCCCCTACCAGCCAGAGCTGCTGCACCCCAGTCCAAAGTGCTGTAGTCCTGGGCGCACATGTAGACCACATTCGCACATGCAGGCATGTGCATTTGCAGCAGCTCAAATAGCAGCAGCACAAATTTGTGCCAGAGATTTGTGCATTAGCACACATGCCTGAACATACACTTTGGTGTGGGGCAAATTGTACGACCTGGGGCAAACTCATAGATTCATAGATGCTAGGGTCAGAAGGGACCTCAAAAGATCATTGAGTCCAACCTCCTGCCACTGCCAGGAAAAAATGTTGGGGTCATGTAACCCCATCCAGGTGCTTGTTCAGTCTCCTCTTGAAGACCCCCAAGGTATGGGAGAGCACCACCTCCCTTGGAAGCACCTTGATACTGGATTTTCCGGTATCAAATTTAGAGTCTTCACTATAAATATGAAGTGCAGGGAACATTTTTTTGTTTGTGGTGTGCCTCTTGTGGCATCTTAAACTGCTTTGAGATGCCACAACAGGCATATGCTCGCTTGTCTGGATGCATCTGTAAATGCTGTACCCAGGAGCAATAAACTCCATCTTAAAATGTGCCAGAGTGTATTCAGGTGCCTTAATACCACATGTAGATGCATCTTCTGGCAGCCTGATTGTTTTGTTTTTTTTGAAACATGAACATTTTCAAAAATCCCCATTTCCTATTAAAAGTGCTAGTCTAGGGGAACTGGCATCTTTTAATGGAAAAGTATTTCATCAAAAGAATCTTGACCTTCTCTAATTTCAATAGAGGGGTAGTGGTTCATTCTTCTCTCCTCTCCCCCTACATTTATAATCCCTCAGATGACCTCCTCTCTCATTCATGATCTCATAACAACCTTGTGACAACTACAACACTTACTTAGATGAAAAATTATCCAATATATATTTTAGCTGACTATAATACAGCACAGTAGCTGGAAACAAAGAAAGCTAGTACCATGTGACTTGCTAGTTGTCTGCAAACCACTGATAGTCATGGACTACAGTTTGGGAACCATTAAATTAGATAATGTTTACAAAGGGCTTTGAAGATGTAATTGCTATCTAAGCGCTAAGTATTATTTTTATTTTGCTACCTAGCAAAAAACAAAGCATGATTATATGACACTTTATACATAATACAGGAAGATATATTTTCCCTCATTTTGGTTAGAAGGCCATGGAACCAGAAAAGGAGAAAATCATTTTCATTGTGTTTAAAGTAGGAAAGAATGTTCAAATAACAGGCAAAAAGACACAGAAACAAATAGGAAAATATAAGGGTGTAGATGAGCAAGTGGCACCTGCCCAAAGATTGGTTGTGGGAATTTTATTCCATTCAGCTTGGATCCAATGCTACCTCATTCTGATTCCCTTCCAATAGAATTGCTGAATAAAGTACTGCATCAGGTAACAAGGGATGACAGATCGGCCTGCAACTGAATCTTTTTCTCCTTAAAAAGTTATGTATCATGCTGGAAGCAACACCCTCAATATTCTCCTTTCTGTACACTGGAAAGCAGAATTGTTAGCCACAAACATTCAGAAACAATGAGACTGATGTACTCATTACCTTTCGAAACAGGAATACATTTTGATTTTGACTTGACTACGATCTGTTTTTAAATACTTACATAACCCCTTTACCAAAGGAACTAAGAACTTCTTGGTTTTTAAAGCATTTATCTTTCCAAGAACCCTGCAAAGTAAAGTATACTCATTGTCCTTGTAACAGAGTGCATCTCCAGGGGTAGTTGTGACATCAAAATGTGTACTAACGTTATAGCTGGTCGCTATTGAATTCTAATTTGCACATGTAGCAGGCTCTCCCCTATGGCTGGGAGCCCCATTAGCTGATGGGGCTCTCAGCCACAGGAGTGAACCATGCCCAGCCAGGGCTGGGATTCTCCACAATCTCCCAGCCCCAGAGATGTCTGGAGCTCCTGGGACTGGAAGAACATAATTGTCATGATCTCCCAGCCTCAGAGGTCAATGAAACCCCTAGGGCTGGAGAATTGTGGCAGCAGTGATCTCCCAGTCCCAGGGCTTTCACACACCCCAAAGATTGGGGGAGCATGGCAGCTGCAATCTCCCAGCCCCAGGGTTGAGTGGGGCACTCCCATGGCTGGGAGCTCCTTGGATGAGGGGGCTTCCAGCAGTGGGAACTTGCTTTTTGCTGGTGCAGGGGGAACCCAGGATCAGGCTCTCCTGCACAGGCAATAAGGGGCAATTGGATATAATGTGCAGTCCCATCCTGCTGTGCATGTGTGCCCAACTTCCCTAAATCCAAAATTAATATTTGAAGCACTTGAACATCTACAGCTTCAGCTTCTGGATTTTGTTCATATTCTTAAACTTTTATTTCCCCTGAAACCAGATCCCTGTGAGAGGGTGTAATCAGGAAGTCTACAAACCATCATTTTTCATAAAAGTGTGTAATCACAGGACTACCTCTGCTAGTGATTTAAGAAAAACATGAACTATAGCAAGACTGGTGATAGAACTGTAGGAGTTAGCTGTACTGGAGACATTGATTTCAGTATCAAAAGTTCTGATTAAATATTGTTAAGGTTTCATCCTCCCAGAAGCACCAGCTTCTAATAATACATCACAAGATAGCTTCTAGGTATATGGTTTTCCATTATTTTGTTGGTTATGCATGCATTTGATGAAAGTGGATCCAATTCCAGATTGGGAATACTTTGCAAGTATAGTTGGAATCTTTTTGCAGATAAGCCCAGAAACTATGAGTACTGCTTATTAAACTACCCTACCAAGGATTAAGTATCTAACCATGATTGCAGCCCTCCAAGTGCATTGATACAAGTGTAATTAACTAATAATAATACCTAGCTCTTATATAGCACTTTTTATCTGTAGACCTAAGAAGCATATTACAGAGGGAAACAGTATTATCCTGATATTATAGGTGGGCAACTGAAGCATAGGTGTGTGCACTGATTAGGAAGCAGGGCAAGGGCTGCATTTGGAAAGAAGCTTAAGGGTCATATGATCCTGTTTTTAAACCATTCCAGCCACATGCCTATCCAGCCTCTTAGAAGCATCCAAGGAATGGGATTCCATAGCTTTCCTAGGCAGCTTGTTCTATTGCCCTGCTGTTCAGTGGTGACATGTAGAGGGTGCATGTGCACCCCCTGAGAGTGCAGTCGCACCCCTTGATCAGCAACATTTGCTACATCCCCTGGGCAGCAAGATTGGCCATGGGGGAACCGCCGCCCCAGGCAGCGAGACTGGTTGCAGGGGGAGGCGGGGGTTGTGCCCCCCCTGACTAAAGCAGCACCAGTTGCCCATGCTACTGTTCTTATAGTTTAGAAGTCTTTATGGCTATAATTTAAGCCTATTGGCAGATGCCCTGGCCACTGTAACAAAGAAGAATAATGTTCTTCCACCTCCCGTGTAAAAGCTTTCATATACTTGAAAACCAATATCTAGTCCACCTGAGATTAGAATTCAGGTCCGTTGAGTCCCAATCTGGTGCTCTATTTTCTTGGCCACTCACTGCCTCTCCAAGAGTGCTCTGCACAGTGATCCATTCATGCTTATACGGGTGTTGGTTTGAGGTCTCAAAACATTGCTGTTGCCTTCTGTGTTCTGTTTAATATTGTACCACTGCTTATATAGGTCTTTTTTTTTTCCATTCCATGCACATTGTGTACTTAACTTGATCACATTCCTTTACTTTTTGGCAATGCATTTTTAAATGTCGGCTGATTTTTCAAATTCCCCAATTAAAGTGAGAATAGGGGCAATACAAATTAAATGCATTTAAAAAATGCAGAGATCTATATGATGCCCTCCCTTATCCTTCAGTCTTATGTTTACTGTCCTATGCATATAACTGTGTCTATTAACGAAGGCCTCGATTCTCCAGAAATACCCATGAAGATAGCCTCTTGTACGAGCCATCCATTGTATTCAGTGGAACTGCTCAAGAGTAAAGTGAAGCATGCAATCAAGTGATTTTAGAATTGGTACACAAGGCTATTATCCTCATAGGTTTGCATATAACAGATAAGGAAGGTATTTCCAGAGTGTCTAAGGATGCAGGGTGCCCAATTCCCACTGAAATTTTGGAAATATCACCCTTAGGTTGCTAGTTCTTTCTGTCACCTCTCTGTGGAGAAGGCGTTCACTTCATGAGTGCAAGTGATTATTGGAAATAGAGGGATGGTGGTCTAACTTGAGGCCTCTACATTTTCAGGAGATTCTGAGCACTCAGCACCTAGTGAAAATGAGTTACTGCCTGACTATAAAAGAAAATGCTAATGGGTTTTTATAGCAAGCAAGCATAAAGTCAATACACTTCTGTGGTGGAC
>NW_017729034.1:60764430-60767073 GCF_001723915.1 Gavialis gangeticus
TAGAGGGTTGGGGGTATACAGTGAATGTATGTTGATTTACAGAGCCATTTGATTTTTTTTCTTAATAATGTATGAAACGGTAATTTTTAAAAGTTTTAAAATGGAAAACTACATTCCCCCATGCCACCATGCTTTCAGTGCAAAAAATTCAGCAGTTGTTCTTTTAACGTCTGCATCATATTTTATTTGAAATCAGGCTATAAGACATTACTTGTTCTTGGCTAAGCTTTTCAATGAGAGTTGCGTGCTTAACTCCTTTACACTCCTTGGAAAATTTAAGCCCTTGGGTAGGAACTTCTGACTGGGCTCAGAAACAGAAATCAGTGAAAGTTAAAGTCTTGCCTAGTACTTGTGTAGAGCTGTAAATTTATTTAGACCTCTCTGAGTAGCACAGGTTTTGGGCAACGCAGCAGTGAACAGTTGGCCTCACTGCTGCTCCCATTACAACCAGCTCAAAAGTAGCAATTGTGGTATTAGCGCAACAGTGAAAATTGTCAAAAGACCCTTAGAGCATGTGTTGATTTCAGTGGAGGGCAGACTATCCTCAAGGTTTTCCTGCTCCAATACTTGACTTAGCATAGCTTGACTATGCATGTGTCTGAACAGCACACCTTCTGTTTTCCTTGTTTTATGTATTCAGCCTTGTTGACTGAAGCAATACATCTTCCACTCCAAACTAAATTCCAGGGAATCCTTCTTGGCACTTTCCATGGCAACCCCTATTTCCATAACCTTTTTTAATGTGTTTGAACAGTGTGTTGTTGCTAATCATGCCTGAATATCATAACTGGTGTTCACATATGGTTAATGGCTTCAACCTTTTGATTATTCCTCTCAAACATGATGGTTTAAAAAATGCCAGACAATTTTAATTTTTTTTTATTTATAAACTTGCTCTCCCCCACATCTCCCCAGAGGTTTTCCCTGCTCTGGACTGTCCATATTTGTTTTCTTACTGGTTTCTGCATGTTGTTGTCATTGTTGGATTGGCTCAAAGGTAGCTTTTCCTGGCAATGAAACCTTTATTTGGAAGCTTGCACTTTTGTTGTCTTCCTAAGAAATTTTCCATCATTTCTGGCAGTTTTACGTTTAGTTTTATGAAAGAGAAAATTCTGTTGTGACTGACATTCCTGTTCAGTATGTTTCAGATATGCTTTTTCACTTTCATTATAAGTTAAATTACTTTTTAATGGCACATTTGGTTATTTACTAAGTGTTGGGTAGATTATTTTAAAGCCAGTTTTAATTCAGAGGTTTGGTTCTCCAGAATGGAATGAAATCCTTTAAGATATGCACACTCCTCAGACTAATGGGGGAGGATAGAATTGTTGACATCCCCGTGGAATATAGATGATGAGCATTAATTGTATTTATTATTATTGTCAGAATCTTGTTTTGAGAAACCTCTCTTTACTCATGTAAGTAGCTTTTCATCACAGAAGTAATCCAAACAGAGTTAATAGTTACATACACACGAGACTGGAGTACAGTACTCACCTGAGTGAAAGCTTTCAGCACTAGAAATGGCATTATTTTAAAGTATAAATGTAAATAATTCCTTGCTCATGTGCAAGGCTACTATCCTGTTTCCCCAGGCCAGGAAGGCTTGCTGCCACACCCAAGTGTCTTTCAGTGTTTCTTTTAAGCAATCCTTAGGAAAAATAAAAGAGAACAAAATAGAATTATAGAAATCATTTAAAAAGTAGTGTTGGAAGGAACCTCCAGAGTTTATCTAGTCCAGCCCCTTGCCTGAGGCAGGATCATCCCTGTTCAAACCATTCTATACAATTCCATTGTCTAACCCATTAGCAAAACAATACAGTCAACCCTGATAAAATGCAAGACATAACACCCTAACCTGCTACAGGTAATGTAGGAGGGCCACAGCAGCCAATGTCCTGCTGCTGCAAAGGTGGTTAAAATTTGCTTGACAGATCCAAGAAAGAAGGCCATGGTCCCTGCTACAGAAGAAGGCAAAACACCCCTTGGCCTATAACAATCTGACCATGGGGTGAAATCACTTCCTGACCCCAAGTATTGTGATCCATCTGACCCTGATCTTGTCCCCCCACCCCACAAGACCATCTAACCAAGAATCTGGTCCAGGAGCAGCATTGACATACCCCAGTCAAAGTCCCCAGCTTTGACTGTAGCCAACAAGCTATTAATGCTTCTGAGAAAGGTTAAAAAATTCCCCGATGTATGCAGCAGCAGAAGCAGGAAAAAATTCCTTCCTAGCCCCATGTGACAGGCAGAAAATCCTAGTGGGGATCAGTAATACAGACCAAGTCCCCTACTTGGAATGAGCAATGGCAAAACATATCCTATCCCACTCAATTTGCACACCTTGGGATTTGACTATGTGAGCGACAACATCAGGACAAAAAAGGTCAAAACATGTCTTTTCAAGAAAAGAGTAGCAGATGACTCCTGTGTATGATCATGGGATGTGTTACAGTAAATGAGAAAGAAGTAATCCAATTTGTGAGAAGACATATTGCATACTAATTGGCATGCATGCTTGAAAGTTTGTGCAACAGTTCAGCTAGTCCATCAGGGAACTGATAGGCAAGATCCCCTGGGAGGCATTCTGATAGGGAAAGGAGTCCAGGAGAGCTAGTTGTATTTAAAGAAACCTTACCA
>NW_017729034.1:60772073-60775208 GCF_001723915.1 Gavialis gangeticus
GAGTAGCAGATGACTCCTGTGTATGATCATGGGATGTGTTACAGTAAATGAGAAAGAAGTAATCCAATTTGTGAGAAGACATATTGCATACTAATTGGCATGCATGCTTGAAAGTTTGTGCAACAGTTCAGCTAGTCCATCAGGGAACTGATAGGCAAGATCCCCTGGGAGGCATTCTGATAGGGAAAGGAGTCCAGGAGAGCTAGTTGTATTTAAAGAAACCTTACCAAGGGCACAGAAACAAACCATCCTGATGTCCAGGAAGACTAGCAAGTATGGCAGGAGACCAGCTTAGCTTAGCAGGAATATCTTCATTGAGCTAAAACACAAAAATGGAAGGTTGCAAGAAGTGGGAACTTGGATAAGTGACTAGGGAGGAGTATAAAAGTATTGCTCCGGCATGCAGCATTGAAGTCAGAAAGGCCAAAGCACAACTGGAGTTGCAGCTACCAAGGGATATGAAACATGGGTGACCGGTGCCTCCTGAGTCGGGGGGAACTTCCCCGTGGCCAGTCAGCAACAGGGGGGGGAGGGTCCTCCTGTGGCCTATCACATTGACCCAGAAGTGGCAGCAGTGTGCTGCTGGTATTTCCAGTGCACCACTGGCACTTCCAGGTGGGCGTGATCAGCCATGGGGGGACCACAGGGATCACTTCTCCTGGCACCCCCACTCCATGGCCAGTGCTGTCAGGGGGGACACCAGCACTCTCGCCTGCCCTGCCTGCCCAGGAATGCTGGCTGTCAGGTGGTGCACCAACACTCTCAGGGGGTGCACGTGCACCCCCATGCACCCACTATGCATCACCACTAATTTGAAGGGTAACAAGAAGGGTTTCTACAAGTATGTCAGCAACAAGAGGAAGACCAGGGAAAGTGTGGGTCCCTTGCTGAATGAGAGAGGCAACCTAGTGACCTGATAAGGAAAAGGTTGAAATACTTGGTACCTTTTTCACCTGAGTCTTCACAGGCAAGGTCACCTCCAAGACTACTGCACCTGGCAGCCCAGTTTAGGGAGGAAGTGAGCATTTGAAAGTGGTGAAATGACAGGTTAGGAACTATTTTAAAAAGCTGGACATACACATGTCCATGGGACTGGACAGGATGCACCAAAGGTTGCTGAGGGTGTTGGCTACTGTGATTACAGAGCTGCTGGCCATTATCTTTTAAAACTTGTGGTAGTTGGGAGAGGTACCAGATGATTGGAAAAGGGAAAATATAGTGCCCAACTTTAAGAAAGGAAATAAGGAGGATCTGGGTAATTACAAACTGGTCAACCTCACCCCAGTACCTGGAAAAATCATGGAGCAGGTAATCAAGGAATTCATTTCTAAGCACTTGGAAGAGAAGAAAGTGATTAGGAAGAATCAGCTTGGATTCACCAAGGGTAAGTCATACCTGACCAGCCTGATTGCTTTCTATGATGAGATGATCAGCTCTGTGATGTGGGAAGCGCAGTCGACATGTTATACCTTACCTTTAGCAAGGCTTTCGATATGGTTTCCCAGAACATTCTCATGAGCAAGCTATGGAAGTAAAGGTTGGATGAATGGACTGTAAGATGGATACGAAACTGGCTGGATCATCAGATTTAAAGGGTAATAATCAATGGTTTGATGTCTAGTTGGCAGCCGGTATCAAGTGGGGTGCCCCAATTTGGGCTTAGTTAGTCTGCAGAAGAGAAAACTGAAAGAAGATTAAATAGCAGCCTTCCACTACCTGAAGGCAGGTTCCAAAGAGAATGGAGCCAGGCTGATTTCAGTGGTAGCAGATGACAGAACAAGCAGGAATGGTATAAAGTTGCAGCAAGGGAATTTTAGTTTAGATATTAGAGGAAAAACTCTCACGAGGAGGGTAGTAAAGACTTGAACAGGCTGCCCAGAGAGGCTGTGGAATCTCCGTCGTTGGAGGTTTTTAAGACCTGGCTAGACAAAGTCTTGCCTGGGATGAGATAGTTGGGGATGGTCCTGCTTTGAGCAGGGCGTTAGACTAAATGACCCCCTGAGATACATTCCAATCCTAATTTTCTATGATTCTATGGTTCCACTGGAAACTAGTAACATCTACAATTCCTCCAAAAAGTACATAGGCCCGTTATCACTCATCAACTGTAACAGTAGCCCAATATTCTTCACACTAACTGTAAAGAATTTTTCCTAATGTTGAACCTCAAACTCCTGGGAGACCATTTCAGCCTCAACATTAGGAAAAACTACTTCACAGTTACAGTGTCCAGACTGTGGAATAAGTTCCCTCCAGAGGTGGTGCAATTGCCTAGCCTGGAAATCTTCAAGAGGAGACTGGACAGTCACCCTGATGGGGTGACCAAGGCTATGACCAAGGGTGCAGATAAGCTAAGCCTAGATTGCACTGAATTTGCTGACATGCAGCACACAACTTTGCTGTTCTTGCCAGTGTTTTTTTTAAGGATTTGAGATGCCTTCCTCATTGATTCTAGCTCATTCCAGTTCACTCTCAGCTTCTCTAACCAAGATCAGCCAAACAGCAGTGGATCATTTCTTTCAATCACATACAAGAGTAAATTGACCAACTGCCCATCTAGTTGAATTATTGCCTGAAGTGCCCCTTTTGGGATCACCTTTTCCCTAGTGTCAGTCTTCATAATTATGAGGGTTCTCTCCAAAGTTACCTGTAGCAAAGTCTGAGTTTACATAGATGCAGGTATTAGAGAAAGATCAGCCCCCATATTATGGAGTTGCCTCCATTCCTACCGGGTCTCCTTCAATTAAGGCTGTGACCCCAGTCCTGTCTCATACCACTACTCAGATAGCACTTACACTTCTAGGTCTTGGTCAGCAGCACTAGAACTCTGGTATTCTTCCACAGTATACATTCTGGATTTATGTCCCCTTCTGGGTTCCTTACTTTTATGCTTTCTTGGGTGAATGGCTTCAAAGTGTTACTGGTTTCTGAAGTGTGTGACAGGCCACAACAGTGTGTCCTGTTCTGTGCCACTTCCTGCAACTGGCCTGACATGTCCTGCAATTCTTTTCAGTGTGCATGCTTTATGTAGAATGGCCATAAGGAAAGTCCCTTGTTTTCTGTATTCAGCCCCATTGGCTCAACCAGTGCACCTTCCATAGTTTCATAGTTTCATAGTTTCTAGGGTTGGAAGGG
>NW_017729034.1:60775219-60780726 GCF_001723915.1 Gavialis gangeticus
AGAAGAGAACACATGCTTACCTTTAGGGGAAAGATGGAGTTCCACCTTTCCCCTAAAAGCTCCACCTTTCCACTCCACACTAAATTCCAGGGAATCCTTCTTGGCACTTGCCATGGTAACCTCTATTTCTATAACCTTTTTGACACAGTAACATTTGAATTTCATTATTGTGCAATACTGCATCACCTAATCTCATAGGGCATCACCCAAGAGTTGTACAAACTGACCATGCCCTGAAAACTTTTTTTAAAGCAGCCACAAAGTGTATTACTGATCCTTGAATTTGTTGGTGGAATTGGTAACATTCCACAATCACTGATGGGGTAAGGGAAAAATGCTCTTGCATTGCTATAGAAATTTCTACAGTGGTGGAATGTCTTGGCATGGTTGGAGGTAGAAGGGCCTGGCACGGTTGGAAGTAGAAGGGCCTTAAGAGCCTGTATGTCCTGAAACCCATCATTGTCCACAAGGTTTCAACCCACAGTCCTTCTGGAATAGAGCTACAGGTAACAAAGTGTTGAAACTGGTAAGCTACACTACTTAATTCTTTTGATTTTAATTAGATCCACAGATCCACCAATATTGCCTAATGTAGGTATTACTGGAGCATTGATCAATATATACTTCTAACACAAAGGGTTTGCTAAAGCATTGGCCAGAGTAGGTCTGATTAGTGAACCTGACTGCTGCATTTTTGACTTCTCTTGCCAATTTTTCTGCTGTGAGCAGCTGCAGAGTCTACCTGGGTACTCGTATTAAGTCTCTTTGGTGCATATGGAGTAATATCGAACTGTTTCCTCCTGTCCTGTATCATTTAAGCTGCTCCAGGCACCAACACAATGAAGATTCCATCCTCTTCACCATCCTTCTTCACAGTAAGAACAGGGTGTATTGGCTTCTTACTCTGTACAGGGGGACCTCTTTTTATGAGAATCAGAGTTTGCCATATTTAAAGAGTTCCTGGAGCAAAGTTGATGTACAAGGCATGTTTTTCTGAAACCAGCAGGGCCTACCAGTAGAGGAGGAGTAAAAATATACCACTATAGCTCATCCAAGATCCAGGAATGCTTCTTTGGGAACCTCCGGCTTCCTACCTAATAAAGCAGATGCTAGACACAACATAAAATTGGTAGGAAACTATCCTGTGAAAATCCCACATCAGGGAATTTCATTTGAATCAGAGCCCTAATGTTTTTCTGTTTATCTATTTTTTCCTTGAATTATCTAACTCTCTTGTGTCTGTAAAATTTAGCTAGAAATCTTGTAAGAACAAGCTTTCTCATGAGATTCCCAGCACTTTAATGCTTCCTGTCAGGCCTACAGATACCACAAGAAGATATTTTCACATGGAACCACAGGCTTGCATATGTCAAAGTTTTAAACCTCAAAAAAATGTATTTTGAGTAGATAGATGTACATGAAAATGTGCACGCTTAGCTGTTTCTGAAATTACCTCCTTTCTCAGTGGCAAGTACCTTAAGAACAACTAACAGCCAAAAAGGTGATAAGCATTGCACTCACAGTAAAACTCTGATCCAACAAGCTCCTGAGCATTGTTGCTGCAGTACAAGACTTGTATTAGCATATGCATAAAGGCTTTAGTAGATGAAAACCTCACAGGATGGAACCCTTAAGATTCTGTAGGAGCTGGTTTTAAGGTAGCTGGCTCATATGCCAAGACAATCTGGTTTTCATATTGATAATTCAATATAGAAATTCCCTAGCTTTGAGAGAGGCAAGGATTTTGGGCAATATATTTTATTGGACCAACTGTATAGTTAGGGTTAAGTTAGAAGCTATCAAAAGCAAGACATTTTTCATCAGCTGCTGATGAAGAATGCCTTGCCTTCAAAAGCTGTCTAACTTTATCCTAACCATGCAGTTGGTCCAATAAAATATATCACTCTACAAAAATCCCCTTGCCTCTTGCATAATTCCTGGACTACCATGCCTAAAACATCATTCCAACAACAGTTTTGAAAAGAAAGCATATAATTGGTTAAAGTCATTTAACTAAAAAAACCTCAAACTATTCTAAGTAAATGCTATTAGCACAAGAACAAAGAATATTTTGCACTCCTTTACATTTTACGTCAAATGGTTTAGTTAATAATCTCATCTCTTCAACTTGTTTCATGTAGAGGGCATTTTAAGAACATTATTTATATATCAGTGCAGTTTTTAAAATATCAGACTGGCAAATGATATTCAAAAGGCTATTTGTGCTTAAAACCTTAAAACATGCACACACTCACACACGTATTTTCACCCAGCATGTATTTTCACACAATCTTTCGCTAATCTATACTTAGTAGCCAGTGGTAGATAAACAAACTGAGATAAAATAACAACCAACCTGGACATTTGCTCCAAACTGGTATATGAAGTTGAAATGGGTAAACTAGTTCAGATAAATTAAACATGAACAAAAAGATAAAATGTAAGGTATGAGAAACCTAGGGGGACTTTTGAGATTATACCAAGTCAATCTGTATATTCAGTAGGATTATTAAATCTTGTCTCTAGAAGTATAATCTGTTAAATTAGAGTGGAGGACTATTGGCTAGTCTACATAGAGTCTGAATGCTGATTTACTGCAACTAAATCAATAAGAAGCTCATTTACGTAGGAAAATTGACCAGAGCATCTAGGAAAGAATACATTCTAAATGATTCTACAGTACCTATTTCACAAAAGCTCCCCTTGAACACTGTTCTGGAGCAAAAGGTATTTTAATAAAGATGATGAATATGCTTCTAAAGCACAGTATTCTGATTAATTTCCCACTGCCAACTACTGCTTAAAGACCTCAAATCTTAATGTTCAAAAGACAGTGGTAGGAAAATAGATTCTTTTGTGAAGAATCCATAGGTTGATTACAAATATCTGAATACTTTATTTGAAAATATCATTCAACCATGTATAAACATAGCAAATTGATGGGAACAAATCCTATTTTTGAATAACAGGTCAAGTCCTCATTCACAATTTAAACAAAATCAACATAGGGGCCTTAATCTGAGATAAACATTCCTTGTTGGGATGTATCAATTGATTTCTAGACCAGTTTAATTAAACAGTATTCAAACGGTATTGTTTAATAACTGTATGCAAAAAACAAGGCCTACTTGTCAAGAAATATTTATTCCTGTTTCTACTATTGACTTACTCTTTGGCTTTGGACAATTCCCATGCTAAATTCTATGGGTGTTTAGTCTGTCCTTTTGTAAAATGGGGAAAACAGTATCTACTTTAAAAAGTGTTTTCAGATTGTCAAAGAAAAGGTGCTAGGTAACTGTAAGGCAGTATATCTTACAAGCACTGCTATTGGTGATAGCCAAACAGGCTCCACTGACTCTGGATTTTTTTTTGGAAGGTTTAAGGGAGGAAGCACAGCATTGAATAATCCCAGTGTTCCTGTTTCATTGCTACCTTGAAACAGGACAAAAATGGCTGTGAGCCCATGGATAAATGAAACCAGACTGACAACATGGACACTAGGTCAGCTGGTGGCAGGAAGATCTGTGGTAAAAATAGCTGTGGGAGAAGAGGGATATAGGGTTGATCAGAATACTGTATAATCTAAAGCTAGCAGTATATACGTTTCTCTAGCATGTGTGCGCCATTGGGACCTTCATTCATGTCACTTCTGGCCACAGTTTCCTGTTATTGGTGCCTGAATAGAGATGGTTTATGAATTACACAGTCAGAGGAATTAGAGAAGAAAAAGACCTATTGGCATGTCCTGTTCTTCTGCCTGCCAGATAGATTTGTCTTTATATTTTTATGTAAATCATTTCTTTATACTATTCTTTTAACAAATGCAAAATAAATTTTCATAGATAATTTAAACAAACTTATTGTGTTGCACTGCTGTGTTATATAAAAATGCTCCAGGATTGAAAATGAAAAGTATAGTATGTATGTCTGTTCTGGAAAAAAGATTAGTTTGCGAACAGTTGTAGCATATTAAGATTGTTGCTCTCTTCAAAATTTTAAATAGGTATGAAAGGATGGCTATTCTCCTTTCCAAAAGCATCAAAAGTATGTATAGAAGGAAATGCCTATATAAAACATAGGAAGCTGGAAGCTGTCTGGGTCAGTCGCAATAGGTGTTGTCTCTTTGAACTCAAGGCACCACTCATTAGACTCAAGGCACCCCTCAGAAAATGCGAGCTTTAAGCTTTCACTTTTTTTTTTTACTACAAAGAAATAATATAGCAACTAGCAAGCCTCCTGTTGCAAAGAACAAGAGATCAGGAATGATTTTGAAACTAGAGAGTCCTATTTGAAATCTCTGGGTTTATCTTGTGAATCATGTGTAGGTTTTTGCACATTTAACATCGCTAATATTGCACAGTGGGACAGGGGCTTCCCGAGGCTAGATCTCATGTTAGCCCATGCACCTGCCTAGGGCAATCTGCTCTGACTTGCCTGCTATGACTTGAATGTTACTCTGATATAATAAGTGGGAGGCTACCCACACACTACCCCAATGCCAGGGGGGTACTATCCATGGCTCTGAACCTTCCCTACACTGTGGCCCATGCCCCACAGATAGCATCCAGATTGGTATTGCTCCCCAGTCGTAGGCCAGGGAAAACTCAGTCCTTTGCTGGTCTCTTTCATACACACTCACTCATGCTACCCCCACCTCACAAGGGACTCTTGCACTCTGCCTGCCTCTCACAGGAGCCTCTAGCATACCACCCATTACTGGACCACTCTCTACTGCCCTTCCTTCCCTTGAGCAAACCCTTTGGGCCTTCAGGCTTCGCTACTCACTCTCCAGCACTACCACACAGCAACTTCACATCCTGCAAGTTTTCCTCCTTTACGTGGTGTCGCCTTCTGCCGATGCTGGGCTGCTTCTGCCCCTAATCCCTCACTGGGCAACTAGTTTCATGCTCTCACACTTGAGGTTGGCCCATGTACTGCCCTTCAAGCCTCCCCCACAGCCCTACTCAGTACACCCTGGTGCAGCCCTTCAAACCACCCTCTGCAGCCCTTCTCTGCATCCCACTAGTGTAGTCCTTCAGGTACCATACTCCACTGTACTCTACATGGACCCACACACTAATACCACCCCCTCTGGGGCCTCCAAGGTCTCACACTGCTGTTGGGCTCAGGTGCTTCTTTATAAGTGTGCCTGGCCCCTACCATAACTCTCTACACTACCCACCAGATGGTAGGGGCTGGGGTTAAGGCGCCCCTACCTGCCTTTCACCAGGGAAGTAACTGGCCTGGAATTTATCTGGGGCTGTTCTGCCACAAACGACACCAGGCCACCCTTCTGCAGCAGGGTGCAGTTTCAGGTCATGCCCAGGACCATCCCCATAGCCTCCTACCATCCCCGTATCTCCTTTCCTCATCTCCAAGTTGTTCCATGAGCAGCAGCTCAGCCTGATATTACCTTCTTGGCTGCTAGCAGCAAACTGCTGCCCCAGCTTGTGAAAGCTGGGCCCTAAAATGGACACCCTAATCAGGCATTTTGGGGCTGCCTGCTT
>NW_017729034.1:60785726-60788760 GCF_001723915.1 Gavialis gangeticus
AGCAGCAGCTCAGCCTGATATTACCTTCTTGGCTGCTAGCAGCAAACTGCTGCCCCAGCTTGTGAAAGCTGGGCCCTAAAATGGACACCCTAATCAGGCATTTTGGGGCTGCCTGCTTCCAGCCCTTAAAGTGGCAGGCACCAAAGGTGCACTGCCACACACAGCATCCTACAGCACGTTTACAATGATCCCATGACACTCTGATTGAGAATCATTGCAAACCAGGTACAAACCAGTACCTCCCTATGTACCCAAGTATGTACCTCTTATATACTAACCAGTATCATAAACTTGAACACAGAGCCTTTGTGACAAATGGGCAAATGTCTATTAAAAGAATGTTAAGTGTGCTTTGCATAAGTGACAGGGAAGAATTCCCATTGACTTCCCTGAGCCTGAATTTCACCCTTGATAGTTATCCCAACTTACCCAATAGGCAAACTACTTGGGAATGAAGTGACAGCCTTTCTTGTGGGTATTTCAAAGTGCTCAGCCATGCTGCAACTAGGCAGCATAAGATACAAGAGATAATGACAAACACTGCTATTGGCATGAGAAGTAAACACGTAGGCCAAGATTTTCAAGTTGCCAGACTAGGAGATCAGTATGTAAGAATGAAAAGGTGACAAATGTGCAAATATTTCCAAGCAAATATTAATGTTAAATATGTATTAAAGTAGGACATTATAGGAATCATTGGAAGACAGTATTATGGAATCCAAGTTGAAAAAAAACCCCACTTCTTTCATTCTTGAGTACTAGAAAAGATATTGAGGGGTTGTTGGAAAAGATATTGAGGACATTTCCAGCACAGGTTCTTTGTTGAATTCATTATGTGCATCAGAAGTATTTGTGATGGAGCCTGGGAGGTAGAGATGGAATATTTAGTATAGGTAAAGTGTGCTAACAACAGTTGTTAAAGTGCAATATGAGCAGAAATTGCCATTTAATTCCTTCTGAAACCTGCTAATGAATATATTCTGTCCCAAGGCTCTCTACTGGGAATGGAAAATGAATGGACCAAAAAATCCTAAACCACATCTTAAAGTCTAGAGACCCTACCCTTAATTTCAAACTGTGGAATTCATTGCTTGGCAGCAAAATAATGATGTAATAGCATGGACGTGATAACTTAAAGGATGTATCTAAATCTTCAATAAGGAGTATGAGCCAAGTCAAGTACATATCTCAGCTATTTAAACACCAGAATCACATACCCCACTGAAATCTTTGTCTACTGGTAATACTTTATATACACATGCTTTTCCAGTTGACTCAGAAGTATGCTAAGAACACTTTGGGTGAGGATTATCTTTGAGCCCTGCCATCTAGTTCAGATTACTTTACCTTCTGTTTGCTCTACTGAGATAAAATGATGAATATGCAATACCGTGGCTAGGAACCCACTGATCTGGGTAGGCATGGAGCAGACTTGCAGCCCCTAGCCCCTGTTTATTAGCCCTGTAGCTGTAGGTCAGAGCTGTACACCTTAGAGAGAGTATTAAAGCCTAATGTGAGACTGCTCATAGCATGTGCTAACTTGAACACCAACTAACATTCCTTGGGGTTAATATATGCTAATTCTAACATGCAATTACTCCCTTATATGAGTGAAGTTACTTGTTACATATAAACCATACTAAATCTGTGGAATCTTAAGCAGTGTTAAAGTTAGAATGTGCTGTGAGCAGTTGCATGTTAAAGTTAATACTGTATCTGACCTGCATAGCTCTGATTTGCCACTAGGGGCTAGTAAGAAGGGGCGTGGCTAGAAGCCAGGACACCTGGGCTCAATCCCTGATATGAGGGGGAGCTGGAAGTAGTGCAACCTGGGATGCTGGAGGACTGCAATTGCTCATTTTATTTGTGTGGAGCAGACTGAATTTATCCTAACATGAGACCGGTAGCACCAGCCCAAAGTTAACCATTTCCTGAAGTAGTGTAACTTTGAGCCACTAAGGGGACACTTAGTACAAGCTTCAATGTGTGAATGATCACAATATTTTAAGTGTGGTCAAAGTGTAACATGTAACTTCACCCTACTTGAATTCCTCTTCTGTTCTGGAGCTCAGAAACCTCTGTCTACTCAAGATCCAGAATGCAAAGTCATCATTTCAGAATAGGTGCCAACTTATCAGGGTTGATGATACCATCTGCTTTTTGCATAACTGCCTGGCAGTGAAAACAATCATCCAGGATGTGGTGACTGGGGTTCTAGGCCCTCCTTAGCTTAAGGCAATTCAGATCATATATTCTGCTTTCTAGGTGTATGCTCTAAACACCAAGTTATAAAAGAGTCTTGATGACAGCACCTCCCATCCCACCTTTTGAAGCTGAATCACTGTGTAGCAAAAAATGTAAGAGTGAGTGTGTCAGGGGCCCTAACAGGCAGCCCAGCCTGGGACAATTGCATAGCCAGCCACACCTACTTGAAGTCTATAACTGACAAGCTCCAGCCCAGCAAATTAATTGGCTAATTTCCTGATTGGCAGATAGGTGCAGAGTTTATCCATGTAATCCCGGATGGAATTGTTTTAGGCCATGTGGCAAACTCCTGGAAGCTGCCTCCTCTGAAAGGATTTTCAGAACTAGAATCCATACAGTTATCTGGAATGTAGCTTTACAAAATTCCACACGTGAACACATAATAAGGTCCTTTTAGACCCAAATTGGGTTCTACCTGGTTTCCTAGTGCCTCCTGTACCATATCTCATTTACATTGTTCCCCTGCATGAGACCAGTGGGAGAAAAAAAATGTGTACACCTGAGTAATTTTCTCTGCCACTTAGAAAGTGCTGAAGTGAAGACCCCACATTTCCCAAACCAAGTGGGAGTTCTGTAAGTTAAATTACTGCCTCCCAACCATAGCAAGCTTGCTGAATGTGCCAGCACTGTTTTTTGTTAAGCCACTGTGCTGGCCCAGGTTTCTTAATTCTGAATGGAATTTTCCCAGGCAATTTTGCTGATCTGGGCAGGTCCCCAGCAAACAAAGTCCATGTATTAAAATGTACTTTAACCAGTTAAGATTTTTTTT
>NW_017729034.1:60788969-60794393 GCF_001723915.1 Gavialis gangeticus
AGATTTTTTTTTTTTTTTTGGGGGGGGGGGGTTAAAACTGAAACATGTTGGTTTGTCCTAAACCTTTTCTGGAGCATGTTTTAATGATAAATCAAAACACAGACTTTTGGGGAAACAGGATATTTTCTGAATCCAGAAAAAGACTAATTACAATGACAGCAGGAAATGAAAAGTCTTTAACTACAAGATCCGCTGAGATAAACTGAGTACTTTGCCTCCATGAAATTCTTCAGAATTGCTGTCATGGGGTCCATGGCTCCACTTGAGGAAGCAGCAATGGGAGTAGTAGTGTAGAAAGGTGCCTAGTACATTATCAAACCTTGCGGAGAGGAAGCAGAGATGATAGAAATGTTTAATGCTAAATGTAATCTATAACAGCAATCCTGAAGCTGGTTAAGTATCCCTGAAGAAAAGGGCAAATTAGACAAAATGGAAATAAGCCTGACTTAAACTAAAATAAGACTTCATGGGCACATCTACAGGAAATGCTTTAATATGCAATAAACTATTATACTGTGCATTAGCATGTCACGGAGAAAATCATGCTAATGCACGGTAGAATTAGTGTATTGTGCATTAAGCATCACAAAAAAAAAATCACCTTTGCTACTGCTCATTAGCTCAGATACTGTGCCTTTATGTAGTACCTGATATTAGAGGTACTAAACTTAATGCACAGAAGCAAAGGTGCATTAATGAACGTGTAGACACACCTGTGATTCACAGATTTTATTTAAAGCCAGAGGGCACATCTACATGTTCATTAATGTGCTTTTGCAACTGTGCATTAAGTTTAGTACCTCTAATATGAAGTACTACATAAAGGCAAGTTAGGTTGCACTAATGCACAGTAGCAAAAGCAAATGCCTTTTTAGCGATGCTCAATACAGAGTAGATTAATTCTACTGTGCATTAGCACATTAGCACTGTTTTTGCCCTCATGCTTTAATGTGCAGTAGAATAGACTACTGCATATTAAAATGCATGTATAGACACACCCAGAAAAGACCATCAATTTTAATTATCTGTATAACAGAGGCTATAGAATTTCATATCATATTTCATAAAGCATATCCGTCAGAAAAGTAACCTGACTGGATCTGAAGACATTGAGAAATAGAATTCACCACTTCCTTAAATCAGTTGTTCCAAAGGTCAGCCACCTTGCTGTTAAAGTTCAGGCCTTATTTCTCTACTAAATCAAAGAACCTGTTAGTATCTGGTATTTTCTCTCTGCAAGAGACTCCTCTGTTTTAATGAAGTAACCTCTGAATCTTCTTTTTGATAAGCTAAACTGATTGAACTGTTTAAGACACAAACCAAAGACATTTTTGCCATCCTTCGGATATGTGGCTCTTTTCTGTACTCGGTCCAAGTTTTCAACATTCTTTTTAAAGTGTATACATCAGAACTCTACCCAGTATTCCAGTATTTGTCCCACCTATGTTACAAACAGAGGCAACACCCAACGCCACACATTTCTCTTTATGGCTCTGTTTAAATAGCCAAGCATCACCATGACCCTTTTTAAAAAAAAAAAAAATCAACCACAAATCATTTTGCACAAGTATTAACCAAAGGGGATTAAAAATCATCTTGTTAGCTACATGGGTGCAAATTACTAGGTAGACAAGCCCTTACACTCTGTTTCTAAATGGTTGGATGTCATCTCTGATAACTTTAACTTAGCTGACCACAGGCTTCCACACCTGACCAACATGGGCAGATTTCTACTTTTATAAAAAATAAGATTGTTCATTGAATTTTTCATTATTTATCAACTCTAGTAAATATTTGTGGGCATCTGTATTCATGAAAGAGTTGATATTTTCAAAGCAGACTTTCCAAAAACTATAATGAATAGAAAGAACCATCTCAAACTCTACCAAGGACAACAGCTAATATATTAAATACGGAGCAGATGAATGTTCATTTTGTGGGGTCTTGTGCTTGTCCTGTCTAACTCTCATTGTCTTTTCTTATTTTGAGAACAACATCAACAACTAAAATAAAATATTTACAAAGCAGTTCTGTTTGCAAATGAGGTTGGTTGCAACGTGCTTACTAAAGCAGTTTTTAAACCCAAGGACCTATCTACTGGAAGTCAGCCAGACATTACTAGTTGATATACTTTGACTTTAGCAATTATACCTTGACTTTAGCAAGGATTTTGCTTCCATAGCATTCTTGCAAGCAAGCTAAGGAAGTATGGGTTGAATGAATGGACTGTAAGATGGATAGCAAACTGGTTGGATCATTGGGATCAATGGGTAGTAATCAATGGCTCAATGTCTAGTTGGCTGGCGGTATCAAGCTCAGTGCCCCAGAGGTCAGTTCTGGGCCTGGCTTTGTTCAATATCTTCATTAATGTTTTGGATGTTGGGATGGTTTGCGCCCTCAGCAAGTTCATAGATGATATCAAGCTGGGGGGATTTAGTAGATACACTGGAGGGTAGGGGTAGGATTCAGAGTGACCTAGACAAATTGGAGGATTAGGCCAAAAGAAATCTCCTGAGTTCCAACAAGCACAGGTTCAAAGTCCTGCACTTAGGACAGAAGAACCCCATGCACCTCTACAGGCTTAGGACCAACTGGTTAAGCAGCAGCTCTGCAGGAAAGGACCTGGGAGTTACACTGGACAATAAGCTGGATATGAGTCAGCAGTGTGCCCTTGTTGCCAAGAAGGCTAACAGCATACTGGACTGTCTTAGGAGCATTGCCAGCAGATCGAAGGAAGTAATTATTCCCCTCTACTCAGCACTGGTGAGACTGCATCTGGAGTACTGTGTCCAGTTTTAGGTCCCCCACTATAGAAAGAATGTGGACAAGTTGGAAAGAGTCCAGTGAAAGGCAACAAAAATGGTTAGGGGTCTGGGGCACATGACTTCTGAGGAGAGGCTGAGGGAACTGGGCTTATTTAGTCTAGAGAAGAGAAGACTGAGGGTGGGGGGATTTGATAGCAGCTTTTAACTATCTGAAGGGTAGTTTCAAAGAGGATGGAACTAGACTGGTTGCAGAGGCAACGGGTGACAGAATAAAGAGAAATGGTGTCAAGTTGTAGCAAGAAAGGTTTAGGTTGGATATTAGGAAAAACTTTCTCACTAGGAGGGTGGTGAAGCACTTGAACAGGTTACCTAGAGAGGTGGTGGAATCTCCATCCTTGGAGATTTTTAAAGCTGAACTTGACAAAGTCCTAAGGATCTAGTTGGGGATGGTCCTGCTTTGAGCAGGGGGGTGGCCTAGCTGATCTCCTGATGTCCCTTCCAACCCTAATTTTCTATGAGTCTATAATTCTATGATATAAACAGAGATGTAACAACACAGGTAGGCACTTGGGGCAGCTGTTACAAACAGGGGCAGCAGCAACTTTTGATTGCTGCTGATCACTGGTGCAATCGCGTGACTGTGGTAGCAGCTTTTTTTCCACCAACTCTCTCACCAAGACAGTGTGTAGGGCAGCTGCCCGTCATCCCACCCTAGTTATGCCACTGGATATTGTGACAGGATCTTTTCTTGGTCGGTCTTACCACAGATCACGAGGAGTCGGGAAGACAGTGAACAGGCTTGGTGATCTTTATTGATAACTGTTAACGTAGCTGCGCAGCAGCTTAAACTCACTCACCACGACTCACGCGCCCTAATCAGCATGAGACCGATGGATCTGGCTGGTGAGTTGTCTCAGGGGTTTCAGGTCGCCAGGATCAGGCGCTCTGCGTCCTCCTTCAGTTAGCTACTCCAAAGGCCGAGCCGTGTCCATAATAATCTGCCGTGAGTCGTTCCGAGTCTGTTGGACGCAGAAGAGACCCTGATGATCAGGCGGGGGCTCCTTTTATAGCTTGGGTGACATGCGGTGATGTGATTGTGTGAGGCACCTTTCGATAGGCCCATGGCACTGACGGACTGATGCTGGATCCCGCCTTGTAGAAAGTTCTAGCTGCTGTCTATCTTTTACACTCATGGCAGAAAGGCAACTATAGTCTGCCTAGCAACCATTACATAACTTTGTATAACTTTTCTGATTGGCGAACATGGTCACTTAACAAACATAATGATCACAACAGATATAAGGAATGAATGATTTGGGAAATGTACATTTCTTGGTATTCTTCCTAGTTCCAAAATGGACCACTGTGTAATATTGAGCAAAGGTGGTTGGAACACTGTTGTTGCTGTAATGGTCCAGAAAATGCCTGACAGGTGAGGATTTGTTGGGATATCTTTTATGGGGCAGTACAGTTGGGTGGGCTGTTAGACAGGATTTTGGGTATCAGGTATCCTTTGTCAGATCTGTCCTAACGTGAAGGAGGGTGCCTGATGCCTTAAAACGTGTCCAACAGTTCTCCAAACTGTACTGTTGGTCCAGTAAAGGATACCACAACAAATCCTCACCTTTTGGACTTTCATAAAATTCTCAGGACTAGGTCCTCCAAGAATCGTATGTGAACTAACACAGCTTTAACTGAGTTTGCCCCATCCCACCTACCATTTCCAAATAAGGGTATAAGAATATTGCTGTGGTTAAAACTGGTATTTAGCATGATTAGAAGGAGAGCACTGCCATGAAAATACAGCTAACAGAGTTTTCACAAAATAGCACCTGAATACAATGGGAACCAGAGCTTTGAAAGTTTATGGAGTATTTTGTAATTGTAACTGCCTGGAACACGTAGCCAGTTCACATCAGCCCTATTAATTTTTTACATATAGAAAGCCTTGTTACATAAAGCAGCAGACAAGTGTTGGCAGCAGTTGAAGGCAACAGCAGCCACAATGTGAACTCACCTCCTGGTTTCCCAACCATGGGCCTACAGAGTGGGACAAAGGAAGAAAAGGCAGGTAAATACTGACCAACCTGAGCTTATCCCCAAAAATAGAATTGAAAAGCTAGGATGTTAGCTACATCAACTTACCCAAGAAACAAATCCCTCAGGGCACGTTCACATAAGTGCACACATGCCTCCTGCTCCATCTCAAACCCCCTTGAGACGGGGCAAGAGGCATGTGCAGAAATGAAAAAATGCTCCCTGCGCTGCAATATTGCAGTGCAGGGAGGAAATTAAACCAGTCTAAAAAAAAACAACTTTAAAAAAGCGGAGCAGGGCACAGTCCCAGACCATGCCCTGAGGCAACCAGAGGCTGGGTCCTCCACAGAGACATTCTAGCTGCGAAAGCGTCTCTGTGGTTGGCCCCTCACCCTGGTGCTGAACACACGGCCTACCTGTACAGGGCAGGCTGCATGTTCAGCACTAGTGCTCCAGTGCCAGTAAGTAAGGGGTTGGGGGGGCTGGAGGAAGAGGGAGGAGAACAGGGGGGGACCCCTGCTGGCCCCGCCCAGTCCTCCAGCCCCCCAGCCCTGCTCTGTCCATCCCCATCCCTGGCCAGCTCCCCCGACCCCCCAATCACTTCCCTGCCCTGCCCCTCCCC
>NW_017729034.1:60799393-60816096 GCF_001723915.1 Gavialis gangeticus
AGTGGGTAGAGGGTGCAGGGAACTCTCAGGGCTGCTTCAGCAGTCCAGCTGGCACAAGGGGTAGTGTCCACAGCTACCAATTGACTGGGCCCCAGAAGCTCTTGAGAGCTAGTAGCCCTGAGCTACTTGCCAGGGCAGCTTTTTATACTGCTGGGGACAGCACAGGTGATGGCCCTGGGCTCTAGCTCCCCCGGCTGCAGATCCAGGAGGAGCTAGGCAGGGTTATTTTGCCCCAAGTGGCATAATTTGCTCCACAACAAAGTGCTTATCTAAGCATATGCACTGAGGCAAAATGCCTGAGTGCAAATTTGCACCACTTCTATTTGAGCTTCTGCAAGCACACATGCTTGCACGTGTGGACATGCCCTCAGAGGCCAGGTGTGATGCATAATCTCTGAGAGCAGTACAGCTGGCCAGAAAATTAGAAATCCATTTAATGAAAAATGTTGAGGTTTCAAAATTTGAATGGATTCTGATGTGGAATCAGACCAAGACCATTTACTTTCTTACAGCTGCTCTTAGTAATGTTTTTCCATGTTATAAAATAACTCAGTATGCATTGGGCTACAGAAAAAACTGACCATGCAGCCCAGGTTCAAGCCCCTGTTCTAAACCAAGTAGGCAAAACACTTAAACCTGGGTCTTTCTTGTTCTACCCAAGTACTCTAACCACTTCACTATTGGCTATTTTGAGGTTATATCTCCCCACTAACAATTGTTTTGAACAATAAAGTCCAACTTGGACCTGAGAGCCCTACCCAACCAAAGTTGTATCCCTGTGAGAAGTTTCCATTTTAACAAATCTATATTTTCTGAGGAAATACCCTCCCCGCCAAAAGAAAACCTCCTGGTCAGTCCCACTGGGGAGTTACATGGGATATTAGGAAAATCCTGCAAATGGAGGCCCTCCCATGTATGACATGCAGTAGTGACAATTATCACTGGCTGTGGGAGCTTAGTAACAGGTTTCTGCAAGAAAAGCATCTGAAGCCACCACAGGCATTAAAAACTTGTCTGCTGAGGGTTGGTAATGCAGATCCATTATTTATTTCATTACGTGGACTCTTGCTGCAGAAAACAGTACATATTCTTTAAAGACATGATTAATCTTTTCTATTCAGACAGGAAAAATACACTATTGCTGAGCAAGACGGCTCATAAGTCTAATTTGAACTGGAGTCACCAAAAGCACACCTTTTATAGATGGACTATCTTGTTGCAGTTGGACTATGGAAATCACCTCATGACTTGCTGAACATTCTTTCTGATTGCACAACATGGTGATATTAGATGCGAATGTGACTTGGAAACAAAGAGGTCCTGATCACCAGTGACATGAGATTTTAAGGTCATCAAACATTATCCTAAGATTATGGCTGAATTAAAGTGTAGCCTCTCATGATACAAAAGCAAAAGAACATTCACAAAAGCTAATACATGTAAAACTTAAAGGAAATCCTCCCTCTCAAGAAACTAATTTGCCTGTGGAACTCACTGCCACAGGATATTCCTAAAGCCTGGAGCTTAAATATAGTAGTTATAAGTAATAACATCATACATGGTTACATGAGATAAGATAAAACATTAGAAAAGTAGAAATGATATAAAACTCCATACTACATGGCATAAGGCAACCACAACCTGATAGGACTTAGAAGGAAACTTTCCTTGTGGGAAGATAATTCCTTAAGTGCCTATGACAGGATTTCTTGCACCTTCTGCTGAAGCATGATACTGGCCACAGCTGGAAACAAGTCACGACTGGTTTGATTTGTCTACAGTTCCAGAATTCCCAATACTGGTCTACCTCTGTTTTTGTGATTGAGCAATTCCTTTTTTTTCTTGTGTATCTTTTTATATGTTTTTTTGTTTGAGTTACCTCTTCCAAATTGCCAGAAATTACGAGTGACTTCTTTACCGCTAACGAGATTTGCCATTAATTTTAACAATGCCTTTACCTGAGGCAGCTCCAAAAGACTGATGCCACTGGAATAATGAGTTTAATATGTTTCTTTATTTTTTTCCTTTGGTTCCTATTGTTTTTTACTTTATTGCTTTGTAACATTAATAAGATTTTTTTGGAACAGAAGTTGAACAGGAAGCACCACGCACTCAGTTTATATTTCATTGTTTGTTTGTTTTCCTGTGTGACTATTTGTAATTAAAGTTTTATTGTGCCATTCTCATATTGCCTGAATTTTCCAGAAGTTTATATGGCAACTGCTACCAGCAAAATGGGGCCTGAGGGTTTCGGCTGGACCCGTTGAACTGCAAGATGGTACTTCTTAACTCTGGAATTCAGTGACCGCATAGCTTGTCAACTGATCCCTTAAAAAAGCTTTCTTTTTTTTTTAAAGGAATTTTTGTCTTCTTCTTAGCAGTATTCCTTTATTTATTTCTCAGCTTGGCAGCTGAGCTACTAAATCCATTTTCACTCATTATGGTGTTCTCAATACCCATGTGCTCAATATTTCCAGGTCAGTGTGGCCAAGAGTTCTATATCACCTGCAGTGTGATGGGGTGATTCAGAAGTATATTTCTGCTGCTGTGTGCTAAAGTCCCTAATAATATGCTGCTTATGTCATATTGAGTTACCTATGGATTATTTGAAAATGTTACTGCTGCCATTGCCAATGGAGGGTGTAAGCAGATGCTCAAACTACTGGCCATTTCTAAAGCTAGACAGAAAATAGATTTATTTTCCCTTGAAAAGCTTGGATGAACATTTTTTCCCAAGCTTCTGGGTGTTGCTGGTTGCCACATGGCATTGGGAGGGAATTTTCCCCTCTCGTTCTATTACATGCAAGTGTCCGGATTTTGTGTTTGTTTGTTTGTGTTCTTTTTTAAAGCCTTCCTTGGAAGCGTTCGGTGTTAACTTCAGCCAAGGCTGGTGATTTTGACTGGGGTGTGCCAATGCTCTTGTTGGGACTAAAACCTGAAAATTCCTGGTTAGAGCATCCTGTGCCCCCACTCAGGCCAGATCAATCTCTATAGTTGGTGTCAGGAAGGAATTTTTCCCTGTCATATTGGTACACACTGTAGGGAGTTTTGCTTAGCTCTGTAGCAAGGAGTGTGGCCCTCTTCCTTGGCTCTTTCAAACATATTTTCACATTTGCAGCAGCAGGATTTTGCCTGCTCTAGTCCCTCTGCTTGATCTGTGGCAGGTTAGGGTGTTACATCTTGTAGTTGTATCAGGGTTGACTGTAGATTTGCTAATGGGTTAGACAATGGAATTGTATAGGATGATTTGGAGATGGATTAGGCTCAGGCAGGGGTTTGGACTAGATGACCTCTCAAGGCCTCTTGCAGTCCTGCTGCTCTGAAACAAAAAAACTGCCTTCAAACATTTCAATGGATAACTTTGATTCTTTGGGGGAGGGGGAGGAACTTGAAAGCCAAAACTCTTTGGCTAAAACCTGGCAAGTTTGATTTGGAAATCCTATCTTGATGCATAATTGAATTTTTAGTTTAGGAACTTCATGTTCCCCTCATGGCCAGGGCCAGTTTCACACAAAGGCAAACTAGCCTAGGGCCCTAAATGAAGAAGGGGCCCAGTTGTGCTTATTTTTCATATTATAATTATTGAGTGAAAAAAGTAATATAAATATATATAATATTAAGTAGGGGCTGGAGTTTGTTTGCCTAGGGCCTGCTAAAGGGTTAATCCAGCCCTGCTCATGGCTGGACTACTTCCCCCAATAATACCCTAAAACATTTACCACAAAACCTTTTCCTTCTTGCTAAGACACTGTGGTCCGTCATGGGAAATGTAATCTGTCTGGGAGACATATAAGCTATAAAAGCAGATGACAGCATCTTAAGTACAACTCCTATAAGACTCCATTGAAGTATTTAGAACTTGGAATTCTTGTTTTGGGCCAAAATGTGTAGCTTTTCAAAAAAAGTTTAATCTTTCCATGGAGAGCAGACACTTTAATTCTGTTTAATCAAGAAGTTTTCTGTAAAAAATAGTTTAAATGGAATAGTTTCGGCCACTTGCACTCATTTACCTTTTCGTCTGTCCTCCTGCAGGCATCTACCTTCTCTGGCAAGTACAATTTAACATTTGCAAAATTACTGTCCCTGCATTTTTTTCTTTCTGAAATTTGATGGACCCACTTTTCATCCCATGTATTAACATATCCTCTCCCTTGTGAAACTACAAGCCACCACAGTAATGAGCTTCTAAAGATGTTGTTTTGCATCTGCTAAATGAACCTAATAGACTTGCAGTATTTGAAATACTAAATTAATTAATATTTGTAAAAGGATCTTAGGTGGATTATACATTATAAATGCAATTTTTTAAAGAAAGAGTTCTTTCAGGGATCCTAATAAGCAGGGATCCTGGTTTTCTCTGATAAGAAAAAGCAACAAATTCTCTTACAAACCCCCCAAAATCTGTTATGAAAATTAAAAGCGCCCTGCAGCCCCCCCCCCAGCTCTGCTTGTGCCCTTCACTCACCCCCAAAGACATCCCAATCCTGCTGGTGCCTCTCATTGCTCCCACAACAGCCCCACACCCTACTCATGCCTCTTGCCCCCACCCACAGCTCCTGTCCCCCAGCCCTGCTGTAGGGGGCCTCCAGCTTCCAGGGCTATGGGGCCAGGGACTGAAGTCTGCATCTGCCTGCCCCCAACAGCAGGCAGCTGCAGCAGAAGCAGCATGGAGCCAGCTCCCCCACTGCTGCCACCTGCTTGGGTGGGGCCGGGACCAGCTCCTGCCCCCCCAGCCCTGCCGGTGCCCCCAGCCATGACTCACAACCCCCCAACCCTGCCAGAGGGGCCCCCAGCCCTCTGCAAGCCCCACTTACCTCAGGCTCCAGGAGCAAAGAATGAAGCTGAGCCAAGTGGAGCTGTGACTGACTGAGAGTCTCAGGACCCCTCTTCCTCTCCCCCTTCCCCTCTAGGCAGGGCTGGAATTTCCCACCCTGTTTGCAAACAGCTCTTGCAGGCTGGAGCTCAACCAGCCTGAAGTGATGTTTGCAAAAGCAGGGAATCCACGGATTTCTCTGCTAAAAGGAGAAATCTGCATTTTCTCTGATAAAAAAGGGGAAATCCATGGTTTTCTCTGTTTTTCCGTGGGAAACGGAAAGCCAGGATCTTTGCTAATCAGTTCAAAAATAGGCAGCACTTGTTAAAAGAAACTGGAATTACTGTTTCCAATATTTTGTTCTGCTCTGCAGCAAAAAATAATGGTGTAAGGCACTATCATGCCCCACTCTAGTAAATAGTTCACATAGAAGATAACAATCTACTACTGATACCAATAACTTTTTGGCTTCGATGGTACAGATGAATATGAAGTCCCTGTTGTTCATCCCTGCTTATTCTGCTTTTGGGGTTCAATATAAATTTCATTTTATGTAATCACCCTATTTTCAGTTTGCTTAAGAAATAAACATAAGACGTTCCATTTGAAATGTTGAACATATTGAAGTATGCTCTGGCTGCTAAATGAAATGAGAACAGGACTGCAAGAGGACAAAGGATACTCTCCTGCCTCTCAGGAGTTCTATTCCTGAACTTGCCATATGCTTCCTGCATGACTTTGAACAAGACTACCATAATGCACAGGCTTAAGGAGGCCAGATGAAAGGGCTGCATACAACCATAATCTTTGTATTTCCTAATTTGTTAGTGTTTGACTTTGCAACATATACTTTCTTTTAATGTCTCTCTCTCTCTCTCTCTCTTTGTATATATATATTTGACTATACTAAATAAATATAAACGTACAAACTCAAATCCAGAGAGGTGAAAACAGCTAGGCTCAAGTCACATGGCAAATCAAAGTCAGAATGAAACCCATGACAGTTTGTGTCACTGGGTGTGTCTACATGAGATGCTATATCACCATAGCAACAAGCTACAATGATGTAGCTCTTTGCTATGATGACATAGCATCAGCAGGCACAAACCATGATGCAGCCACTACTGTGCACTATCAATGAGCTACTGTGCAGTAACTTGTTCCTACTGTGCAGTAGGGTAGGAAACGATCTCTGAGGCACCGGGACTGTGCAGTACTGGCAGTTACTGTGCAGTCATTTAGTACTTGCTTTAGCAACAACTGCACAGTCAGGCACATGTGTAGATGCACCGACAGAGTAGTAGGCCTGGAAGGGACCTTGAGATGTCATCTAGTCTAACCCCCTGCCTGAGGCAGAATATTCCCTATCCAAACTCTTCTAATCATGGAACAACTCTGTCTTGTACCTCTGCCTTAATACTCTATATACTTGGAATGTAAATTATTGTTTTGGTTTATGTCTGTTTAATGTATTTTGATTGCTCATAATTATCTGAAGAAAAAAAGTAAATTTAAAAAAAGCCCAGATTATATTCCTTCTGCTTATTTTGTTTCCCTTCAAACCCTTTTCCAAATTCCTAATATTTGTGGCTCAGCAGTTGTCATTCTGAGTTTTTCACTCCTTTTCAGGTTCCCCTGAGATAGCTGTCACTGAAAACAGCCAAACACATGAAGCAAAAACTGCAAGTGCTGTTCTTGTGGTGATCCCAAGTTACCAGCATGTGGTTCTCATTTGAAAAGACTGAGAAGGAGCAGTGTTCTCGTAATAGCTCCAAATAAAAACCATCTACTTGAAACTAAAGAGTACAGTGAGAGGTGATGTCCTTAGGATTTTTCAGCCAGAAATGGTACAAAAAGATGCATTCATTTACAAACTGAACCACCCTAACAGGATACAGAAGAAGGCTCCTTGCTAAATGTAGTCAATGAAGCTCTGAAGCGCCACTCTGACTTTAACCAGGAGAGATCATTTGCATCAAGGAGTCAGCAGGGTCAAGCTGAATCAGTATCTTGAGTGAAAGTGAAGGGAATTCAAAGTCTGAGTAAATCTGAAGCACTAATTAAATTTAATATTTCCCAGGTTGCTGCCACATATGGAAGCACTAAAACTATGCTCATCTAGTTTAGTGATCTACAGCGAGGAAGCAGGTTACAACTTTCCTTAGGTTCTGGATGTAACTGTAAAATCTTCATGTACCTTATCATACAAGCATAAAGACTACTTGTTTCTCTTAGACTTTTTACTAGCTGTACCATAGAGGCAGTCATATTGCTGAAAGCTATTCCATGATGTTGTTTGGCATAAAAGTTACATGCATAAATCCTATGCATCTAATTCTGCTATGAAATTATGTGCATTCAAATTCTGTGCAGTTTGTCTTCCCCTCTCCTCCAGCATTTCAGGCTTACATGTTCTAAGCTAAACTGATGTTATTGACTACCTTAGATCTTTTACCTTAGATCTAGAGGTTCAGGGGTCTACATCTGACCTATGATCTATACTGTACCTTGTTTCTTCCTGTTGTGGGATTTAAAAAGTAGAGATTGTGTGACAAGCATGTGACTGAAAGGCAGATGTGAATGGTTGTGGAGACCAGTATTTCTAGGTTAGGGTAAATTTATTGAGGTTCCCAGGTCTGAAATGTATACTAGAGGAACTATATAGGTGCCTGTTTTTGTGCCTTCTAGATTTGGTACTATGACTTGTCAGTAAAAATTAGAAGGATTATAGAAACCCGTGCAAGTTATGAGGAAAGACTTAGCTTTGAATTGGTGAAGGAACAGATTGATCTGTTACAGAGAAATAACTCCTTTCTGGGGGGAAAAGAAGAGAATTGTTTTGGTTGGAAAATGTCGATTTGTTAAAACTAAGACTGATCACAGGAAAGAGTCAATTTTGATGAATTTCCCTTTTTTGGAGAAGTTTAAAAATTATCAAACCATCTTCTTTTTCAGGTTTTGAAAGGAAATTCTTGGGATTTAGGGGGCAGTTGTTTTTGTTTTTCTTGTGCTTAAAAAAAGTTTTGTGGACAATTGAATGAATTTATTGGAGGGAAAAATTTGTATTGCCAAAAACAAAAAAATATCGACTACCAGATTTCTTTTTGATGGTGAATTTATTAATTTTTTTTAGCTTGACTTGGGACAGGAAAGCTCTTTTCTCATACAGCTTTATTGCTGGTACTCTACTGATGGATTTGCTTTCATATGTATGTATTTTCCCATTTGGACTCTTATTGCATCTTTAGTTTATAAGAAAGGAAAACTTTGGCTCTGACTATGGCTTTGGTGACACAGAGACCAGGGTTGAGGATGGGAAAGGATGGGCACTGAATACAAGGGAGTTGAGCTGACCTTGAAACAAAAACATATAAAAGAGCAAGGCTCTGATCATAGAGCCTATTCCTACTAGAATTAAAATTCTCTCCTCTGACCCTGTGCAGACACAGCAGAGATAACTCTGAAAGAGTTTATAATTGTATCCATGGTCCATTTTGTAACGTGTCCAGGGAAGTTTGCTCTTCAGGAATTTTATTGCATTGATTAATAAATCAATGCAAAACATTCTTAGTAGCCTCACCTTTTCCTAAGTATCTTTAAAATACTTTACAACCATGATTTAATTAAGCATCATGATATTCCATGAAGTAATTTAAATCTGGTTACCCCATTTCACAAATGGAAAGAGCTACAAAGTACTGACCAGGATGAGGCCTGCGCTAGTTAGTGGCTGTGTCTACATGAGATGCTGACTGTGCAGTAGCCTGATATTACTGAGCAGTAGCGTCACATGGTAAAAACTGTGATGTGACCCTATTGCGAAGTAGTATTAGGCTACTGCATGGTAGCATCACAAACAAGCATTCATCAACACTACTACACAGTAATCTAAGTTACTGTGCAGTCATTTCATTTATACAAGCACTGAATGACTGCACAGTAACTACTACACAGTCAGCATCTTGTGGAAATGCTGCCATTCAGAAGCAGAATTGGGTATGGAGGGACTGGAAAGAACTATGTGCTAACTAATATGTGGAATAAAAGTTTTGTTTTACTGGGGAGTAGAGGCAAATCCTACCAAGGACTCAAAATATAAGTATCATCATTATTCCCATTTTACATATAGATAAAACTGAGTCACAGATGGGAAACAACTTACCTATAATTACCCAGGGTATGTCTGCCCTGCACAAAATATGAGTACCCAAGCTAGATCCCAGGAGTAGACTAGTCATTGGTGACGCATAGGGGGTGCACATGGGTCCATGTGCACCCCGAGTGTGGCGGTGCACCCCCTGTGAAAAGGCACTGCTGACACTGTCACTGTCCATCCCCATGCCTCTCTGGCTCAGTGATCGGCTACAGGGGGACCCCAGGTGGCCCCCCAGACCCAGGAGGCACCAGTCACCAAGCCGGGGAGGGGAACTGGGGGGAGGGGCCCAGCATGCTCCCTGGTGGACCCGGAGGTGCTTCTGGTCCACTTCCCAGTCTGCTGCCAAGTGCGCTGGGGAGCCCCCTGCGCTCCTGTGGGATGCTCCATCTGCCCTGCCATCTCAGCATTCATGAGCATCCTGGTATCTTGAGGTAAGTAGAAAAAACATTTACAGCTGTGTCTGTCCGAATTGTCAAATCTTTCTGAATCTCTCCAAATTGATTTGGAGGGTTCCAATTTGATTCGGAGCGATTAAAGTGTTTGATTTGGATTCGGAGATTTGGCCACTGACTTGGGCTGAATCTCTGCTGAATCAAATCAGAGGCTGAAGCTTCTCACAGCCCTAATTACCAGCCATAGCATTTTTCATGAAAAATTCAAATAAACTCCAGTGAGAATTTTTCACTTTTAGTGTTTGTAGGAAGAAAATTGTGTCTATTACTGATTCTGCCGGAAAACTATTTTCTTGTCTGTGGTGTAGTCAGAATTGAATTTTCCAGCTCCTGCTCCTAGTACTTCAATAGAGCCCTGGTAAATGTTTGCTGAGCAGAGGCATATAAGTGGAAAAGAGCCTTTATCCTTTCTCTCTTTCTCCCTCACTCCTCCTAGAAAACTCATACAATCCAAAGGAAGTATTTATCCAGACCTCAAAGAGAGGAGGATTAGGGCAGAGGGAACTGAATTCTCTGATGTGAAACTCCTGGTAACATTTTTCTTGGCTTACTGCAGCTCCATTGTATTTTTGCTTTATTTAACATGTTGTAATGTTTTATTGTTTTCCTATGTCACAATTCAAAGACTTTTAATGAACAGTGAAACCACTTTCTTCCTTTCTTGTGTTATGCATTACCTAGTGCAATGTAAGTTTGAAGAGTAGGAGGAAGTCAGGTGTTTTCCAACTTGCAAAAACCCTGCCAAAATTCATGCTAAAGACTTCTGACAGTTAGGTGGCATTTCTCATTTAATAACAAAACACAGAGGAGTCTTTCCTGTAAGTGGAGGTCTCGTCTTATTGGCAAAGGTCATCTTCAAAAGAACAAGCATTTAGGTTCTGTGACTAAAAGCCAGCAGGGTTTTGACCGTTCTTCTGCAATCAGCTTGGTAAGACTGTGCACTGCATGTGAAGAATAGACACCTGGTTAAAACTAGGACTGTCATGTAGGCGTACCACATTTCTATGAAGATATAACATTTCTTGACAGGATAAATCATAAACTATCAGGCAGTGCATAAACCCCACTCCATCCAGTTTATGAAAACCAGCCTTGGCAGTTCAGAACACATACACAATGAAAACTTACATAATATAAATGATACATAATACAAATGCATATATCCTATTATTATCCCAAGATATAGGAAAATATTACTGCAATATTAACACTATGCCAGGCCCTTTACAGCCACCAATGCAAAGAAGCCTTTTCTTAAGCACCACATTCATCACATTTCTAGAAATTGTATTAAAACAAACAAACTTGGGGGAATACCAATGCTGCTCAATGCAAGTTCTGAAAAGAAACTGTTGAGGGCTGGCAAAGAATAATTGAGGTTGTTTTTCCATTTTTTACAATAAAACAAACTGGTACTAGTAGGTAATAAATTTAAAACTAACACAAGGCAGTTATTTTTTTCACATAGCGTGTAATGAAAATACAGAACTCATTGCCACCATATGTTGTGGAAGCTGGCAGTTTAACCAGATTCAAAAAGGGACTGGACAAATTCTTGGAGGAAAGGAGCATCAATAGCTATTAAGCATAGGAGTTAGGGATTTCATAGATTTCATAGACATTAGGGCTGGAAGGGACCTTGCAAGATCATTGGGTCCAGCCCCCTGCCCAAGGGGCAGGAAGTCAGCTGGGGTCATAGGATCCCAGCAAGATAAGCCTTCAAATGTTTCTTAAAAGAGTCCGGAGTAGGTGCTTGCACCACTTCTGGGGGGAGACTATTCCAGGCCTTGGGGGCTTGGACTGTAAAGAAGTTTTTTCTTATGTCCAGCCTAAAAAGGTCTTGGAGGAGTTTGTGACTGTTGCACCTTGTCATCCCTTGGGGCGCTCTGGTAAACAGGCATTCCCCCAGATCCTGGTGCACACCCCTCATGTACTTATAGGCTGCCACCAAGTCACCCCTGAGCCTTTGCTCTTCAGCCTTCTCCAAGATGAAGAGTCCCATACTTCTCAGCCTCTTGGCATATGGCCTGCTCTCTAGACCTCTGATCATGTGCGTGGCTCTCCTCTGGACTCTCTCAAGCTTTTCCACATCCTTTTTGAATTGTGGAACCCAAAATTGGATGCAGTACTCCAGCTGCAGCCTCACCAAGGCCGAGTACAATGGGAAGATGACATCCTGGGACTTGCTCAAAAAGCATCAATGGATGCAAGCCAGAGTTTTGTTCACTTTACCAGCTGTGGTATGACACTGGAGGCTCATGTTCATCTTGTGGTCAGTCATGACTCCCAAGTCTGTTTTGGCTATGGTGCTAGCAAGTGTAGCACTGCCAAGTCTATACAGCCTCTGAATCAGAACTTCCTAGGCCTTAAATGCTGGAGGCTGCAAGTGAAAGAGGAACACCAGAAAAAACCATGGCCAGTTCCCTCTCTCTTTCAACATCCACTGCCTGCCACTGTGTGACACAGGATACTAGGCAAGATGGACCTATGGTGTGACTCAGTAAATGACAGTTCTTATGTTCTTATGGTAATGCAATCTCCTCTGTTTTATTTTGGCCAGGAAAGGTTAAATTAATTGTGTTATGTATCTCTTTAGCTACATTTATTTTTATTTATGTAGAATTCTCTAAGCTTAGTATAAAAGCTAACATCAAGATATTCATGCAAAGCTGACAAAACTTAAGTAACAGGCATCTTCCCAGCTCCAGGCAAACACAGTGCTAAACGATGTTGTACAACAAGATGGGAAAGAATTGTGGTTAGAGATGACTGTGAACCAGGACTCTTGGCTTTTTTTCCCACTTAAACAAATCATAAAATGTATAAATCCCCCTTAACAACTTCCATGTCAAGGTAAGTATACTTAATTCATTATAAAATGCTTTGAGAATTTCTCATTGATGCTGCAGACTGTTATGGTTCCTTGGAGAGGTAAAAAAACAAATTTCACCTAGCTTCAGTGGACTGAACTAATTTAGGCCAACTTTGGGTGTGAGTGACAATTTGCCTTTGCCAATAAGACAAGACATCTCTCATTAGACTTCCATGGGCTTGCATCAGTTCTGGTTTGAAATTGGTCCATTGTATTCAGCAATTTTAAGTTTGCTTGGGTGCATTTATCTCAAAAAATGTGAGAAAAGTATATGTCCTTTAAGACTGCACATTGTGCTATGCCATTCATCTTAATCTGAAGAGATCTGACTGTGGTTGCTATATGTAAATAGGCAAGAAGCATTTATTCTAAACCTGTGTTAATTATTCCTTCTTTCTGTGACCAGAATAGGCTGGCCTGCTAATTCTTTCAAAACTGGTGTGTTTGCAGCATGGCTTTTTTAAGGACATATTTACGCTGTCCTGCCTTATTACTTGCCATATAGCCCAGACCTGCCAATCACCTACACTAAAATCCCCTTATCTGGAGCCTGACTTGTAGTCCACAGCATCTTGTGAAGCTCACGTGAAGTCAAGCTTATTCCTCATCCCCCCTTCCCTGCAATGTTTTCAAAAGTCAACTGGATGCTCTAGGCTGCAAACACAGGAAGTCTGCCAACAGCAATCCCACAACTTCCTTTACTACAGTTCTTGTTCCTACTGCCCATAATTAGAGATGATGTTAGGTACTCTCTCTTTTCCCCTTCCTGTGGCTAAACCTGATGTTCCTTTAATGTGCATAAGGTTCACAGGTTTGTGTTGTAGGTCCTTAGGGAACATAGCTTAGTGAGGTAGACACTGCCTTGGAATGGAGAAATCCTGGATTCTGACCCCCTTTTCAACAGCTTTTGTGCACCTTGCATTTACTATTGTTGGATACAGTGGATAGAGAATGCTGGGCAAAATTTAGCTCCACTTGGGCCAGAGGCAAGGGCCAAAGCCAAAGGTCTCCAGTCTTCCATGGCAGAATCCATTTCCCTGACTCACTCTATTTTAAGTTCCTCTCCCTAACCCACTCATTTTCTCTTCCTGATTGCTTCAAGAGGGGTCAGCTTCAAGGGGGGCACTAGATGGTACTCTGAGTAATGCCCAGCCCATGGTGTGGGTATTAATGCACTTTGCTGGGAAAAGGGAGATTTATATTTAAAACCCTTTCTTGCTGAGGGGGTCTAGAATCTGGATCTCATGAACCCTGTGCAAGTGCCTTAATCACTAAGCTACTGGGATAGAAGGTGAGAGGGACCTTTTTCTACCTTATCTGGCATAAAACACTCCCATAGTCATGGCTTTTCTGTGACAAAAGTTTTGGGATTTACCTGGTATTAAATGTCTTGGAGATTCAAGTCCACCCTGCAGCCTACATGCTGCTGCCTTTGAGCATCCTTAGAAGGGAAGCACTGGGTGAGCTGTACTTATATGTACATGCAAATAGCATTCAAACTGCCTGTTAAACCCCAAATTGCAATTATGTGTCTACCTAAGTGCCACCTAGGTGTGTAAAACTGAACTAGGAATTAGTCCTTAAGTCTCACAATGGAAAGAAACTTTCAAGGGAACTAGATCTCTTGTATCAAATAACATGCAACTAAGACAGGCACTTTCAGTCCTTTGTCCTTATGTTCCTAAATAATTCAAGCAGCAAAATTACTTTCCTGAAGTGGTAAAAGTACACTGGTAATGCTGTGTCCATGTCTGAGTCTATTTGCTGTTGCTATTTATACCCAGTTTACCTTCCTCTACTAGGAAAACGTCATTATCCCAAAGTCCTCATAAAAAAATGCTGGTAAAATAATGGTTATAGATATATTTTTCTTTGCCCCGGAATCCATATATTTGCAGACAGGATACCAGGCATGCAGACTGTTCTCTGTAGTCATGGATGGCTGACTTCTAGCCTTTGTGAACAAATTGGATAAGGGTCAGTGATCAGCCACTTAAATTAAAAAAATAAAATAAAATAGAAAAGTCGCCAGCTCAACTTCAGGAAAATGGTTCAGCTTTCTAAGATCTACTACCTTTCAGTTGATAAAAGATCATGGACCATTTCAAATGAATAAAGACCTTATGTTTTTGGCTCAGCATCTTTTAATTAAAACAATATGACTGTTGGGTGGTGATTTCATGTAAGTTAGATGAACGGCTATTCTTTGGTAACTAGTTTAACTGACATCTTCTGAGCTGTTTGGAGAAGTTTCCATTTTTCTGTGGTGGCAAATTCTTGAAACCTCATTATTATTTAAATATTTGTAGGATTTTCCAGTTTGGGAGATGGAGGAAACCAAATACTCTAAATCAACATAAGAATCCACAAGAGTAGATGAACACCTGAAAGAAGCATTTGCAGATGAACACAAGAATTCAAAATAAAATTAAATGCATACTGGGTGTGTCTACACATGCATTTACTCCAGCCTAGATTTACTGTGCAATAAGATACTGCACAGTAAGGTTTTTTGGGTAGATGTCTATACATGTGAGATTTAGGGATCAGATTTTCTTCCAGTTCCTTGCAGCCCTGCAGTGCACCCCTGCCACCACTGGGAGGTGCTCCAGGCTCCCCCTGGCTGCTGGCAGGGAGCACTGCGCTGGGAGTCAGCTGTCTCCTGACTCGATCGAGGATGCCTGGTGCTGGGGCAGGGACAAAGTCCCCCTGCCCCAGCAGCAGGAAAATCCTGCCCCTGGCTCCTTGATCAGGGTCATGATGCTTTGAAAGAGCTGCAGGGGAGGGGCAGTTCCCAGCCTCAGGACTCAATCTGCCAGTGGGGAAGCTAGCAGCTAGCACACTGCTAGCTACCCCACCAGTGGATCAGGGTGGGGGCTGGGACCTATCCCACCCCTGCAGCTGTTTCCAAGCCCCATTCTGCAGTCACCCAATTGGGGTATGTGGCTGGGACCTGCCCCAGACTGGGACAGTTTCCAGTCAGCCCCAGGCAGTGCAGAGAAGTCTGAACGTACAGTCTGGAGGTAGCTGGGGACTTCCCAAAATGGGACAGTCTCCAGCCACCTCGAGGCTGAACATGTTTCCCTGTGCAGCCTGGGCTAGCTGGGAACTGTCCTGGTCAGGGGCAGGTCCAGCCAGCAGGGAACTGTCCCCATGCGGGGAGCTCCTGGCCCCTGCTCCATGTTCACAATTGCAATCACAGAGTGGGGGCTGGGGAGCTTGTTTCCATCCCCCACTCCATGATTGCACAGCAGGAGCTAGGAATAAGATCCTAGCCCCCACTCCACGATTGTGATTTGGGAGCAGGGGCTGGAAGCTTCCTGCTGCCGGGGCAGGGGAACATTGTCCTCTCCCAGGCATGCAGGGCAGGGTCTGAGGAGCTTATTTCCCACCCAGCTCCATGAGAACAGAGTTGGGGGTGGGGGGAAACAGGATGGGTAGCTTGTTCTGCTCTCTTCCCCCCCCCCCCAGCTCCATGCTTTTGAAGCTGGGCAGGGAACAAGATCCCTAGCCCTTGCCAGCAGGGAACTGCCAGTGCTGGCTCCATGACCATGGGGCCACTGCTGGGAGATGCTTATCTCCCAGCCCAAGCTCCACATTCACAGCTCTGTGACCATGGGGCCACTGCTGGGACATAAGGGTCTCCCAGCCCAAGCCCTGTGACCATGGAGTTCAGGCTGGGAGATAAGGGTCTCCCTGTCTCCCACTCTCCATTCACAATCTCAGACCATGGGACTTGGAGCTCCCTGTTGCTGGGGCAGAGGGACATATTCCCGACCTGGGCTCCTGTGGTAGAGCCCACTCCAGAAGCAGGCAGCTCCAGGGGCAGGAAGCTCCCAGATTTTGCTCCCAGTCAGGTGTCTACAGGAGTGCTACTGTGCTGTTACTAATGCCAAGTAAATTTGCTACCAGCATTTGCAGGTAGCAAATTTACTAGTATTAGGAAGGATTACTGTAAAGTAAGCATGTGCACCTATAGACGCACATGCTTACTTCATAGTAAACTATGCTAAGGCAAAGTTAAGTGTATTGTGTAGACACACCCACTATTTACTAATAAACAGCTGTGTGCTGTGTCATAGATTTAAAAACAATAGCATGTACTCCTGTCCAGTTTAACTAGATTAAGTATCTCAATGACTTCATTAAAACACGTCAGGTTTCCAGGTTGTAGTCATATGGGTCTAGAGGCAAAGGGAATCAAAACTTGTGGAAGAGGTGATACCTTTTATTAGATCAACTAGATATTTTCAAACCAATTATTGTATTTATATGTAAACTTTTGGGCACCCTCACCCTTCATCAGGCATAACAGAGAACAGAGATTGTAAAAGCTCTCCTTGGTACAACATCTTTGTACCTTTGTCCACCTCCTAGTCCACCAGGGAGCGCATGGGTCCCCTCTACCCC
>NW_017729034.1:60816695-60827285 GCF_001723915.1 Gavialis gangeticus
GTGGACCAGAAGTGCTTCTGGTCTACTTCCAGGTCTGCTGCTGAGTGTGTTGGGGACCCCCCGTGCTTCTGCAGAAAGCTCCATGCACCCCAGCATCACAGCATTCATGAGCCACCTGCTACCTAGAGGTATATAGAAAAAACATTTAAAGCTGTGTCTATGTCTGAATCGCCAACTCTTCCTGAATCTCTCCAAATTGATTTGGAGGGTTCCGATTTGATTTGGAGAGATTAAAGGATCCTTTGATTTGATTCAGATTTAGAGATTCAGCCACTGAATCAGGCTGAATCTCTGCTGAACTGAATCAAGGACTGAAGCTTTGCACAGCCCTGTTATATGCTACCGTTTGTGGTGATAAGAGCCTCTGACAATTAGGGCTGTGCAAAATTTCACTGGCTGTTTCATTTTGGTACTGTTTCTACTCATTTTGAGCTCAAAACAGCAAAATTGAAATGAAACGAAGGGTTTCAAAACAGCCTCTAAACAAAACAAAGCTAGTCGAAACGTTTTGAAAGTTTTGAAACATTTCAAGTTTCAAAGCAGCCAGGTGATGGAAGACAGGGGAGAACCAGGGCTTTGCTCCCAGTGGCTCCAGGCTCAGCCAGGTGGGGAGCGCAGCCCTGGCTCTCCCCTCCTCCTGCAGCCAGGCTGCAGGAAGCTGATCACAGCGCAGGGGAAGGGAACTGAGCCAGGGTTCAGTTCCTGTCCCCAACACTGCAATTGGGCTGGGGAAGGGAACTAGCCCAATTGTTCAGTTCCCCTCCCCAGCATGATGATCTGGCTGGAGAAATGAATTCAGTCCAGCTGAGCTGAGTTCCCCTCCCCAGTGCTATGATTGGGCTGGGGGAAATGAACTCAGCCCAGATAAGCTGAGTTCATTTCCCCAGCCAGATCATCATGCTGGGGAGGGGAACTTAGTTAAGCTGGGCTGAGTTCCTTTCCCCAGCCCAATGATAGAACTCAGCTCAGCTCCAGTTCCCTTCTCCAATAGATCCCAGAGCTGGGGAGGGGAACTGAGAGATGGGACATCACTGTTTCTATGAAATGAAATGGAACAGCAGTGTCAAATTGAAACGAAATTCAAAACGAAATGAAATGAAATGCTGTTCCATTGAAACTTCAAAATCAAAGTTGAAATGGAACAGTGCCATTTGGCACAGCCCTACTGACAATGCATTTCATGGTCATTGGGGAAAAGGGAAAAAAAACATTTCATCTGGAAAAAATTGTTAGCAGGTTTTGTTACTAACATTGTTAACAGCACTATCTGACTATTTGCTGTAAATTCATTCAATGAAGGAGTTAAACATTGTGGGTCAAATGCTCAAAGCTGAGTTCCTGAAGTTAGGCGTTGAAACTAAGGGACTGATTTTTTACAGTGCTAAGTTGTGACATTAATGTCAATCGGGGCTGGAAAAGGCTAGAACATCAGAACATCTGCTTAGGTGACTAATTTGTGTACTTGAACTTGGGAACTTTAATTCTTGTTCCTATTCTTTATATGATGGTCTTTCATTAATGTGCCAACTTCCCTCCTCTCCCCTCCCCTAATATTTACCTCTTCTCTGTGATTTGTCATAAGGATATTTTTAGTAGGGATGTACTTAAATCCTGGTGAGACAAAGGGTTTTTCACAGTCCGCTCATGGCGCGCACAGTTGATTTTGTGGGCATTTCACAGCACTGCTCCTCAGTGCTGATTAAAGAAAAGGTCCCAGTGTAGGAAGGAGGGATGAGGGGGCAGCCACCATTTTGTCTGCTATCTTTCATGCCACTCCACCAGCTGGCACCTTCCCTTCCTGGCAACAAAGAACCATTGACTCCCACTGGTGAGCTAACATTTTATTTTTATTAAGGTTTGTTGTTGTTGTTGATTTAGCAGATATTGCAGACAATCCCAGATTTCATGGTTTCCATGAAATCTATGAAAACATGAATTAAGTAGTTTCCTAATCATTAGCATAATGAAAGTTATTAAAACATCAGCATAAAATGCCATGGACATCCTGTGTTCCAGTGTGGGAAATGCTTAAAACAAGGGGCATTATATGTTGACCCAGATCCTCAACTGATATATACAGATGTGTCCCCAGTGAGTAAAGCTGTAGGCCCTGAGATGCTTAGAAGCTGTGAATCTTTCATCTTATGACTTGAATCCTAATTCAGCTCATTTGTGGCTATGGACAGTAGCATAACTGAGAACAGAGCAGCAGGGCAGGAGCCCCATGAACCACCTTTAGTAAAATACCTTCAAATAAGAGTTCACTGCACTTTGGAAGTACATACATATTTTGAAAAAGATACAAAGTCCTAGAATAAAAAATAACAAATAAAAAAGAATCAAATGAAATATTTGGTTCCACCCAAGATACTGTTTTGTTTTCATGCCACTTAACCATAATCGACATATTTTTAAAAAGGTTAGCATCAAAATAAAAACAACTTTTCAAGACAAAATGTCAAAACACTGAATTTTGATAATACTCTGAAATATTATTCATTTTTGTTGGTAGAATATGTTTACTAAATATGAGTGATACTTATGAAAAGGTCTGTTTGTCTCCAAATTGCACAGTGAATTTACTGATTACAAGGAAGGAAGGAAGGAAGACTCAGCTCTACTCAAATCAGCAGTGCAATAGGCAGACTCTCTTAGTTTCAAAGCTTCTACTATGATTGCTATATGTAATCTGTTTTCAAAGTAAATAACTCAATTAAAGTTAAATCCCAATAATAATTACTCACCCTTGTTTCTCCTTAGAATTAGCACCTACAGAACAACACTTCAATTGAAACTATGAATCTTTCAGTTTTCTGGAAACATGGATTTTTTTAATATTCTACATTAACAATCTTGTACCTTACTTAACATAGGTTTTAAGTATTACTTAAAGAAGGTGAAATTTATCTCGTTTGCAGAAATTCCACACAAGGGCCCAGATGTGCCTTAAGTAATGCATAAGAGAGCTGCCAGAATGGGGTGAATTTCACACACACTAAGAAATAACAGATATGCTAAATTGCCTGAGTCTTAAATTTTGGATCTTGCACTTGTTCCTGCTTCATTTTTCACAGACTCAGCCAATGTGATGCTTAAAATTGCTCATGTTTCACAGTTCGTGGATCCACATATTTTTCCTTCTGATGATAGCCTGAACCATTACATCAGTACAGATGTCTGGATTACATATAAAAAAAATGATCCCATATTCACCCCTGGGAAAAAAAATACCTAAAAATATTTGAGCCAGTGAAGACTATGACCTAGATTCTAGTCTACCTATAGCAGGTCTAAGTGCACTTAAGGGCGTAAGTGTGATTCTATTCCACCCTGTTAAAGTTCTTGAAAATCCATTAATACATCTACTATTGTAACACACCGTCATTGGATCCTTAAGAGTGGTCGCATCTACAAGAGATGCTGACTGTGCAGTAACTTGTAACTACTGCACAGTAGTGTTGCATGGCAGGAAGCATGATGCAACACTACCATGCAATAGTAATGAGCTACTGCACAGCCAGCATCACTGTGGCAGGGCACCTGCAGTGCCTAAACTTTAAGGTTTCTAGTTGGCAGTGACGCGGCTGGCAGGTGGGTGCTAGCCACATCAAGGCTACCACATGACCCTAGGAGGACCCTGGGATTGGTTGAGGGAGTGGAGCAGCATCCGTTTTAACTCAGGCCCTCAGAGAGAGAAACAGCAGTCTGAGCAGAGCAGGCCAGGAGGCAACATCAGGCTGAGTTCCTGGAACATTTTGGAGGTAAGGGTAGGAGCTATGGGGATGGGTTGGAGGCTCCTGGTCCTTGGTGTGACCTAAACTGCACCCTGCTGAGGAAGGGTGGTTTGGTAGGGTTCTTAGTCACGTAAGAGCCCCCGGGAATTGCCAGTTACTGCCTTGGTGAAAGGTGAGGAGGTGTGCCTTATAACCCCAGGTCCCGTCTATGGGTGGGTTACCAATACTGGAAGGGAGTGGGGCTCGGCAAGCCTGGTGTCAGGATGCCTGAGTCCAGTGTGGGGGCCAGGCACGGTGGCAGCCACCTGAGGCTACAGGGTGAGAAACCCCAGTGTTAGGGGCCACGCACAGTGGCAGCCTCCTAAGCCTATGGGGTAGAAGACCCCAGTGTAGTGGGGCCAGGCATGGTGGCAGCCACCTGAGCCCCACTTGGTGAAAGACCCCAGCAGCCCAGTAAGGGACCACTAGTATGAAGTGGCCCAGTAAGGGTCAATATCAGATGTGACAGAAATACTAGAATTGACAATATGGAAATACTGGATGTGACATTGAAACAGCTGTGAGCATGGGACACATGTAAGGGGAGGTTGGAGTGTGTACTTAGGCCCTTGTTATCAAGAGGTCAAACAATGGGCAGCCTTCCACCTTAGAAATAACATTCATAATAATTTCATCAAGGCATGGCAGAAGACTGAGCTGGGGGTTTAGCCCAGAACAGGTTGGATGGCCAGCACTGAGACCCAGCTGTGAAAGGCCAGCATGTTACAGTTACCTAAAAGCCATTCAGTGATGCTACTTCACAGTAACTCCAGTTATGGTGTGGTCATTTAATACTTGTTTATACAAGTACTAATGACTGTGCAGTAATGACTGCTCAGTCAGTGTCTCATATAGATGCAGCCACTGAGTCATAAAAAAGCAATGAGGGGGAAGGACCAATTTTTTTTTAATAACAGTTGTTCAGGGACTGTAGCAAAGTAGAATAGAATTGCATCTGGAACCCTCATAGGTGGAATAATATTTATCATTAAAAAATATTTTTTCTTTGAATGACGACCTAGAAATCATTTCTCTCTGCTTATAAAAGTCAAACAATAAGAATATATGCCATTGTATCCTGGACTAACTCTGAACTGGTCCTGGCCCTTGGTATAAAATAAACTAAACTGATGGCTGCCTTAACTTATTGCTGATTGCCAACCACTCCTCGGGTCACAAGAACATTTGTTCATTTTTGGGCCAGGTACAGACATTACATAGTATAAGTGATTGGAAACCAGTCTAAACTTGTAATAGAACAAAGTTTGGCACACATAGACTGGTTTAAAAATGGTGGAACCTAGTCTAAGCTAGGCAGCCTGCATGCCCTCCTCTTCCCTCTCCCCCACTCCAAAGGTCAAATTTGTATTCTGTTCATTACTGATGTAAACTACGCTACTTACAGAAAACTGTGTTAACTTAGATTAATTCCACCTTGAGCTTTTTGAATTCCCACACCTAGGTATAGGGAAAGGCTTATCTGCTCATTCATGCCTTTACCTGACACAGAGGTACCTGTCTGGGGGTCTTATGAACCCAGCATTCATTTCTGCCTGTGGCAGGGGGTCAGGCTAGATGATCTGTTCAGGTCCCTCCTGACCCTAGCTACTATGAAACCAAGAGGGTGCATCTACATGAGATGCTTTACTGTGCATTAGACTAATCTAATGTGCAGTAAAACATTACCATCTACAAGATGACAGCAATAACTGAGCAGTAGATTAATGCACCATTTTCTAGTGCCTGTAGTGCATGTGTAGACGCTGACCGACAGAAGAGAGCTCCCAGTCAGCTTAGGCAGCAGGGGGGCACAGAAGTCAGAGATAGTTGTCTTCACTCAGCAGGACACTGCCTGCCAGCCACATGGAAATCAGGATGGGTCCTGCTTTCCATGGGACAGGGAAGCAGCTGCCCAGCAGCTGGAACAGCTCTCCCCTCCCCCACAGAGATTGGGACCAGTCCCCATGCCACTTGCCAGCCCACAGCTGGCATCTGAGAATCTGGAACTCCCCCTGGCTGCTCTGCAGGGGGGCAGAGCAGAGCAGGAACAGCTCTAGACTAAACTCCCATCAGGAACGAATTTGCTCACGACAAGCACATGTTCAGATGCATGCGGGGGTGAAGTTAATGCACTTGAATTTTCTGTGCAGAAAGTTCAGGCACATTAATTTCATGTGTAGAGGCACCCATTATGAATACAAAGAGTATTTAGGGTTTGTTACAGACACTTGGGCATGGATGTCATTCTGGGAACTGTTATGAGGCTGGCACTGCATTACTAACTTGCATTCTGAGTGGGCACAAAGGATGTTAGGCAAAAGAGACGTTTTGATGCACAGAAATATCTGTGCAAGTTTCCAATGGCTTCATTAGGAAGAGTATGAGAAGGCAGGAACGGTATGAGAAGGCACAGTCAAGCTTCAGCATATTGTTATGACATTGTGTTTCCATGTGGACCTACTGTACAACTTGTATTCCAGATGTTGGCATCTTCCCAACAATGTTTGTCACTCAAGAAAAAATTATCTTATGGTTTTGTGATACATCACTGATAAAATGGGCATCAGAATGAAACCAATAAATTAATCTGTATTTAAGGATAGACCAACACTCTAGCAGTGAACGCCTATTTGGAAATGATTCATAGCACAGTTTAACCATGCTAAGATACTTTGCCATGGTTACATACCAATTCCTTAAGAAATAATGGTCAACAATTATGTGAGAAGCAAGAAGAAAAATATAATAACTAAGTCCCTTGTGCTTCAGATTTTTTAATTAGTTGCTAGCTAAGGGTGATGCTGAATTTTTTTAGAGTTTTAGTTATCAGTGTACATCATTTACAACTTTTCTTTAATACTATAGGAGGCAAAATGTGGAACTCACTGGCTTAAGCAATTTCTCCCTCCCCTCCTACCCTACTCCCTCATTTTTTTCAAATCGCCAAAAGCAGTGTAAAACTTCTAATATGCAGTAAGAGCTAGATTGCTATCTTGCTGAAAGTTGGTTCACTTAGTATGACTGAGTTTCTGTGGCCCTTGAGGTATCTGTGTGTGGGTATTGAATGACTTGACTCCTACTTGTTCCACGGCACTTCAATCCTTGCCCTATTATGTGGAGGATTTACAGTCTTACCTCAAACAGTCAGCAAGTAGACTCTTCTTTTCATGTATTTTTAAGGTGGTAAAGAAAGATAGAGGCCTGCTTATTTGAAGTTGGGATGGAAATACCTCTTTTTGGTGCCACTCTTTCTGGCCTCGATACCTGAAAAATCATTTTCCTTGGCCATGTCCATACTAGCGTGGATGTTTGTTTTCCCAGGGACAACTGGCAGTGGCACATCTTGTGTTGCTGCTAGCTGTCTCAGGGGAGTGCCTGTGCCACCCTCTAGTGCACGATAGATTATCCCAGGTGGGGTAAGGGAGGCTGGGGCCAGCACTGGGCTGGATGCAGCAACCTTACCTGGGGCTTTGGGGGTCCTCTGAGATTGCAGCAGTGGCGATTTTGCTGCTCAGAGCCTGGCTGGCCAGTTTCGAGTAGTGCGTCCTGCGCGGGAGGGTTTGTGTGTGTGTTTTTGCTCGGGTGTGTGTTTGTGTGTGTGTAGGGGGTTGATCCCTGGATATCCAGGGAACAAACAAACCCCAGCGCATAGAACAAAAAAAGCCCTAGCATGGAGAACAGCTGAATGTGCAGTATGTGGTGCCTCAAATGTGTCTGCAGCACCACTTACCACATGACCACACTTGTCCAGATGCAGCCCTCGAGGCTAATGAAAACATTACTTCTGAAAATGAGCCATTTTCTTAGACCACTGTTCTTCCTATATCAGGCCAGTCTCTGGGCTTGTCTATACCTTGGTAGCAGCATGTCCCTGTGCCTGGGATGTGAGCATGTCCTACTCATCTGCATCTGTATACATACCCCAGGCCCAGACCTTTGCCAAAGTTGCTGCTTCAGACATGCCCTAATGCCCACTCTTGGGCTGAACAGACACCATTGGCTTGAGAGCAGAGAAACACAGCTGCCCAGTGCTGGGATATGCCGCTGCCAGAGAGTAGACAAGTCCTCTGAGGCCCTCTGTTGCATCTTTGCTCCCCCAACATCAAATACAAACTTCTTATCTATAGTCCTCTCCTAATTTAGTTCAAGCCAATCTAGCATATGTAGCAACCTATTATGATGCCATTGCTTGGTAGTGTTCACTGTTCCTAGGCTTTACTGCCCATCAGTCAGCTTTCCCCTTAATCAAAATTCCCTCAGTTCTTCCTTAGAAAATCCTGTCATTGGTTCATTTTTCTTTAAATCCCTCTTTGAGGCATATCTCTGCTGAGATGTTGAAAGACCCTCCCTGTCAGGTGATTAGCTGTACTTTTTCTATTTTGCTACTCCCTTCATACCTACTGCTAGCTCAAGTTGAAAAGAAAAAAAAACAATACAGCCTACTTTGTCAGATTTTCCCAGAAGCAATCTTTGGGGTGCTGTCTGACTCTCACCTTATCTTCCTCAAAGCTGCGTGTTGCATGCTCTCTCTCTCTCTCTTTCTGCCTGCTGTCAGGTCTTTCTTTTCCCTTTTGATCCTCTCCAAATCACACCTCTTGCACCAGCAAACCTCGTGTTATTTTCATTAGAACATCACATGCAAAATATGCTGTGTTTGAATGAGGGAGATTTTTTTGGTATTAACCATGTTTCACAATGATTTTCAAGGACAGTATCATAAAATCATATTGGTCCCATTAGGCAACAATATCATTTGATATTTTGGCAGCAATTCCAGTTTAAGCCTGTGACATTTTCAGTGGGGTCCAAAGTTTGTGGGAGCATGTGTGTGTGTCTCTCTATGAATTCTGCAACCCCCAGGTCAAAATCCTGAAAAATATTTAAATCATTAGCTGTTAGCCACCCCAGGAGTGAACGTAAAGACAACCACAAAAAAGACAATGAAAAGCCAGCATTGTTGTAATCTGTTGTCATCAATGTGTTGATTAAAGCAAATATTAAACTGTAGGGTATCAGCTAAGCCTTAAGAGGATCTATTGGAACAATGAATGAAATCAAAAAATCTAATTACATTTTGCTTGCAGCTTTACTGCGTAAAAAATACAAAAGCAAATTCATCTTTGTTGTGGTTTAGATTTCCTCATCCTGTTCAAATCTGCTCTTAATTTAGAATGATGTTGGTTTCCACTTTCAAATTTTCATAGAATATTACTTAGACTTCCTGGATCCAGTGTAAGCCTGAGGATTGACTAAGTGCAAATGTCCATTGACACTTAGAGCCAGAGCCAACTGGAATACATGGGACCAAATTTGCTCCTGGTGCTATTACAAAGGAAATTAACAGGTCAATTTGGACCCTTCCTGTGTTCTGCTACTGAAAGCATTCGTGTGCTTAGGATATATAAACTACTGGGGCTCCATAACTCAGATGTTTCCCCTCACTCCCTAGTTTCTTCCTCACAGGGGGTGCATCTACACAGACTCTGACTGTGCGGTAGTGTCACATGGCAAAAACTGTGATGCGACACTACTGCACAGTAACGTCACAAAAAAGGTGTTTGCCAGTGCCATTGTGCAGTAACTTGGGTTACTGCACATTTATTTAGTACTTGTTTTTACTTAAACAAGTATAAACAAGTACTAAATAAATGCACAGTAACCACTTCACAGTAGTATCTCATGTAGATGCAGCCAGGCTCTCTCTCTCATTTTCTGTATTTCTCTTGCAGTAATATTTCTTGCTTCTCTTCCACTATTATTTTGATTCCCTGCCCTGCTATTCCTTGTACTCTCCTTTCCTTTTTGTTTTATTTCTCCCCTCCATTTTTACCCTCCATTTTCCGCCTTGACTGACATCTTTCCTCCCTTATTCTCCAGTCATTTTTCTTTTTCACGAAGTAGTTACATGCAGAATGCTGCTCTCTACCTCACTTTCCCCTTGCTCTCTCTCTTTTCCTCTCTCCACTTTGTTGTTTCTTTCTTTCTTTGTGTCTGAGCTTCACTTCTCTTCCCTAATCCTCTCCCCAACTTGTTCCATTCTTCTCTGACCCCTTGTTTCTTTGTCTTCCACTTTACCCACTACACTCTTTTTTTCTCATTTTCTCTTGCAGAAAAAAATAGGGCACCAGTTAAACCACAGCACCAATGGGTGCATCTACACAAGATGCTATGTCACCATAGCAATGAGCTACAGCAATGGAGCTCTTCACTAGACGATGTAGCATCGGTGGGCGGGCACTAACCATGACACCACAGCTACTGCATAGTAGCAACAAGCTACTGCACAGTAGTTCATTGTTCCTGTGCATTATTGTTGAACACGACTCATGCACTGCCAAGACTGTGCAGTACTGACAGGTATTGTGCAGTCATTTAGTACTTGCTAAAGTACTAAATTCAGTCTGCTAAAGCAAGTACTAAATGGCTGCCCAGTACCAACTGCACAGTCAGGGGCATGTGTAGATGTATCTAGTGCAATTAAGCAGGAGGATGCCTTGGGCTAGGTAGTGAGCTCCCTCTCCTTACTTTCCATGGTGATTCTGTCATACCAGGAAACATATCATAGTATGTCCTTCACTGCACGCCTTCTATCTGTAGAACTAGGTTTTCTTTAGGAGCTGGTGTTCTATCATGTGCTTCTGGGAGGACAGAGGAATTGTTACTGGAACAGTTTGGCACTTGACAGAATAGCATTCATTCACTGTTGGACCAACAGAACTTTAAGGCTAGGGACAGATGTTACAAATAAAGCAGTATAAGTGCTCGGAAACTGATTTCAACTAGCCTCACTGGGGGAGGGGGCCGCAGGAAGACGAGG
>NW_017729034.1:60829963-60852464 GCF_001723915.1 Gavialis gangeticus
TAAGGTCCCTTCCAATCCTACTTCTATGATTCTATGAAATTTGTAACATAAAAGAAGTTCAGTGCACATAAACTGGTTTAAAATGGCCAAAACTGGTTTAAGATAGATCTGGATGGATGTAATACAGGGGTGGACAATTATTTCAGGTGGAGGGCCACTTACTGAGTTTTGGCAAGTCATTGAGGGCCACATAACAGGCAACCAGGGGCAGATAAATATTAATTTTCTAAATTTTTAGTGGCCCTGTGGGCCGGCTAGAATGGCCTGGCGGGTCGTATCTGGCCTGCGGGCTGCATTTTGTCCACCAATGATGTAATATCAGACTTCACTGATTTAGGTTAAGCAAGTCTATCAAACTTCACTCCCAGACCCATTCCTGACACAAGGTAGGTGTCAGTCCCTCTGCATCTCAGGATGCATTGCAGCCCCTGCTAACCCTCCCTTGCAGGTCAGGTGGTCTAGCCTCTGCCCCAGCTTGTCTGCTTCCATAAGTGGAGGAATAAAAAAGTATTGGAGGGAGGCTGAGCCCATGTCCCCCTCCCTGCTCAGCAGGTAAGTCTGTGGGGCAAGGGGAAGGGAAAGGGCTGTGGGGCAAGGGTGCAGATTGAGGCCCCAGCGGTGAGGGAGGGAGTGGGGCAGAAGCAGGGGCACAGACAGGGATTGGGGTGAATAGGGCCTCAGCCAGGATGGGTGGTGGGACAGTCAGAGCCCAGGCAGCTCATCCAGGAGCACAGTGGGGTTCCCGCTGCTGTGCGCACCCTGATAGACGCCAAGAGGGCATGGACTCCCCCAATCTGCATTCAGGGTGGAGGTGGCTGCCACTTAACACTGGACTTTGCACCTCACTGCCTTGAGAGCTGCATAATTCCATGTGTGTCCTGCCACTGGGTGGGCAGGGGTGTGGTACAGCCCAGCAGACACAGGCATGTGGTATTGTGCCATTCCTGGAGCAGCTGGAGCAGCATGCAGAGCTCAACCTGCAGTGGCAGGTCCCTCTGGCCCATGCACAGATCAGTGGGGCATGTGTTGCCCAGGACTCTGCTGGGGTATGCACAATAGTGGGACCCCCTCCCCCCCCAACCCTGGATGAGCAGCCTGGGCTCCAATTGTCCCACCACCAAGCCCAGCTGAGGACCCATTCACTCCTACCCCTGCCTTTGCTCCACTCCCTTCCTCACTGCAGGGGCCTCAATCTACTCCCACAGCCCCTTCCCCTCCACAGAATTGACTGGTACTTGCCAGGCATGCTGGGCAGCCAGTGATCCATGCACTGGGCTGCAAACCTGGCTGCATGTGCATCCCTCCTCACCCCTGCTGCAGCCAACTGGAACCCACAACCGGGCTGCCTTGCAGCCCTACCCACTGCCCCACCTTTGTGGAGGCTGAGTCCCATTAGCCCTGGCCTTCTGTTGCCTATGTCTGCTCCAGTCCAGGTAGGCAGCCTCACCAATGACTATTATGGAGCTGAGGCAGCCTCCCCAACCCCACTGGCAGCAGATGGGCATGGGCAAGGGAAGGGATGGATATTTGCCCCAGCTCCAGGTCCTCCCAACCAAGGTCTCCACAGTGGGGGGATGGAGGGAAGCCCCCAGAGGTGTGGTCTTTCCCCTCATGCAGCATGGATCTGCTGCCCTGGCCCCACCCACTTGCTGTCCTGCCCAGTCTCTCAGCTGTGGTGGGTGGCTGGGGCAGAGGAAGGAATGGATTCCTGCTCTGGTCCAAGCCCCCAAGCCCAGGTTTGCACTGCAGGTGATGGTAGAAGCATGTTTCTGTCAGGCTCAGAATACCCCAGCCCTTCCTCGTCACCAGCTCCCTGCCTGTCAGCCATGGGGAGGGGAGTGGGGGGAGCAGGGAACAGACCTCCTCCCCAACCCCCTAGTGGGTGGAGTGGAAACCCCTGAGGTGAGGCTTTCCCCCCGCAATAGCATGGCTCTGTCAGACTGTGAACATCCCAGCTCCACCCTGTCACCATCCCCCTACCTCCTGTCAGCCTTGGGGGCTCCCATCCCTCACTGTGCAGACCCCAGTTTGGGGGCCAGAGTGGAGAGTCTATTCCTTCCCTGCCCCACCCCCACAGCTGATAGATGGGGGTTCTGGTGAGGAGGTGGGGCTGGGACATTCACAGCATACCAGAGCCATGCTGTGAGGGAGAAAGACCCTGCATTGGGGCTTTCCCCCGACACACTGTGCAGACCCCAGCTGAGGGATCAGGGCTGGAGAGGGGTCTATTCCCCACCTGTGGCTGACAAGCAGGGGGCCAGGGAGCAGGTGGAGCTGGGGCATTTGCAGCCCAGAATAATTGGGAGGTGTGTGCAAGTGCCCCCTTAGCCAGTGCAGGCACCTGCCTTTCTTGGCCAACTGATGATGTATTCTGTTTGTTAATGGTCCAATCTATGCACTTTAGAGAAAGCCATATAGATTGAATCGATTCTGCCTCAGGCTTTCTGACTTTCTGTACTTAGCCTAATGATGTATCTCTCTCAAAAAACCCGTATTTGAAACTCACAGTTACTTTCACCTCACTTGAGCATCAAGTTCTATCACTCTTCTTGTGAAGTTGGTGGATCAGAATTAAGAGCCAGATCCTATTTTATCTTATATACCTAACCTGTGTGCACATGAAAACCACTTGTACTGCAGGAGAGAAATTTTCAAAATGTGTTGATCTTGGAAAGGTCAGTGGGTCCCTCTTGGCATGCTTGGTGGTGGCCAGTGGCCATGCTGGCAGTGCCACTGTGGTCAAGGGGGATAAAGTACAATCCTAGCGACCAGGTTGGTATGTGTAGTAGTTGGGAGACCTCTCTGTGAAAAAGGTCAGGATCTAGTCTACTGAAATGGACTGTCCTATTGAAAATACTGACTGATTAGGGCTGGGTGAGTTCTGGCTTCTGCTGGCAGGGGGGTGACAAATGTATCCAGTGTCCCAGAAACTGAAGGAGGTTGAGGGAATTTGGATGACTTTCCTCTCAACCAATGAGGTGTGTATCCTGCTCTGAGCACCTGATGGGAAGAAGAAATAAAACACTAGCACATTGGATCTATCCAAGGGCTCCAGAGGAGGTGGATTCAATCTGCGTTGAGAGCAGCTCTCAGACGTATGTGTATATGAATATATATGTATGTATATAGTGATTTTTTTTTTTAAGTTTTCTTTGTACATTTTCACGTATTGTTATCCATTTGTTTTAGTATTTGTTGTTGTAGTAAAAAGATAAATGCAGACATTTTTAAAATTCATTAGTATTATTCAGTGAGACAACTATAATGTCAAGTACCCTGCACTAGATGCTGCTGGTTTATATATATATATATATATATATATTAGTGAACCCAGAGGGGCTGTGCAATGAATACTGCATAATCCTTGAAGCTCGCCCACTGGGCAGGCAGAGAGGAAGATACATGGTGCCAGAAGGTAGTGTATGAACCAAAGGCTGTGTGGCTAAGTGAGATAGACGTGGTCCTGGATGGGAGGTTGTCCTGAATACTGTGTTTGGCCTCTGGTCTAAGCTGGGCAAAAACTGTTCCAGTGCTTCTCATCCATTTCATTCAATAAATAGCTGTAGGTGTTCTTTATGTGATCAGTGGACCTTAGTATAGATGTTGTTCTTAAAGAATCAAAAGAGGTGGTGAGTGGACTTTACGACAGCACAAAAAGTAGTTCAACACAAACCCCAGTAAGAAACTTATATTGATCTCTAATGTTAAGAACCAGTATGATCTCTGATGAAAAGATGCCTACACATTGACTTTATTTTAGTAGGAAAATATCCATGTACACATAACAGATTGTTCCTGTCACTATACACCACTTATATGAGCTGGCCTGTATTTTAGCATTAATAATAGTCATAGCACAAGATCTGTGACAAAAGGTGGAGGCAGGAACTAGAGAGGGGGTCACTGTTTAAATGTTTTTGTTACTGGTACAACTAAAAAATGAGGGCTATGCCATCCCACCATTATTCTATTACCTGAGGCAGGCAAATATGTCATTCCCTTTGCTGAGTGCTTTCCACATAAGCTTTTGTTTAAGGGAACAAATACCATAAAATAGTTATTCTTTTTAAATAAAGGACATACGTCCACTTATAAAATTTGAATTGAAACATTTAAGCAGGACACAGTACAGTTTGTATCAGTAATTCACTATAATCGATCTAATGTTTCAGACATCAATAAATTTAATTGGTTGCCATTTAATGTCAAAGTAATTACTCCAAAATGACATCAATTTGCCATCTTAAAGAAAACAAAAGTAATAAACCTTTCACTTTCCACATTAAAGAGTCTTTCACACTAGCTCATAATATAAAACCTAGTTATATAATACCCTAGTGTAAATATTTAAAATGGACATTAAATTATCTATGTCAGGGATGATTTCTTACCCTCTGCTAATCCACATTTTATTACTTTACTGTAAAATACAAACATTAACTAAATCGTTTTTGTTTCAATCTGTCAAACCCAAATCAGACTTAAATGTCTTTAACACATTTAATACTACTTCTCCCATCTCCAACCATCTAGGAATCCCCACTCTCTCTCTCATTCTCATTTACCTTGGGGTGAAATCCTGGCATCAGTGATATCTTAGGAAATTGTGCCATTTCTTTCAACGAGGACAGGATTGCATGATTGATTTTTGTCTTAAATCTTCATATACACTAAAAGGATCTTCTTTTTCTCTGCTCCCCATTCCTTTTGTAACCTTATTGCATTAGCAAAAAAACCCCCTAACATTCATCTCACCCTAGACATAGTGCTTGCAAAAAGATTGGTGAAGGCAGACATATCTTTGTGGACTCCCATGGAAATCAGTGGTACTCTGAATGGGCCTAATGGTTCATCCACAGGGAGACTTTTGTAGGATCAGGATAATGTTTATTAATGTTTTATATGCTTTGTTTGAATTTCTCCACTTTTTGAATGTATAGATGTAGGGCCCAGATTTGTCTTCTAGCAGATATAGAGGTCAGAGTTGAATTTTACCAGCATTCAGTTGTGTTCCTATCATGGATTTTGTTTTCTGCTCATCTCCAATTACAACTGTAAGAATTGTGCAATATTTATGATAGTTCATTTGCAGGAAGTTCGGGGCATATCATAGTGGTGACGGAGAAATATTTACATGGATATAATCCTTTATACTCTCAGATAGACTAAATCTTCAGGAAGCTATGATTTTCATAAGAGTTGCATGACTAGATCCCATACTATCCTTCAGATATTTAATAGAATGGTCATAACATTTATTTAAAATTTAAAAAGCACCTAGGACTACTCTATAAACAGCCAGAACAAATGTCTAACCAAAAATTCCTACCCCTCTATGTTTGAAAAAGGATGTCATTTTGCATCATGGAAAATTTAACAAATTGTTCCAGTACACACATTGTAAAATCTCTTTTAAAGGGAAAAGTGATGTAGGTACAGATTCCTGACTACAAAATCTGATGTTAATCACATGGGGCCCAAACCTGCAAGATGCTGAGGGGGTTGTAAGAGGTTCTGGGCATTCTTAATACCCTTTTCTCTCATACAGCTGATATGTAGCTGAGGGTAGATCAGCTCCTCTACTCATTTTTAGTACCTTACAGCACTGAAAATTATTACAGCACCAGAAAATTAATATTTATACACTACCTTAAGTGTATTCGTGGCACTTTCCAGAAAGAAAATAGCTAGCCTGAAGTCAATGGAAACTACCCAAGTCGACAATCTAACAGAGTTTTTACATGTGCTAGGGGGGTGGTGAGGGCCCTCTAACTAAAGTGTTTCCAGCATCTCGTGTATCAGTGTCCCCAAGCTTCAAAGTGGTAGCAGGGCACTTTAATTAAAGCTTGTCAAATGAGCTTTAGTTAAAGTGCCGCTGCTGCCATTTTGAAGTGTAGGAATGCTGATACACAAGATGTGAAGATGTGAAGGCTGGATGGAGCGCACTAATTACCACACTCCATCCAAGTCGATTAATCGAGTCTGCTCCAATGCACTGTAATTACAATGCATTGGAGCAGTCTCTGGGCATGTCTACAGGCACCATAAGTTCATACCCCTATTTGAGCAACTTACATTGTAACTAATTTAAGGGATGTATGACAATAGGCAAGGAGCGTGAGAGCAGAAGAGAAGTTGACACAGTATAAGATCATGAGTTTGCTTGTTGAGTCACTGTAAGCAAAATCCCATTCTATATTTTTGTGGCTTGTGTAATTCAATACTAACTAGCTTTTTAGTATGCGGCCTCAAAAAGTTCCTAATATCAGAATGATGACGGCTCAATAAGAGCTTGGATAGCATGGATCAGTGCTGGGGAGGGGGGGAAGTCAGAAGAAATAGGTTCTAAAGAAAAGTTTGGAATCATTTACTTCATTGTCCCTCTTAATATGAAGTGTAGACATGGCATAGAAAAGAATCCACCAGACCAGGTTTGCTAGAGTACTGAGCTTTAATCTAAGAAGATGAATAAATTCAAAGTTTAGCACTGCAAAAAGATATCAAATTAATTTTGAATCAAAAATGCTTTTACAAAGATAACATTTGCATCTTGGTTCCTGCCCCACCCTGCTAAAGCTTAGAGTACTAAATTCCTTTTTGTACAATTCCAATGCATATGCAGTCTTCTAACAGCACGATGGTGTGTGTGGCATTTAAATGAATAATTCTTATTTGCGACAAAGATTTCCTAAGTATGAGTTTGAGCCAGGACACCATTATGATTAGTAAGTCTACTCATTCTACACCTATCTGGTCCCACACATTATTTTAAGCAAATGGAATAACATTGCTGCTCACTGTAACATCCTCTTCATATATGACAGCTTTAAATACCAGCAGATTATTTGTCACTGCATTGATCTGTTTAATTGCTTATAATTCATTTGTGTTCAAGGGCTGAACCTTTTATTTAAGTCCCCTGCTATGAAGCTCACAGCTGCAAGCTGATGTTCCCTTAAGGCACTCCACACAAAAAAAAAAAAAAAAAAAATGGAAAAAAAAACAGAGAAGGTATGAAAACGTGTAGGAACTTCTCCCAGACAGCAAAAACAATGCCCAAGGCAGGGGTTATGCTGACTGCACCTCCTTATGGCAACTGTTCATAATTTGTTCCATGATAGCTTTACCTTCTAGTAGACCCTGGGGCATCCCAAGGAGCAGATGGGAGCTCAGCCAGGTGTAGGGGAAAGAAAAGGCAGACAAATCTGTTAAACTTTTCTTGTCTCTTAATAATTAGATTTACAATCCTCAACAAATATGCCCCTTTAGTGCTTTATGCTGATTGCAAGAACATCGTCTCAGGCTCAGTAGAGCTGAATTTGAATGACACAATAATCTATCCTATTCCTTCTCAGTTTGTTTTATTAATCATTCAAACAAAACCAAAACAAAACAACCCCCCCTAACAAAACCTATAAAGGAAGGCACCCCAGAAACAGATGAAAAAACTTTTTTTTTTTCTACAAAAGACCTAACCATAGAAGAACTGTTTGAATCTACTAGTGGTTGCATTTTTATTACATGATCTTTGGAAGCCACAATAACAAGAAGAACAAGACAAAATAAAACATCACCAACAGTGAAGAATCCATTTACTTAGAAGCTGCAAAAAATAAGTCAGCAGCAATTTATGCACTTTCCTTAGCCTTGGAAACATCAAACCTCCAACATTGCTTGGACAAAATTGTGAATACAGTAGATTTTTAAGTATAACTACATTTAAATGACTGTACTGGTTAGGAAAAACAAGGCATATGATTGAAACCAAATTAGTTAGAGTTCGGGTTTCTATCGCAATGTTTGCCAGAAAGCTATTTTTTTTAAAAAATAAAAAAGGTTAAAATGCAAACTTTTACATCTCCAACACGTACAGGTTTCAAACAACAGAGGAAGGCACATACATTGTATGTGATAATTTTTCAAAACTAGCTTTTACATTTTCACAGATTAAAAAAAAAGTCTGTTTAAATATTTTATTTCTACAAAGTGAATTTACATTTTAAAGTACAAAGTGCAAATACTACGGTTGTTTTTATTGCCTTTTGGTGAGGAAATCTCCCACGTCAAAGGGATCTGCCTTGGATATGTAAACTGTTCATCCTTGCTTCTTAGAAGCCTGCTAAAAAAGAGATATTTTAAAAAGCCACATTACTAGTGATGCTTTCAAGTAAATTCATTAAAATACAAAGATGTATTATTTACATTACATGGGGGTTTATAGGCCACTATCAGGATAAGACCCCATAGTGCTAACGGCTGTACAAATACACATGAAGAACTGACCTGAAGAGACAAAATGCTGTTCATGTAGAATGGCATAAACATTTTTAACACCTTCTCCCTCTAACTTCCTTGAGTCTGTACTTAAGCTGGTTTCTACTAAACTTAAAAGTCTATGCAATAGCAGCTCTCATGTGAGTGGGGAGCCAAGTAAGGTTACCCCAGCATGCTATATATGCCTATCTTGGCTCCCCACTCACATGAGAGATGCTATCACATGGAATTGTGTGTGTGTGTGTGTGTGTTTTATGGCATTTGCTGCATAGGAAATAGGTCACTGACTAATGCAACATGTACAAACAATAGGGGTTTTGTAACTTTTTTTCAAGGTCAAGGTTTTTCTATTATGGATCTAATTGATACTGTGTGTGTGCATGTACATATGCACAGTGGAAACAGGAAATTGAATAAGGGAATTATTTGTAGCTACTTACCTACCTTTTGGAGATCTGTTATAAATTTTACCTCACAGAAATTACATATGAGACAGCATGGGATGGTGAATTGGTAAATATGTTTACATTTTCTTCCTGCCTGCCTGCCTTCCTCCAACCCTTCCTTTCAATGTACAGAATGTACTGAAGTGCTTGATTACTCGTCCATTTAAAACAAGGAAAGAAAAATAATGTGGCCCCTCCCGTGTTCAATTGCCCATCTCCAAAATGGTGCTGACTTGATTGTTCCTTTTTAGGTGTGTGGTTTATTTTGAGTAGACTCTTCTCAGGCTAGTTCATTTCCAATGGCTTACTTCCAAGTGAAAGCTTTTGTAATGAAAGCCACCGCTTGCATTTGTGAGGTACATTTGTAGCCATGCATTGTAATAGTATGTAACTGCCAACACAGGGTTTGCACGACTGGCTTTAATTCAAGGCTCTCATTTCTCAGCAACAGCTTTTAAGAATAACTGATACTGAGTCAGCAAAAATACTGAAAGTTTTGGGGTTTTTTTAAATGGAACCATTAGGGCTCTTTTATGATAGATCCTACATGTAAGAATCAGATTACAGGAAAAGGAGAGAGGAAGGCATATTATGCTTTGAGTGTAATGCACGTGTGCCAGTAATTGCTATTATGTAATTAAAATAAACCTTTGAACATTTTTTGGGTTCTGCCATAGTAATTGTTTTCAGGCTGCCTTGTAAATGATTTGGGGGGGATTTGAAAAGTTAAGACCATAAACATTTGCTTAGACAAAAAGAAACTTATCGCATCTCTTTACTTATGAGAACATTTTTCTTTTCATCATAGGTGTGTAGGAGGTCTCTGGTTAAAACCCACAACAAATGTAGAGCTTGCCTTAGGAAGTGTGAACCTCACATCAAACAAATCTAGAGATACAGTAAGTAACAAATTGACTAGCAGCAAACAGACAAATATTTTTTCTTGACTTTTGAGGATGCTGTATCAATTTCACTTTGTGTTTTGTTTTTTGGCAAGTAATCTGACTTTCTGATGGATGGGAAGGTGATAAATAATTAACCACAATGATGTCCTTTTTCTATGAGAACTCATTCTCTCTTTAATGCTACTGTATAATCTCTTGAACCATTACTTTAATGCAACAAATTGCCACTGTGGAGGGAAGGACGAGGGCAGCTCACAGCTCAGGGGCCACTCAGCCCACCAGCAGCTCCCCACCCAGGCTGCAGGCAGGATCTGCCAAAAAAAGAAAAAAAGGACCAGACCCCTCACCGCTTCTGCCTTCAGCAGGTGCCAGTGAGGGGCCTGGTCCTTTTTTTCTGTGGAGCTTGCCTGCCTCCCACATGGCCAATGGGCAAGCTGACTAACAGCTGCAATGCATATACTACATCAGTAAGTTGTGTAGTTTGCAATGATGCAAACTCATCTAAAACCCTCAAAACTCACATACATATAATGTATGATGCCATTAAGCATCACAAAAGTAAATTTTCATCATGTGTACATCATGACATTGTCACATGTACAAGTGCCCTTGGATACATAATGGTTGAAGTGCTTCTGCTAGTGGACTGCCTGGCATCAAAGTAACAGGAAGTTATCTCCATGATGCCTGATGAAGAGAACTGTTAGCATTAAGAATATAGAACTATAAAGCCATTCAGACAAAAATAGGGTCAATACAAAATGCACAGTTTTCTAAACCTTCTCTGGAGCTTTCTTAATGCATCCTGTGTATTGGGTGCCCATCTTGTCTTAATTATAACATACCCTGTTAGAATTTTGTATGTTGTACAGAACCAAGCACACTGTCAGTACTTTCCAAATAATGTAAGGTGGTGTTATTCAGAACACTAGGAGTAAAATCCTGGCCTACTCAGCATTTAGGATCTCTACCGCCATGTGTTTACCAGAAAAATAAAGATGGCCTGCTGTAAAGATTATAAACTGTAGTTGTAACATATCTGCTGGTCAAAGTAAAACCTAAATTCCCCTTTTCCTGCATAAGGTTTACATCTACCAGTCAATAGGTTTTAAGCTACAATTGCTTTGTCTGCACTAGGGTTGCAACATGTTAAAAACACGTATTTCTGATTGTTAAAAGAATGTTTCAAGAGATACGTAAACTTTGTGTGGGTCCTCTGCATAGGAAAGCTGGTCAACCAGCCTGAGATCATGTGTACTTGGGGACTGTCTGGAATATCATGGCCAATCAGCCAAAGTCAGTGACCTGATAGCATAAATCAGGGGTGTCAAGCATCCAGTTGGTGGAGACATTCTCCCCAGCTTGCTGCACTACCACCAGGAGAGGGAAAGTTGGAGGTGTGGCAGTGTGGAGGTCTGCTGCAGCATTTGGGGCTCCTCTACCCTGGGGGCATAGCCCTCAGAGACAGAAGGATGAGCAAAGGCTGCGCCAACACAGCTCTGCTTGTCCTGCCACTGTCCTGAGCCCCAGGCTGGATCCACCACTGCTGTGTCCTGTGCCAGATCTGGCCTGTAAAGGCCCCCATGGCACAGGTTCAGCCCAGGGTGAGTTTGACAACCCCAGCATAAATTAAAACCTATTTAAATCTCTGTGTTGGGCCCCCTTTAACATGCAAAGCACCACCATATCTTAATGATTTCCATAAGAGGGTTTAATTACAATGATCCCAGGCCACTTTATTCTTGAATGGAAATGTCCATATGTGTGTTTTATGTGGTTTAAATGTACACTTCGACTTTGCACCTTCAGTTGACTTGCTTAGTTTTTCTGAGAGAGCCTATGTGGAGAATCCCTTAGTAATATGGCTGTTTGCTGAGTATCTGCATGTGGAAATTCTTCCCTCACTTTCAGCCACAGAGAAGTGAATACATATCATCTGTAAATGCAGCCCCAAAGCTGCAACAATAGCAGTTAGGAAATTCCTTATGGCAAGGGAGAAGAGAAGAGGCTGCGCCCAGTACTCACCTGCCTGTTGGAAGAAGTGCTTTCAGCATTAGATTTAGGGGCTGATAAAGAGAGAGGGGAAAAAAGGGGGAAATAAGGGGGAAAAGTGTTATGACAATGGCTTACATGTTGTTATGAGTCACATTCCCCAAAACAGGAAGCCCCCATTGTGAAATGCCATTCTACAAAGCACCACATACTTTCTTCATAAATGAGCATTTTGTTCTGAGTATCTAACTGAAATGTGAATTTTCTTCTTTCCCCCTCTCAGTGACACAGCTGCCCACTCACTGGACTGACTTGAAAGCTGACTAACAGGATACTTCCCCGTAAATAAGTTAGGCTTGTTTAATGAATGTTGTCATGTCCTGTGTGAATGCTAGACATTGCAAACTCATTTATTCCTTGGAATTTAATTCTAACCTCCCTCAAGAACAAAGAGCATGGAAACGTGGTAAAATGTCTGAAGGCATTTCCTTCACTTTCCTTATAGACACTGCAAAAGAGCATTAGCCTTGCCAGTTGAAAGGCATCCTTAAAATTCAATATAAGAATGGGAAGACTGTCATTTGCGTTTAGATGGCTAGTAAGGAGCTATGGTGCATTAACCCAGATTGCTACTCTGAATCCAGGGTGGGAAGCAGGTCCATGAGGCTATTACTCCACCTGATCTCACAAGTGAGTTGGTGGACAGAGATAGGGTGTCATGGTTAGAGCACTTTGCTGGAAAGTCAAGCAAATGATGTTTCATGTCTCCTCTGAGTGACAGTGGGGCCTAGAAACCTGCTTTTTTGGTGAATGCTCCACTCACTTGGCTGTTGAGGCTAGAACATGAGAGAGTCCTTCTCCATCTAACACCCATTAATCATAGGTTTCTGGCTAGCTATACTTTTGTGAATGAGACATATGTATCCATCTGCAAAGGGCGTGCACAAGTAGCTGTTTACCTGCCCAGTGACTGTATGTATAGTCTATTGCAGAAGTTGGCAACCTATGGCTCACAAAGGTCTGATTAGGCCTGCGTTCTGCTAATTTGTGCCAATCCCCAAATGCTGCCCAGCTCTCGAATTTAGCCCCCAATCTGCATTCCATGGTTTGCTAAGGGAAGGCTGACCCCCTGACACTATCCCAGCTTTCACTGCTCTGCGCAAGGGGCTGCTCTCTTGCTTCTGCACTGCATCCTCTGTTTTCTGTTGCTGCAGAATTAGTTAATCCAAATTGTCGCTTGCCACGCTTTTTTGGCAGCATGTTTTTGCCATGGCTCCATTGGGAGAGTGAGAGAGCAGCCCCCAGCACAGAGCAGGGGCAGTTGGGGTGGCAGCAAGGGAACTGTGAACTCTTGTGGTGGTCAGGTTGCCGGCTGTGTCCCACTATTAGTAAAAGGTTAATGAACCCCTGGTCTATTGCATACAGTCAGTCTATACATTGTGTCCACAGGCAGGGCAGTGGCAACGTGTAGGGGGTGCACAAGGGTGCACGTACACCCTCTGAGAGTGCTGGTGCACCCCCTGATGGGCCGCACTCCCCACTTAGGTGATGGGCGGTGGGGAGCCCTGCAAGCTCTGGCTGGGGAGTGGGAGTGCCAGATGAAGTGCCGTAGCCACTTCCGGGAGCACTATGGCTGCTTCCCGGTCAGACCCCCCCCCCATCGGTCGGCAAGATTAGCCATGGGGGACCCTCCTCCTCCAGTCGCTGACTGGTCGCTGGGGGGGCACGTGCCCTCCCTAAGGTGGCACCAGTTGCCCATGAGGCAGGGCATGTTGCTCTCTGCGCCTAAGTGCAATGGACAAAGGGAAACAGAATTTTGCCTCAGGAGCCTGATTTTGCTTACACTAAGACAACTGTAAATGGCTCCTGTGGTGCAAAGTTGCCTTAATATGTCTGTAAATGGGTAAAGCCATTACATTTACACCCAAGCCTCTCTGCTCTGACTCAGTGTTTTAAAGGAGATGTAGGCTGTTAAACATATTTCAGTTTCCTCATTTGTAAGATAGGGTTAATGACATCTATCCATCTATTTTCCATTAAGTGTTTTTCCCTTTTTCTCTTCTCACACTTGTAACATCTTTTTGTAACATCCTATGTGTATGTGCCCTATGAAATATAATATCTTAGTCTGGTTTTAAAAAATCTAGTTAAAGAATAGAAAAAAGGTTCTTACTATGGCGTTTCTTTGTATCTGCTTTACCTTCTTCTTTTGTTACTCCCAGGCAGCCCATTAGTTCTTGAACTGACAGAGATTTGTCATTGTTCACATCACAGTATTCCACAAACTTCTTCACACATTTTTTTGGTTTTGACTTCTTTCGCAGAAATCTCTTAAATGGCTTGATTTCTTTCTTTCCAATGTCACCACTGGAATTTTTATCAAGTTGCTTGAAATACCAGTGGACAACCCTCTCTTCCAGGGTGTGATTCGGATCAGGTTCTGAAACCCTGAAATAGAAACAGAACATTATGCTTCACTTCTAGTCACAGAATCCTATTTATACTATTGCACAGGAACTATTAGATCATTACCAGTGACAACGATATTTCTTCTTGTGGGTTTTTCAGTGAACTGGGGTGGTTTGAGAAATCATTAGGAACTAATCTTTTCTGTCTTTTGAAGCCTGAGTGAAGCAGACCAGTGTGCTCCAAACAAACACAGGTCCTTTGAGAAGAGCCAGATCCAGAGAGACAAAACACAGAAAGATAAAGGGAGCAGTGAGAATCTCTCTCAGGCGAGGCAAGGATGCCAAATTATCTTTTTACCATAAAATAGTGAATATATAGAAATAGCTCCATCTCTTATGATTTAATGATATAATTAGAAAGGAGACATAGTTAATAATGAAAAATACCAAGTGATTTAGTGTGTAACAGAATTGAGGGTCTGGAAGCTGGGTGGTTTTCTTGCTAATAGCATCAGCACCTCTAGGAAAGGTTTCACTGCAACAGGCATGTTCATTCAATGTATGATTATACAACATTTGTATTTAAAAGAAGGAAAGGAAACAGTGCTCCACTTGACATAGAATCTATTTCTAAGATTAATTAATGGCAACATCTCATTACAAATTCTACACTGAGAAGTGGAAACTATTATTTTCCTTTCAATGTGCTGTTTAAAACTCCCTGTTGCAGAAATTGAGCTACTTTACTGGATGACCCTACTGCTTTTGCCCTCTATTTAAATATAGCTCTCCCTCTCTGCTACTTTGATATGCTGCATGCTAAATTTCAGATTAAAGGCTAAATTATGGCTTTAAACTATTGTTTTATGATGACACATAGAAAGGAAATATTTTATTACAGAAATTAAAAGCAAAAGGACATTTCTTTATATGGGAAAGAAATATTCCAGCTTACGTAACTGCATTTTCTATAAAACCAGGAACAGAGCCCACTTCCTTCAAGTGAAGTGCAAGAAGTATGAAAACACATGAAGGCTGGGATGAGTTCAGTTCACCTATAACGGTATTGCTGCCATGGCTTTTTGTAGTTTTACTTTATGGATACAGCCTATCATAATAATTCTTCAGGAAACATTTCTTAACTGTTCTAATAGGATCTGTTTATCTGGTGTGAAAGTGGAAATAGAACTGCTACTGGAAAGCAATTCTATTACAAAATACAAATGTAACCACAACTCTTTTAAAGGTCCCTGGTACAGATCCATTTCCCATCAGCCACCTTAAACATACCTGCTAGAAGACAATGATGGATCAGAGACTGCATGTACCATATCTGTGGAAAGTGCATCTAGAACACTAGTCAGGAACTCATTCTTCTTGGCCCCTGGACAACCTAGAAAGACAACAGATTTTATTTTTTCCCCCATTTTGTTTTTTTTGTATAATATCATAATTTAAGTTCCAGCAAATAGTTCATTCTCAGCAATAGACCTGAACCAGAATCCAGTCTCCCATGAACTTTGGAGAAGTTCAGAACCTGATCCATAGCCAAACTCCTAGATGCAGGCCCACTTCTAGAATGGGAGAACAGATCCAATATCCTTTAAAACTGGAGTGGTCTTGATACACCTCTAGACTCCATGACTTGGTTCCATCTCCTATGGATTCTAGATTTTTCTCTGATTTGTAAAATAATTACATTGTTGGGATCATGTTCTGAAAATAAATAATCTGAATTGTGCATATTACACAGATAATTTGACAGTGCCAAGTGCAACGCCATGCCTTTGTGCTTAGATTTTCTCCTTTATCACTTGTAAGTATTGTTTGTTAAGCACCACTAGTGTGCAGCACATAATCCCTCTGGCTAGGGACAGACATTACACATAAGCCAGTTTAAGTGATCAGAAATTGGTTTAAACCTGTAACAGAACAGATGTTCACTGCTCATAAACCATTTTGAAATGCTGAAACTGGTTTGAGATAAACTTGGTTGAATGTAGTATCAGACTTAACTGATTTTGGTCACACCAGTTTAAGCAATATCTGTCTTAGACCCCTTGCTGGTTTAAGTTAAATCAGACTCCCCCAGCATCCTGGCATGCTCTCTGGGCTAGGTGGGCTCTCTGCTCCACAGCAGGGCTCACCCCTCCCCTCTGCTCCCTGGATGCAGCTCCGGCAGAGACTTGTAGACACAGCAGCATCTGCTTGGTTTCCTCCTGCTCTCTCTCTCCCATCACCACTCCCTGCTAAGCAAGAATTCCTCATCCCCTCTGCCTTACACAGACACCTCAGCATTAGCTAGCAGACCACATGCTGGCTACAGTCCTGTGCTGTGGCAGACAGCAGTGTTGGCTTAGGGCTTTGTGGAGCTGATCAACAGCTCAGCTGTTAATGTCCCTCTGTTCCTTCTTTGTTAAAGAAGAGCTTGAACTAATGAGAGAGGCTGTTTGTTTTCTGATGGGGTGATGAATGCTGATAAGAGAGCTGATAAATGCTCTGTTATTAAGGGGGAACCACTTCCTAATCCTGCTGAGGCCTGGCCACATCCCCTTCAGTGGAAAGGAAGGGAGGGCTGCTCTAGCGCCCCCCAGCTTCTAGCCTGCGCCACTGCAGGCATGTGCCTACATGTCTGGGATGTTTGTCCAGTTACAGAGTGATTTAGCATAGCCAGGTTAGACTAACCTGCAAAGATTAAATCAATTCAGGCTCAGGCTTTCTAAATGTTGGCCTCTGTGTCTCTCTTCCCCATCTGTTAAATAGGGATAATAAGCCCTTCTCCCACCATTTGCTTATCTTGTGAATTTCAGCTGTAAACATTGTGGGACAACGAGTCCCTCACCTTGGTTGGTACCTTTAGGACCACAGTGAAACTAAATAATCAAAAAATGATCTCTGCTCCTGGAAGTTAATATTCTAAAAGGGATTGACAGCATACATGATACATCAGATAAAAATGCACTGAAAGATCCAGTTTCCAAGCAATGCAGCTGGGGTACAAGGATTCAGTTGACATTCACATAGCTCTTGACAAGAAGATCCAAATGTTAAATTCTCCTATACCTATAAATGGCTGAACTAAATTCCAGGATGATCCAAATACCCACTAACTTTGTATATGGGAAGGGGCCTGTAGCAGGGCACTAAGGTGCCTGCTACTGAAAAGCAGCAGTATGGGCTCAGGTGTTGGTTGCTAGGGGCAGCCAGGAGGTGCTCAGGGCCAACCCCTGGTGAGTCTGCTGACCGGAAGGGGCAGGGCTGACCACTATAAGACCCAGACGGGAGGCTGTGAGTGCTCTCTTTCTCTCTCTCTCTCAACTGGCAGCCAGACAGAAGGAGTACTGTTTGACCAAGGAAAAGAGCTTGGCCCTGAAAGGGGAAAAGGGAAAGGCCTGGATGTACAAGCCACTAGTTATACAGGTGAGAGATGTTGCGTAGTTTGGAGAAAGTTTTAGCCAGGAGGCTTAGATTTGCGTCACAGCCAACTGGCTGGCAGTATTGCTTTTGTTGTTGTTGTTACACCGGAGGACCGGGTGAGGCTATTAGGGGTTGGAGGAGGCCTCACAGGGGCTCCACGGTAGCATGGGGTCCCCGGTGCCAGAGAGGGCACATCATTCAGGGGTGCACTGACCCCAGCGCAGAGGATTGGGAGCCAAGTAAGGCCGAGGCCGCCTAAGCCCCACAGGAAATTTAAGACCCGAGGAGGGGATTTGGGGGCCAGGCACAGCTACGGCCACCTGAGCCCCAATTGCGAGAAGCCCCAGTGCGGGCCATTGCAAGACAAGCCAGAGAGCGTCCGCGGGGCGTAGGCTGTGAGATGAGCCAGAGAGCGCCAGTGAGGGCGCAGTTTGCGAGACAAGCCAGAGAGCGCCCGTGGGGGTGCCGAGCATGGGATTGACCAAACAACATCTGGTACATCTGTGAGGCTTGGGGTGTGGTACAGGGGTGGTTGGAGCCACACTTAGCCCATAAGGCTGGGGTGTACCGAGTCACCCAAAAGAGAACTAAGACTGGGATACATTAGGGTACTGTGATAGAGAGGACTAAGGGCAGCCTCCCTTAAACATTATTAACATCAAAGATGTGGCGGGCGAGATTGTGAGGGTGCTTTTAATAGCACCTTGGGAGGGTAGGGGGCTCTAGGGGAGTTCACGGCCACCCCTACAACGACGCCCTGTTACAGGGCTACTAGGGACTGGAAGCAAAAGTAGATTCTGGCAGTTCAAGGCTATCTCTAGAATATTAGTGGAAAATTCTTCCATGAAGCCTAGTTACTCAGGCATTGGCGATGTGTAGAGGGGGTGCACACAGGTGCATGTGTACCCCCTGAGCATGGTGGTGCACCCCCTGTGAAAAGGCACCACTGACATTGCCAGCAGCACCTGTGGGCAGTCACCACAACCCCCCCACCACTGACAGTGCCACAGCCACCTGTGGGAGTGCCCTGCTTGCTGCCACCATGCTCCTGCCGCCAATAGTGCTACCACCACCTGCAGGAGCTCGCCCTGCCCCCTCCCCTCCCCCAGCCTCTGAGGGCATGCAGCATTCATGTACTCAGGTGTTCCTCCACTAAGTTGAAGAGGAAAATGTTTAGAACTCTTGTGGAGAAGGAAGATTAGTCAGTCAGTAGGGATTCATTATTTTATTAGACTTCAGAATGACCCTTGGAGCAGAAGATGGAGTTATCTGAAACTAAAAAGCCTAGTCTTGCCTGGAAAGTTGTTTTTTAATATGTCCCATGTTGATCCAAGGAAATGAACTGCTGTTATGTTACCCGTGAGCTGTGGTCCAGTAAGAATGGGCTAAGCTGATCAGTTATTGTGTGTAGCAACAGCAGCAGCCACCGCACATTATTATGTCTAACACATTTATGCAGTTATGGGTTCCCAATCTCTTCTATTTTTCCCTATGGCACAGGGGCGATTTTATTCATATAACTGTAAGAGGCATATCACAGGAATTCATTGAAGCAAGTTCCACTATACTGCATGTACATATCTGAAACCAGACATGATTCTCTCAAAAATGTCCCTGTTTTCTTTAAGATCTCTTGACTTCCCTTTAGTTATGTTTGTTTCCTATACAAACCATAATCCAAAGCTCAGTACATAAAGGCAGTGAGGCAAGCACTTTAATAGAAATCACGTAATCATAGAAAAGTAGGGTTGAATGAGACCTTGAGAGGTCATCTAGCCTGAACTCTCCTATAAAAAACAATTGTTTAGGCCATAAGCAAAACTACACAATCTACCCTGACACAACCACAAGACATAACATCCTAACTTGCCGAAGGTAAAGCAAAGGGACCACAGCAGCCAACATCAAGATGCCACAAAGGTTGTTAAAATATGCTCTAGCGAACCAAAGAAGAGGGCCATTCTCCTCTCTGTACAAGAAGGTAAAAATACCCACAGTTCATACCAATCCAAACCTTGGGTAAAATTCCTTCCTGACCCTAAATATAGTGATTGGTATGACCCAGGGGGGACAAGACCCTCTAACAAGGAATCTCCAGGTTTAAGTCCCAATCAGTCAAAATCTCCAGCTTTGGCTGCAGCCAACACCCAGTGCTTCTGAGAAAGTCCCAAAAAACAACTCCCCCCCCCCACACATATAGTGGAAGAATAGGGGGGAAATTCCCTCCTGACCCCATGTGGTAACCAGCAAAGCCTAGAAGAATGGAAAGCATCAAATACTATACATTCTGCTCTGTGACCTGGACACAGCAAGCACAACTCCACACATCATACCCTTTTACTGGGCAGCCATAACTCCCCTTTCTGTATCCCTTCCATACACTTATCCCAGCTTCTTTGATTTTCTTTCACAGCTAAGCCAGTTATGGAGCACTACTTCATTCTCCTGCTGCTGAGTATGATTCACTCCAATACCCACCTGCTTTAGACTGCAGAGTTCTTCCCAAGCTCTTATCATCTCTCATACTACTCTATTCTAAATCCCAGCTATTTTAAAGGAGTATAAAAACTGAAGGCATATTGTTCTGAATTATTCATAACACTGTTCATTGGGGTTTCAGCAGTGCTGGTATTCTCCAAAGCAAAATGACTATTGGTAATTTAGAGCCATGCACTTTAGGTCATGTAACTATTTCACACTGCTGTAGGTGAAGCCAGAAATTAGACACACAATGCAACTGAGTGATGAAGGCAGGAAAACCTTCTTCATTTGTGATTTGAACTCTGACAATGTGATCCAAGATAAAAGTGAAAACTGTTCCTTGAGAAATCATATTTTAAGTATTTCTTCAAGTATCTAAACGCAGTTTTGCATCCTCTGGGGATGGAATCCAGTTCAGTTACATTGGGCTTCTATACACATTCAGGGAGGCTTCAGGGAGGTAATTACCACGCTCCAGCAGACTCCAGTGTCACTTGTATCAGCATCCCTGCACTGAAAATGGCAGTGGGGGCACTTTAACTAAAGCACCCTGCTGCCATTTTCCAGCCTGAGGGTACTGATACACATGACGACACTCTGGGTGCTTTAATTAGTATGCCTTTCAAAGCCCTGCTAATTAAAGCCCCCCCCCCACACACATGCACACACTTCCTGGAGCACATCTATAAATGCCAATAAAATCTAAGTGTGCTCTAAGAATGAGGCAGGTAGATTGGAGTGGTAAAATCAATTCCCAACCTTGGGTCAGAGGGGTGGGACTCCGGTGCAGTTTATCCCACTTTGCTTCTCCTCACTTCTACTGCCATTCCTCGAACTATTATTTAGGACAATGCCTGTAGCTCCTCAGATAGCTGAAGTTACTGAATTCACAGGGCTTCAAATCTGTTGACTCTTCCTGAAGCCTTCTTTACTGCCCAGGAACTATAGGGGGGCATACCTGCCTGGCTGCTCTGTCCTTGCATCTTTACAGAGTCTTCATTCAGGACTAATGGTAGGTCCATGTGCTCATTCTGTACTGCATGGGGGAGTATCTAAGGGAGTGTCAGTGAGGAGAAGCTACTATCGGATGTTGGATTTCTCTCTCAAGCCATTTGTCTCTCTTTCCAGCCTGGAAAGCAGATAAGAGTTGACTCAAATGTATCAAGCTTGTTCTGGAACTCGAAACAAATATTAGCTTGAAGTTTTTATGATGTTGAAAAAAGTACTCATATATTTTTTTATTAGTCATCTCTCTCTCACTCTGTTTTTATACTATGTCTCTGCATTTCCAAGTTCCATTTGGGCTTGGAAGCAGAAATATCCAAATGCTAAAAGAAGAGTTGTTTCTGTAAGAATTCCAGCACAGTTCTGCAGACACAAAAGGTTCCAATACTGTTCTGATAGCCTGCCAAATTTATCAATGTTGATCAAATGCTTGCAAGCTTAATTAATCAAAAGCAAACTATAAAACTGAGATACAAAGGCTTAAGCTGTTTAAATTAACTCGTGGGTTTTAGGTACCTGATATATGGGCTGCAGTTTTCTGAAGGGGAGCACTCAGCACTTTCTGAAATTTGGGTTCTTTTTCAAATTTATCATGTTGAGCATTCACTGGCACTGGCCAATTCTGAAAACATGAGTGTAGATTCTCATAGATCTTCCTAATGAGAACCTTGTATTTTAAGTACAGCATAGGTTTAAAAAAAAGTATGATAGACCTGATTATACATTATACATACCATGCTTTTAAATAGAACTTCAGGAAAATATCTTTCCATTATAAAAAGGTCAAATGTATTTTTCAAAATGTTTGGACATGTCTACAAGTCTTCTGCCCAACCCTAAGTGTGCTGCCAACAAAAGAAGCACAAGAGACAAGCAATTAGACAGAACAGATGGCTTGTAGCAGCCCTGAGTTACCTGCTCAAGTTCTCTCCCTCAGGAGAGCCTGTGAACAGCACAGGAAGCTGGCAGGGGGCATTCAGGTCTGCTTCATACGGCTTAAGGCCAATCTAGGCCTCGATGTGTTATATAGTTGTCAGACTCCAGTGTGCCTGGGCAGGAGTGAATGGGCTGGTCTTATATTGTTGGTGACAGAAACAGCATTGGGAGGGAAGTTGTATTGATATAGTTAAGACAGCCTTTTCCTCAGTTTCTTACAGTTACTCATTGAGTGCTGACAGACATTTAGGCCCCAACTCTAAATCATGGCACTTTACATAAAGCACCATGAGTAAGTGCTCCCCCCACACAACCCAACAGATGCTTGCCTGTTGTGTGGGGTGGGGAGTTGAGCCTGCCCAGCGAGCTGAGTAGCCACCCCTCTCTCCAGCTGCGAAACTGCCTCTCTTCTCAGCCCCACTCCACCCCAGTGCCCCCTCCCAGCTCTGGGGCTTTCACCATGGAGGGAGTGGGGAGGAGGAAGGGGCAAGTAAGCAGCAGTGATCTGCTCCCTACATGATCTACCAGCTTGCTCAGCCTGAGCTGAAGGGGTGCAGGGGTGGGTTGGAGCCACATACCCCCACTTGGTGCACCTGGCCCAGCCCCACCCCACCCCACCCCACCCCCCGTACCCCAG
>NW_017729034.1:60852627-60878597 GCF_001723915.1 Gavialis gangeticus
TTGGGGGTGACCATGAGGTGTGGAGAGGCTTGATTCCCCTCCCCCCTGCCACAGGCTGTGATGCAATGGGGTGTTTGGGCTGGGCAGCATCAGCCCAGCCCATATCACATGAAAAATTAACCCCAGGGAATACATGTTACCTAAGGCATTCTAAAGCAGAGCACATTCATCTGATACCTTTCTGTCAGCCACTTTAAAAGTGCTCTGCAGCCATGCATGTGTGTCAATACTTTCAGGGACCCAATTGTGTGAAAAATGTAACTTCTGTCTGTGTCCATTGTTGAAAAGCTGAAACTGAAATCTGCCTGTCTAAAGTAATATTTTTTTCTCTCTTTCTTTCCTTTGGCCTGCATGATGCACCCATCACTACTGCACTGATGCATAATTGAATACACTATTATCTTTCACCAGAAAAGTAGGTAAAACTGCAGATTGCCAGCTTTATCAGGAAGAAACCTAAATCATCCCCCAAGACCCAAACCACCCAAAGCTCTACCTAAACCTGGGATCCAACCTGTATGTTTGGGTTTGGAGCTGATTCCAATACTTAGTTAAAGTACTGGAACTCCATTTTAGATAATTTATTCTTACAGAGACTTTTTATTGCTTTTGATTACTTACTGAATCTGTGAACTTTTGGCTTTCACTGAACATTCTACTGAACACAAGCTAAAAATGGCTATAGTGCTTTGGATAACCTAGAGAATAATATCACTGAAGAAAGAAATGCAGGGTAAACCATTGCTTATGGTGATCTAACTTTTCTCTTTTTCCTGGAGGAGATATTTTTAGTATGTTAATTTAGGAGCTACATCTCAATTTGTCATGTCAATTAGTAACATCTTTCAGGCACATCTGGAAGAAACAAAGGGTATGGTTTGGATGTTTACCACTGGTTGTTCTTCTAGCCATCGGGTGTACATAATGTGCATGCAGATATAAATATCAGAAATTGGCCAGTCACTTGTGGGGCAATGCCAGATAAGAAAATAAATCAATTCACAACAAAGTACAGAACATAAATGTACTAGTTAAAGCTCATTCACAGGCAATTTTGCTTAAAATTAACTAGAGTTTCTAAATGTGTGTTCCATACGGTTGCAATGGCAGTTGACAGTACAAGAAATCTCATAAGGGGAAAAAATAAAAAAGCTTTGCTGTTAAGCCAAATAAACTTTTGCTGTAAAACAGTCTCTGTTCTAAATTGACTATGGTACTTAACGTGAAACAAAACCCCCACAAGATCCTCACCCATTTAAGCACAAAGCCAATATTCAGTTTCTCCCAATTATAAAATATGCTGATGTGTGGACAGTTATGTGGTAATTACTACATAGTGAAATCTCTGTCCTTTGCAGGTGTTATGAACTCAAACTAATTCTCTGGAGCCTTCAAGCTGAACTTTAATTCTCAACAACTCTGTGGATGAAATGGCAGAAGGTGCAGAGCTTGCATTTGATTGTACTGAATAATTCACTCTCAGTGGACTGGGTACAGAAAAGGAAAGACTAGTTTGTTATGAAGTGCTTATGCTTCTCACCATGGCATACTTGCTTCAATTTCTTCTTGTACAGCTGCCTATATTGTGTGGCTTTGACAGCTTACATAAATAATTTGTTGGTAAAGGGTTGAAGTTGAAACCACATGGTGTTACACTGCAGGTTCAGAGATGTAACACAGAGTTAAGTGTTTACTTTAGGGATAGTTTTACCCACAGTATGTTCTCCATTCAAACACAGAATAGGCCTTAGAAACCTTAGACCAACAAATACATACCACAAATGACAGGAAAATACACAAACACCTCACTTCAGTTAGAAGCACAACAGTATAAAAGTAATCAAGCAAATTTTATTGTATTATGTAATTTTGACTTATTTCTGGACACATAAATGTGCATATGCATATAAACATCTCTATATAAATATTTCTTCCATTAGACCAAGGTCCTCATTTTCAAAGGTAATTGGGTGTCTAATTCCCTGGGATTAAGTGCCCAAATACCTTTACAAATTTGGGCCCTCATTCTTTAAGTCTCCAGACTAAGTCACCATGTTATCAACTTCTGGAGTCTGCTTACATTAATTAGCGAAAAAGGTTTTTCATCATTTCAGTAAAAAATAGCCACAATAGATAAGAAGGTATTGCTCAGCCTATCTGTGTTTATTCTAGTTTTTCCTATGCTTCAGCAGCACAAGAAAATGTCTTTTGAATTGTTTGAAAGTTGACAATCCTTACTTAATATGATTTCCCTCCCTACCCCTTCCCCTGCAGTGTCTTTTTCTATTTGTGGAGAGGAAGGCAGGGCTCCTGTTGCCCTTATTCACAAAAATCCTTCTTCCCTTTGAACATATGTCACCTGCCAGCATACACAAGGACAATCTTCTGTATCTAGCTTTACAGGGACTAAATAAATGTCTGCTGGAAGTGTGTTTGCACAGTGAAGCTTCCATTTCCCTTGACCAAGCTAAAAGAGTCTGTCCCAGGACTACATGGTTCAGTGCAAAAAGATACAATGGAGTAAGATGATTATGAGTAAAAAAGGGCTTCACATCAGTGGATCTACAGTAACATGAACTATTGGCCCCAGAATTTTACATACAAGTCAGGGGGGTACAGATTTCAACTCTCCATGTATGTCAGTATCTATTAAGCCTATTTTTCCCTTCTTTTCTAATTGAAATTAAGAAATCCAGAAACAATATGGTAGTTAAAAAAGACCTCTTTCAGGGCTATATATCAGTGCAAGATACTTAGAGTATACAAAAATATATATATTTGAAGTCTAATTTTGCAGCTTCAACTCATTTCAGAATACTGTGCTATTTATATTTGTAAATACACTAAAATAAGGGGATAATGCTCTTAGCAGAAGAACATATGAGCTATTAAATGGCTTTTACAGGTGACTGAATGCTGAAATTAAGCTAAGGCATTTGGTGATGGTAAAAGCAGTTCCCTTAAGAGTAATTTACAATTCTGTTGATATTCTGGCTGTATAATAAAAGAAGAAATAATAAACCACAATATAAAAGAAGGAGTGTGAAAAACAGGCTGGCTATACAATAAAAGAAAATTAAACCAACCAAAACCTAAAACAAAGCATAGAAAAACAGAGGGATCTTTTGCCTTCTAAGAGTTTGAAAGTACAGTGATGCTGTTATTCTAACTTTTCAAGGGTCTTACTTTAAAACTAGCATATAGATCAATTGGATTGGATATCACAATCCTCTCAAACTTCTCACAAAACTAAAATAAACCTTGGAAAAGTGTCTGCTTTTTACTTTATACTTTTTCATTTTTTCTTTTGTGCTTTTGTGTCTTTCTGGTTCAAGCTGGGAGTCGGCATAAGGGACTGAAAAACTCAGAGGAAAACAGTTCTCACTTCACTTTCTGCTTGATTGGAAGTAGGGCACACTGCTCACTGTTGCGGAGTCAGGAAGTCTGAATATTTTGAACTAAGCATCTGAACTTTTGAGTGCTTAGGTTTAGCTAAATTAATGCATGTGCATAATTTTTGGAGGTTCTTCTAGTACGAAACAGAATATAGAGAGCTGACAGATGTGACAGTTTGTCATAAGATCAGCCACTGAAAGCATTCTACAGCTGGGCACTGACAAAAGTGCACATCTGCAGAACACTAAAAATGTCTGATTGCTTGACAATCTGAAACCTCATAATGTGAGGGTTCAGATGAAGGTGTTCCAAAGCAACGTGCCTTCATTAACATCTGCCAGTGCTTTCCGGGAGCAGGGTGGGCTGATGAAGCCCAGGCCTGCTCCCAGAGCTGTCTTCAGAATGGCAGGGGTAGAAGAAAGGGAAATGAGTCTGGTCTGGGGTTTGCCCAGCCAGTGCTGGAGGGTAGAGTGGGTAGATTACAGTTCCCCACACCCCAGTTGAGGAGAGGCTCTGATCTACCTGCCCCTACCCTCACTCCAGCACTGGCTGGGAAACTCCCAGAATGGACCTCTCTCACCTGTCTTCCCCCCTCCCATCCTGCAATAGCACCGGCGCTTGGAGAGAGGGGGCAAGACTAAGGGAGAGAGGCTCCAAAGTGGAGCTCAATCACCCACCTTCTTGATCCAACAGCAAATGTCTGTTGGGTTGAAGGGTTGGTCTAACTCATGGTGCTTTCTGTAAATCACCATGAGTTAGACTGGGGACCTGCATGTCTATCCGCATCCATAAACTGCAGTCTACCCACTTGATGTTCATTTGCAGGACCAGAGTTTACTGTTCTAAACTTACCAGCATGGTAAGTTAGGTCACTAAGGTAGAAAAGGAAACATAAAAGAAAATTAAGACCCAGAAAATCAAAACAAGGAAATGCCAATTTTATTGGATTATATTTTTGTTTCATACACCATATTTCAAACTCACCTATCACTGAGGTATGTCACTCCTATTTCTGATCAAAACAACAGTTTCTTAAATAGCTTGTTATATTAGATGGTTATAAATTCAGTTTGATATAAGCACCCTAGAAGTCATTGAACCTCCACAGTGTTAAGTTGACATTCATAACAATTTGCCTCCAATGTTATTTTGCTATTTACAATGCATCATTTTTAATTGAAAAGTACTACTTTCAGTTCAATTAGGTATTTTCATTGGGCTCTTCTGTTTCCTTTTGGGAACTAGTTATGAAATAACCACACTAACTTAATTTAAATATCCATTATAAATAAAAAAAACAATTACACAAAACTGTGTTATGGCAGTTATAAAAACGAACTCACTAGTAAGGTGTGCAATGCTGGTCTCCTGCTGGAAAATATTAAACAGCCAGGAGATGTTTAGTGGGGATGTTTTTCACACTACTTAATTAGATGGAGCAGCCTACTTCTTGGAGGCCATAAAAGACATATGAAACTTTTTATCTTTTTTTGCCCCACTCCTTGATCCTGTGAATGGCAGATTTGGAAATTGGATTTCAATCATATATCTTGAGGGAGGAAGACTGTTCCCAGAACAATGAGTTATATTCCAAATTTAAAACCAAGTCAGTTAGCACAGCACTGATTAAAATAGAGGTTTATAAAATGGAAATACTGGCAGAAACTGAACTGGAGCAGAAGCTAACAGGAACCACTACAACATGACTTTAACACTATGGAATGAACTAATCCTTGGAAACCTGGCATGACAAAAATCTGTCTATATATAAAGCCTTAATTTGGGATTGGTACTTGTGTTACCTTCATGGATATGACCCATTAAATATGACAGATTTCCACTGTAAATACAAATTCAATTCTCAGTGGTCACTCCTTACCTAAAGAAATGAAGCTATGAAATGACTAATAATAATACAAAGGAATATAACATTCTGACAATGGCTCAACACAGTGCTTTTTGGGACCTAATCCCACATACCGTACTGAAACACTGACCTTTTATAGAGTATAGAGGAAGTGATGGGCTCCTTGGCACACTGTGGGTTTCAGCCTCACTGATTAGGCATGATTTATGTATAGATGTTCTACTCTAACTCATCTACTCCAGGGCACTAACACTGAAGTCTCTTGGCTATAGGAACAACTACTATAGAGTTGTATTAGATTCCACTCACAACGTCAATAAACCTTAAATTGCCAGGGCAAAAAAAGGTGAACATAAGCCCCATATAAACTACCATAAGAGTGTTCACATACAAGACTGTGAACTCTCAAAGAGCAAATTTCTTGCCTGATCAGAAATTGAAACTACAACAAGCTACAGAAGGCTAAAAAAGGTCTACAAACCTCTAAACATATAAAAATGTGGCTTATATGTTTTACCTTGTGCCTCTAAATTGATGTAAACCATATTTAAACCAACTTTTTGAAGATAAGCCCAAAAAATGTAATGGAAAAAGAGAGAGAATGATATGCAGTTAATAAGGGTGAGCACAGGTGAAGGCAGGAGACCCAGGAAAGAGAAAGGTATACACAGAAACCAAGAAGAGAAGAATTAGAGAAGTGCTCTAAAGCTAGGCACACAGTCAAAAAGCCACAGGCTGAATTGATTCAATCTTTGCAGGTTTCTCTAAATTGTGTAGATTGAACCAATAAACAAATGGACTCACGTTCACTTTTGCAACAGGAAAGACAGCCAGACCCCTGCAGTGGCCCACACCAGTAGCTGGAGGGGATCTGGGACAGAAGTTTAATAAATGGGTTTCACTTAAATCACTTATGTCTGATACTACATCCATCCAAGTTTACCTTAAACCAATTTTGGCCATTTTGAAAGCAGTTTATCTGCACTGAATTTCTGTTCTGTTACTACAGGTTTAAACCAGTTTTTGATCACTTAAACCAGTTTATGTGTAACTTCTGTCCCTGGCCCAAGATTCAAGTGAAATCTGCAGATACCCATGACATTAGTCATTGATAAAATATTAATCCCTTCAGTTGTTCTTCATTTTCCTCCAAACAAAACTGTAGTTTACTGAGCCAATCTGTTCCTGCCAAAGCCAAGTAAACAACATGACAGCATCTTTTCATCTATAGCGTTCAGGTAGCACACATTGGGCACATCTACATGTGCTATTACTGCACATAAATAAACTGCAGAGCTTATCACTCTGCAGTTAAGTGTTCTTGAGTGCATCATTTGAATGTGCACCTGAGAGCAATTAACTCCTGAGCAATAAACTCCACAGTTCATTCATGCACAGCATGTGGAGCCAGGCTGGAGCAGCCCCAGCTGGCAGGAGGTTCTGGGGGTCAGCCTGCCAGCCCAGGGCTGCTCTCCTTGGCTCAACATGCTGCAAAGGGGTTGACTGGGGCATGAGGGAATTTCAGTGTGAGGGCTAGTTATTCACTCCACAGCAGGGTAGTACTTGTATTTATAAGTATTATTCTGCTGCAGAGTAAATTAGTTTTTCTCCAGCCTAATATGGGCACATGTGTAGACCCCAAGACATTTTACTACACAGCTAATTAGTGAACTGCCCAAGAAATGTGTCACGTAGATGTGCCCACAGAAAAGTTTTTTGTAACTTACTGTGGTTTCTGCCTCATCAGTATGTCATGAAAGGATAGATCTGCTTATGCTTATCTGGAAAACAGGAATTTCAGACAATCTTGCAAAATGTCTTAGGTATTGGTATTTTTTTTTTTTTATGGAGAATGAAATTGAGGCTTTTGGGGAAAAAAAGGTTTCATCAAGAGCAAGAAAAAGCAACCTAGCCCAGACTAGCCAATAGCGCAGTGTTTAAGAAGCTCAGCTGGCATATGGGTGACCCAGACACAAGATCCTACTCTGGTCTAATTTTGGAACAAGGATAAATGCTCCAGACTTGGTCACTTACTAATCTGTCATATACACCTTTCTCTTGGTCACCTTCTTAAATAAAAAAAAACAACCTAGCAAACAAACACTTGATCAAAAGTTTAAAATATCTTTCTTTTAAAAAATAATATCAAACACACTAGCTAGCATATCCTTTTTCAAATTGGTTAAATCCTGGAAAGAATTGAATATTCTAGCCCAAACAGCCATCACTTGTGGATGATACTGGAAAATCATCCAGTTTATGACAAGGATATGAGAAGAAGAAAAAGAAGAAGTTCTAGCAAAGCGTTAAAGTCCATACTTAACATACCAAAAGTAGTTTCACTGAAGTCAATGGATTTACGCAAGTGCTTCAAGATAAGCATGTTTCATTGCTTTGCTGGATCAGGGTCTTACTCCATAACACAGCAGTGAATTTGTCTATTCATTTTAACATTTTGTACTCTATTTTTTGTGCTTTCCCAGACATGTAGGGGAGGATGCCATAGCATTTAAAACAGTGCTGTTTTGTAAGGTACTGTTTAAAGAACATTTTCACCAATGTGTAAACTTAAGGGAAGAACCACTGATGGATGCAACACTCCTTGGTTTGTGGGGACTCCTCTCCCCCTACTTTAACAACTTTGAAAGTTTAATTAGTCATATTAACCTTGCACCAAGGAGAGAAAGATGGAGTAGAAATGAAGCAAAAACAAAAACATATAGAGGGACACTAGGGAAGAAATCAGACAGAAGGAAGAGATAAAAATAGTGAAATATTAAATATATGTGCAATGTATGTTCTCAGGTATCCACTTGGACAAGCCTTAATGTTGTAGGGATGTTTCCATGCCTACTACATAGTGCAGGTTTTCCTTTAACTAAAATACAAAGTTTTATTTAGTTTAATTAATTTTAGGATAAAATATTCCTGGGATTAAATTTCCAGGGAAAGTGATTTCCAAACATTAACTCCATAAACTTTATCCAACTTGACATTAAAAGGCCTCTCATCCAACATACAGTATATGCCTAATTTTTAGCACATGAGTATTCCCAATTTATGTGCCTAATCACTTTGCTTAATTACTAAGCCAATATATATTAGTGGCATAAAAGCAGTGGCAGCATGATCCAAAGATGTGAGTACAGGGAAGAGACCAGGATTCCAAATCTAAGTTGTCCAGTGCTTTCCAATACCACATGAGGCTGTACTGTGCTGTGCTGTGCTGGAACACAACATTGTGCCAGTTCTTCATGTACTAGCTCCCAAGCTAGAAGCAAAGTGGCTGCAGCAGTGTGCTGCTGTCTGCATGCCAGTAAGCACTCCCTCTCAGTAAACTCTGAACTTCATAGTGGATAGACCTACCAACAGTTAGAAGACAAATACCCTTATATTTCATCTTCTATCTAAGGATTTCAAAGCACTTACAAGTATCACTTGAACTTCTTACGCTCTTGTAAAGTAGGCCAATAATACAGGATGTATCTACATGAGATGCTACCATGTAGCATGTATTTAGTACTTGTATAAGCAAGTACTAAATAAATGTGCTATAACTGGAGTTACTCTGCAGTAGCGCCAGCAAACACCATTTTTGTGACACTATTTTGCAGTAGCCTAATACTACTATGCAGTAGCATCTCAGCACGGTTTTTGCCATGAGGAACTACTGAGCAGTAGTATTCAGCTACTGAAAGTCAGTGTTTCGTGGAGATGCACCTCCCTAGAAGGCAAATGAGGCAGGAAAAGATTAAATTACTTTATCCAAGGTCTAAATCTACATCCTGAACTCATTTCTCGGCTTGGGGCTACCTTGCGTGATACAGATATTCCCTTAAGCATAAATTTAAAAATTTGCAACACTTTTTACTGTTTTGCCTCTAGACCCATTGATAATACAGTGGTATCTAATGGGACTGCCTGATGTCAGCTATGTGAAAGTGCTTTCCTTGATTTAACTTTAAAGGAAATGGCAATAATGGAGAATGATTTTGAGTGGTTAGTAGTTGATGAAGGAGTCATTCACTCCTGAAAAACAGAGCTCAGATGTTGGTTTAATCATAAATAGAGTTCTCTTCATTCCCATTTGTCCAGATCTGACAAACACAAAATCTGACATGAATGGCAAAAAGTGCTCTAGAAAAATCTGGGAGCTGAAGAGCAGACAAGGATATTTGCAGACTAGGTCTCAGGTATGAGAGCTAGGATTGGAAGTTTTCTTTGTGCTGGCCTGTACCAAGCATGGTAGGAAACAACAATATGAATGCTTGGTATAATAAAAAAATATTTACCAAAATATTCAAGTTAGATATATTCAGAAACACTGGAGATGACAGGAATTTGCACCCCTTCAGAATTTTCCTCCTTTTTGCTAAAGTCTTGGTGTAGTCTAGGTTCTCTACTATTTTTATGTGGTTGCACATCTATGTTCTTTAAATACATTGATATTGGAAGAGAAAACATGAGCATTAATGGCATCTACTGTGTCTTACCAGCTGTACAGTGAGATAGCTTTCTATGTATAAGCGCAATTCTTTTGCATGAACTTGTCCAGCTTTATAGTCAAGCCCAATAGTCACATTTTTCAGGAAGTTTGGCCTTCATGTGAAAAGCTTTTGAATGCTGAGTTCAGATTTAATAGACTCAATTCAGATGACAGTATTATGATAAGAAAAAAATACATGCCTCTCTTCTCAAATACACTGAAGGTTTATTCTCTGATTTCCAGGGGTGATGTTGCATGAGCTGACCTTAGAGAATCAAACCAGTGTGCATCTATGCACATTCCTTCTACCCACTCCAACCTTCCACATGAAGTGACCATTAAGCAAAGCATGCCCACAAGACACCCCACAGCTAGAGATGAACGAGAGCGAGCAACAATAAAGCATTCACCCAAATGCTTAGCGAGGCCTCCCAGCCAAAAGCTGAAGCAGCTGAGGAATTTGACAAAACAAGGTCTCACTGTAGAATAAGCAGCAAGTTTTTATTCTCCCAGAACACTTCTTCCCAAGTGACCCTGGTTTCACTAAGCCACCTGCCTGTGTCAGGGAAATTAATGGACTTCAAAAGTAAATAGAACTCAAAATGAACAGCAAGTCCTCTTTTTATGGACATTGGAAAGGCCAGCACCACAGTGGTGCACTTTTTTAACAAGCCATAAAGGGAGCTATAAGTGAAAATATGGCTTTTGGACCTTACATACCCTGCCACTGTAACATCCATTAATCTTATAATAAACTCAGCTGTCAAATTAGCAGTATGTCTATGTAATACAAGACTTGAACCAGCAGATTTACTCACTCAGTACTGTTAATATTGGGGTCAAAATCTATATTTGGAGAGAGCCATGCTTATGGGAACTTCAAACAAGTAATCTATATAATACCTAGAGGTTTAAACATTTCCTCATGACAATGACAATACATTTACTGAAGAGAATACTCAATTTCCACGCTGCTAATGCAACAAAGTCCTGGCCAAAGAAATATGTGTAGATCCTTTCTAAAGCATTCACATAGGTTAGACCTGCACTATGCTAGCAGGTACTAAACCAGTCCCTTAAATATGTGATAGATGGATCTGATGGCTCCTGGTTTTTTTAAGAGAACCAGGTGAGAAAAAACAAGGGATAACAATTACTGACAGAAAAATGGAAACAAGTGAAACATAAATGTACACCAATAGTTCTCAGTACACTAGCATTTTATTGTCCAGAATGAGATAACATGAGGTTTTCTTGAAGAGAAGGAAGGAATTAAAGGAACAGAGGCTGATTACAATGGGAAAGCTGACTTCCTTGGGACTTAATCTTGGCTTCAATGGGAGCTGGATCAAGCCCAACACAACAAGCTCTCCCCTTCACAATTTGACATCAGGTTGTGTATGTAATGCTAATTATTCTAATCCATGACTCTGGTTCAAATTGATAAGGCAATGTCAGTGACATCTAGAGCATCAACTCTCCCTAGGTGCTGTTTATGTAGTTTAGATAGTCTCAGTCTCTAAGGTCCCAACTGACACTCTAATTACACTGAAACATGCCTTGTGCAAACAGTTCTGAAAACTTTGATTCCATTAAATAAGCAAGAAGGGGGATACATTTATGATAGCATCTTACTTAATTAAGTGCCATGGCTGACCAAGGAAAAGGTTTAAATCTGTATATGACAATTCCTTCAAAAATACATCCTTTGTATTTTTTGCAAGAGTTGTCTCCCTGGCTTGTGACCCAACACAAAGTTGAAACATGACAGTAATAGCTGGAAAGCAAAATTAACCCTCACATTTAAATGTGTCTGAATTTAATAATGGGTCTCTACAAGGTGCAGTCTGAGGAATATAAACAGCATTAGGATAGATTAGTCCCTGCAAAAAGCAAGGGGCTCCAATTCATACTCAGTTTTGCCTATAGGAAAGTTGTAATAGCAAAGGGATTCCCACAGCTTCCCAGGTTGGGGAGCAACTTAAAATCCCATCAGTGCTATTGGCAGAGGTTCCCAGGGACATACAGAGAGCACCTCTCTCTTGATCAGCCTAGCCTCATTCATTCCCATGCTAAACTCAGACATATTTAGGACAAGCACTGGGTGGTACCAAGCCCTCCTGGAACTGGAAACCTGAATAGTTTACAGAAACACACCCCACTCCAAACAGACTTTGCAGTGTCAGGGGCTTTTCAAGCTATTTTTTGTTGGAATAAAGTACAGAAGCCACCAAGGGAGTCCAGATTAATGTAGTTAAAACTTGGAAAACCCAATTTCTGTGTTCTAAACTCTATTACTATCATAACTTCCCCAAAATGGCATCCATCTTCAGCTTCCTCTGTACAAAATGAAGTTAATTTTTGTACCTTTGGGGGCTTGTACCATCTTTAATTTTCCCTAAGCCCGAGGAAGGGCACATGAGCCCAAAAGCTTGCAAAGAAATCTTTTTTTTTCCCCTGTGATTTCTTAGTTGGTCTAATAAAAGGTATCATCTCTGAAACAAGAATTTTAGAGTTTTGCATTCCAGAATATCACTGGCATTTCAGAAACAGTGGATGCCTATGCATCTCCTCCCGGGTGCAGGGAGAGGCATTTTAATTAGAGTGGCTCTCAGGAGCCGCTCTAATTAAAACACCCACAGCATCTCATGTATTCAGCATCCTGCATTTCAAAATGGCAGCAGGGCAAAATGGCAAGAGCTCGTTTGATGAGCTTTAGTTAAAGCACCCCTGCCACCATTTTAAAATGCAGGATGTTGAATACACAAGACACTGCAGTACACTGGAACATTCTGATGAGAACGCTCCAGCAGACTTGATTAATTGTACTAATCAGAATACGTCAGAGCACATGTAAAAGTGCCCCTTGTTTACTTTGTAACTTTAAATTCTTGACATCCTTAGCCAAGTGCTGACATTGAATGTGCACAAACAGATCCTATTTATCCCAGATCTTCTCTGAATAAGTAGAATGTACAACAGATGAGGATATTAATAAATAAAACAAAGTTTTTTCTGTTTCTTCCTGGCTCTTTGTGCTGATTAATGCATTTACTGGCCAAATTTCTGCTGTCAGTTATACTAGTGTAAATCCCGATTAACTTCACCACCTACAATGGAGTGACTCTTAATTCAAAACAGTATAAGTGAAAACAGAATTTAGTTTGTACTTTTTTATGGATTATATAAAATAAGGTAAATTTGTTCAAGGGAAATAACTACCATGCAGACCAGTAGGCCAGTATCTTGTGAGTTCAGTACAAAGTCGCTGTTAAGCATATATACATTTTTATCATCTGGATTATATTATGTAAAGTTAGAGGAGGTATTTTCTTTTTTCTTTTTACAAAATAAAGCTTGACAAGGGAAAATTTCTGACAGCAAAACCACTGTTACTATAAATCTGGCTAGTTACAATCAACTATCATTAACTTAAGCATGGTTAAACATTCTGTGGATTGTTTCTGTAAAACATGTCACAATAATCCTTGATAAAGAAAAAGAATAGCATACAGTACATAAACTCATAGGGCCGAATGAATTCAGTCTAATGCAGTTCTGTTTTGAGAGGCTTTCAATTGGTAGATTATTAGAACAGATTTAAGACTTTGCTGGTCTTTCCATATGGGCATGAATTTAAATGTACAACAGGCTGTGCACGTGTGAGTTTATGTTTGTGTCTACATGATTATAAATCCATATGAACATACACACACATACACAATGGAGTGTAGCGTGTGGTACAAAGCTTTTAGTTGTGTCATTCCTACACTACTCACAAAAAATGAAATTACACGTGCAGGTTATCCCCCAAAATGCTAATAAAAACTTTATACCACACAAAATCCTTACACACACTTGACATGCCACATGCTTTTCAAGAAACAAAAAATCTCACATAAATGTTTTAGAGAGTGTTAAACTGGTTTATTGGGCTCATTTATTTGTCCTGCCAACTGCTTGTTTATTCATTTATAATTGCTGTGAGCTCTGTTGTGCAGAGCAGAGAAACATATAGCTAATAAATGCAAGATGGCTGTAAAACTAACCTAAAATGGCTATTTAATGTTGTGTCCCCTCCCCTCCCTACTTCTCCCTTCCTATTCCCTCTTCCCATGCCTGCTGCCGCTGGTATCCCCATGCTGTCCCGGGAGGTAAAGGGAGCTCCTGTTCCACTCCAGCCAGCCTGCATGGATGCTGAGCACAGGTCAGGACGGCAACAGTAGGCATGTGGGTTCCCCTTCCCTTTTTCTGCATTTGGCCTGGCAGGGAACACCTGAGGGGAGCAGGCAGGGAAGGGGAACCTGCCCTCCCAGTGCTTCTGCCAACTTGAAGCAGGACAGGAGCTCCCTTACCCCCAAGGGACACTGGCAGGCAAGAGAAAGAAGGAATGGAAGAGGAGGGCACGAGGAGGGGATGTGCCTCTCAGCAGGGAGGAGAAGGGAGGGGGGAATACTTACCTTCTTCAAGACTTAAAAAAGTCCTGGGCTTCTGCTCCTGTTGCATGGTCAGAAAGGGGGTGTGACTGCATCACTGCACCCCCTCTGGATCCACCCCTGCTTACCACGCTTGCAGGATCCACTGTTTTCTGTTCTCAATTACAGATCATAATTTGTGAGTAGGGAAGAAGAATGTATAGGAGGAGGCTTGTTTTTTTGGTTTTTTTCATTAAAGTCAATTCTGTTAAGTTCCTGTCAGAAAGCCCCAGGCTGAATCGATTCAATCTTTGGAATGAGCTCTGCTGTCAACACCTATACAAACAGGGAATTTCTAAATTAGGCAACTGCATAAGAACAACACCTTATTCTTGCAAGGGCAGGTGAGTTCTGTAAGGCATTTTAAAATCATGGCAAATCAATAGACAACAACTGGATGAAAGAGACAACCTTGTATGCTGTAACATATTTTTATTATCTTAGTCAACCTGAAAAAGGTATGAAAATCTCTTTTTCTTTTGTAATCATCTAGCAACGGATAACAAAAATTGAATGCCCATTTCTGGTGGTGTATGAGAGAAGGAGAGAGATCCACACCTATCCACACTAATTAAAAATGGATAAAAATATTGTAGTCATTTCAGGGTGATATAGATTAATAACCGGCAAAGTGCAAGTGAGACAGTCAGACCTGCTTGACAAATGCAGTTTATCGTGACTCCACAATTTATTTAATTCATATTGCCTGCACTGTATTATATATATAAATATGTAAACATAAATAATAGTTAAGGTTTGAGTTAAAGTTTTGGTCAAATCTTTCTAAGGTCTTATTACCTGTGAACAAATTTGCTCAGATCTAGTTCCTATTCCTAAGCATAATTGCACACTGCTTTAAAATCTAGAAGTAGTATATTCACTGGTACTTTCCCCCTCAGTACAAATTACTGCATAATTGGCCCTATACAAATAAATACATAAGTAAATAAGCCCTGAGAATTTCCTTTGCAAATTTTAAACAAATTTAATTTAACAGCATTTGCTTTTCAGTTGAATATTTGCCAAAAGCTAATTTCAAATTGCAAATAACCAGCAAACATGAATTACGCAGTCAAACAAATAATTCAGACTGCTTTTGGCTGGTTATATGAGTCACCAATCAGGGAGTGAAATTAATATCATGTAACTAAGTAAGCCTAACTATTCACAGGTGCTGAACACCTGTACCTCACATGGCAGTTAAGAACCATAGAGTACTCATGAAAAATCAGGCTCTGTGTAACAAAGCTGCTTACATACTCATACCCAAGCCATGTGTAAAAGTCATATTCATTTTAGTGGGACTTTTCACAGCAATAAATTTAAGCATGTGGGTAGGCACTTGCAGAATCAAGGATCAACGAGTCATGAATTTTGATGTGCAAATATTCATAATGAGCTGCTTATGGATGACTTGCAGATCAGGAACTTTCAGTGGGAGAAATTTCTAGTAAATGAACAAATTCAAGAATTTCCTAAATGGAAAAGGGTATAATTCATGGAATAATTTACTTCTTCTGACTTATCCATGGATTCCTGCCATACATGAACATTGGGAATCTATTAACAGTAACACTCCTGCAGAGATATAAAGTAGTAAAAAATTCTGTATTCTTTCAGAGATTTCCCAGATGTTTGTCTTGAGCAAATGCTCTTCCTCCTCTAGGGCTCTCAACTGTGGAGTCCTATAGAGTATACTGAACAAGAGGAATAAAATCATCTATTTGAAACCACTGAGGGAGATTGTGAAAGTCTAACAGTGATTGGATTCCCTAGTGTAACATAAAAACCCCCAACAATAATTCATATAACAAAATAACAACAATAATAGTAACAATAGTAATAATGACGATAAAATAACAACAGTCTTCCTAAACCCTTCTTAAATATCAAATTTCCAATAGTGACTCAATGTGCCTTATTTCTTTGGCTATCCAAAGGACTGCATATCCTGTACAGATGCAGACCTTGCATGGTCAACCATACATTTGTCACCATATGGCTGGACAAGCATTACTTGGAACTACATTTCATTTCCATGTGGAAATTTTATGATATGAAATGACTGTCTGAATATGGCCAACCATGGCGAGAACCTGTTAAACCTATGCTTTGCTCTCTGCCTTGGCTCCCACTTTCTAGAGAAGTTAAACATAATGGTTATTATCTGAAAATCCCTAAACTGGTCTAGGTCCCAGTTAACTATAATCAATCTCTCCATGCTCTGTCACCATACCTGCAATTTGCAGGGATATTTCAGGGGAGAATTTGTAGTACCATTGATCCAGAGCTTTCTCAGTAGAGGTTTTTCCCCATGATATTGCTTCCTATTGGAAATATATTTCAGCCTCTGGATGGGGATTTTTGGAGTTAAATGTAAGAAGATATAATTTTGTTCAAACTGGCCATGCTTAGACAAGACACTGATTAAGCAGTAGCTCATTATCACTGTGCTGTAGCTCTTTACTACTGCGCAGTAGCGTCATGTGGCACAAAACATGACGTGATGCTACTGAGCAGTAGTAATGAAATACTGCACAATCAGCATCACCAAAAAGCCATTCAGGGATGCTACTGTGCAGTAATTCCAGTAACTCCAGTTACTACACAGTCATTTAGCTGTTGTGTATGCAAGTACTAAATGACTGTGCAGTACCAACTGCTCAACCAGTGTTTCGTGTAGATGTGGACACTCTGTAGCAATGCAGCTGTTGGTATCTCTGGATCTCTGATCTCCTGTCTGGTTTCCTCCCTCACAAACCCACCCCTAGTCTACTCAGAACTAAAGAGAGTCAGCACGTCTGAAAATGGGGACACTGATACAGGTACCTAGATGCAAGTTTAAGTTTAGAGCACCCCCTCTCTTAAAAAGAATCCATTTATTCCCAAATTCAAATATTTTCCCCTGCCCATAAATTAGGTAGAGGATAATTGTTTTTTATAGGCTAATAGAGGGAGAATTTCATATCAAAGTATGAAAACTTTAGGTTTACAAAGAATGAACTAACAAAGCAATATAACAGTATATTCAAATGACCTAGTAGATATACTAAAAGAAGCCCCAATCATCTTAAAAAGTAATAACATCTGACTGTGTCACTCTGGGTTACTTCTGCAACAAACCTTAGGTGTCATTTTTTATGACAATTTCAGCTCTGGCTGATTCAAATGTTTGTCTTCCTTTTGGTCAAAACAGCTTTACCTGGCTTCCCACAGACGGAGATAATCACTGATTTTGGCCATGAGTATTCAACTTAGACTTCTTTACCTTTCCTGCTTTCTCTGTTTTTTTCTGCACCTCACCCACAAACTCCAGTCCAGTTACCCCTTCTTATTATGAGACATCTCTCCCACATTTGCACTGTAGCAGAAATTTCAACATTTGTTATGCATTTCTTGAAGCTTAATAGCTTAAGGGGGAGAGTGTCAAAGTTTGTTCAGTGAAAGGAAGTATTTTAATCTCCTTTGGGTTCCAATAAGATCAAAGGTTCATTCTGATTACATTAGGATTTTATGCCCAGCACAGACAAGAGCTCAGTATCTATAGTCATGTATTTACAGGCAGGCATTTTAAAATGCTTCATGGTACCTTAAATTATAGATCTCTACTAAAAGAAAGAAGTGATCTTGATTTTCCTAGCAGCCACAGATGTCCTCTTCTGTGTACTTCTCAAAAGACAAACTGCTTAGCACAAATCCCTTTACCCACCCCTTTGGATGTCTTATTCATTTTTAGATTCCCTTACAGAAACATTTTGCACAAGTTCTCTGACTCCTTTTTCTTTTCTGTCCTACAAACAAACTGATAATGATAAATTTAACATTTAGAACAAATGACGAGATTACTGACCTGAATTCTAAAGCTTCTCTGTTTATCCCCAGAGGGTGCATCTACACATGTGCTTTGATGCACATTAGCCTATTTTAATGATCATTAAAACATCACTGAAAAAACCATGCTATTTAGTTAATGCACATTAAAATTGGCTAATGTGCATTAGGCATCACTTAAAAACTATAGGCACTTATACGTGAGTGTGGAGGCTGCTCCAGCATGCTAGAATTCCAGCACATTGAAGCAGACTTAATAAATCAGGCCTGCTGGAACGTGGCAATTGCCATGCTCTAGCAGCCTCATGCATCTCATGCATCAGCATCACCCTGCTTAAAAATGGCAATGGGGGCACTTGAACTAAAATGAGCTTTAGTTCAAATGTCCCTGCTGCCATTTTTAAGTGCAGGGACACTGATACAGGAGATGCGGTGACACTTTAATTACAGCAGCTCTTGATGTGCTCTAATCATGTAAAAGTGCCCCATGCTCTGTAGTTAATGCACATTAAGACAGGCTAATGTGCATTTTCCTAGTACCTCACAATGGAGGTACTAGATTTAACATGCATTAACTAAAGTGTGTTAATACATGTGTAGTAGGCCTGTGTGAAGCAGCTGGAATTTGCTCCGGATTCAGATTCAGCCAATTCAAGGGACAGTGATTCGACTGGGTGATTCGAAACACTATCCAGAATCAATTCAGCTGAATCTGATTTGGAGATTCTGCCAAATCTCTGAATCAGCCATGCCCATCCCAGCCAGCCTGGCAATGGCTGCCCTGCCCACCCCAACTCCCAGCTCTTTGGGAAAAAAAAAGCCCCAGCTCATTGGGTGCTGCCGGGTGGTGGTGGTGAGGCAATCCCCACTGCCCCATGCTGCATGGGAGGCTCTGCACACTGAATCAGGCCAAATCTCTGAATCGAATCAGCACCCAAAGCTTCACACAGCCCTAATGTGTAGATGTGTCCAGGTAATGATATATGCTGAATGTTAGCAGCTGAATGTCGACCAACAGGAATTTCTCAGAGCTGAGAGAATTTCTACATACATAGTGGCTCAGGGCTTGCTATCAGCAAGCAGTGCCAAGTTTTCAACATGAAATGCTGGCTTAGTGAGAGTGAAATTCAAGGTTTCATTAGACTAAATCACATGTTGAGGCCATTATTCATTTGTTTTCCCCTTTCATGCTTCTAGTACAGTGGTTCTCAACCTTTTTAGACTCAAGGCACCCCTTGGGAGCATGCAAACTCTAAGCTTTCACTCATTTTTTTGACCATGGAAACATACAGCTATTCTGTTGCAAAGAACTCAAAAAGACCACAACAGGTCAGAAATGTGTTTGACACTATGGATTCCTCTTCAAAATATCTGGGTTTATTTTGAGAATCCTGTCTAGGTAGTCTCACACCTAACAGTGCTAATATTGCATTGCACCCCACGGCATCTCCCAGGTGCCATAATACCCTGGTTGAGAACTACTATCCTACTAGTCTGAGAAAGAGCTTTTTAAAGCATAACATATACAGTAGTATATTTCAGACATAATCTAAGGTCGTCAGGGTCACCAGAATTACTTCTCCTCTGAATGCTCTGCAAGAAGAGGTGTTGGGTTCAATTCCACACTTTTTGAAAGCTGTGGACCTTGGTAGGAGCAGCACCAAGCTCTGACTCATTGCTTGTGGAATAAAATGGAAAGTGGTACTGGTGATCCCCACTTGTGGAGATCATCCATTAAACAAATCAAAAGTGACTTTTTATCCATTTTTAATTAATGTGGATAGGTGTGGATCTCTCTCCTTCTCTCATACACCACCAGAAATGGGCATTCAATTTTTATTATCAGTTGTTAGATGATTACAAAAGAAAAAGAGATTTTCATACCCTTTTCAGGTTGTCTAAGATAATAACAACATGTTATAGCATACAAAGTTGCCTGTTCCATTCAGTTGTTGTCTATTGATTTGCCATGATTTTAAAATGCCTCACAGAACTCACCCTGCCCTTGCAAGAATAAGGTGCTGTTTTTATGCAGTTGTCTAATTTAGAAATTTTCTGTTTGTACAGGTGTTGACAGCAGAGCTCATTCCAATGTTGCAGTTAAACACAGCTTGCCCAAATATGATTATGTTCTAGGTATATAGACAAGTACTGAATAGAAAGGAAGAAATAACAGACCTTGTTAAAAATACCATTTTTTGATTTTAAGGAAGGAATTTTAAAAATGACCCATTTTTCAAAGAGCTTTCGAAACTAATATCAAGAAATCTGTTTCGGTATTCATTTCAAGTTGGTAAGCTTAATGCATTGAGTCCAGGGAGAAGAACTAACATTTTTCAGCTTGTTTACTCTCCTAGTTACCTCTTCTTTTCATTCTGTTTTGGTTTCATAGAGTAATGGACTTCATTTGGTTTGATCTTGGCCTCACTGAAGTCAATAGCAAAATTTTCATTAACTTCAGTGTGGCCAGGATTTCTGTCTCCATCCGGATCCTGTATTGATATAAATCACCATTGCTTCATTAATTTTAACAGAGGTTCGTTAACATATAGTTGGATTTCTGCAGTAATGTTTCTGGAGAAAACCACTCTCTCAGTTAACCATAGTTCGGCCAGCATGCCAAAAATGCAATCAGAATGTCATTTGGCAGGAGCTGAGAGATATGCTGGTGGGAGGCATAACTACAGAGGTACTGTCTACTGTCCAGGAGACGGTTCAGCAAGACGATCTTGTTCCAAGGACAAATAAATGACTGAGAGAGTTTCCTGCCTCACAGCACTCATCCATTTGAGATGCCACTTCTCTGCAAATGTTTTAGTTATATAGAACAGACAGAGTAGCCATGGGCCAGAACAGTACACTTGGAAAGACTGCTCTATTTAGAAAGCAATTTAGTTGGAAAAAGGGAAGGAGGGATGGAACAGGTGGGAAAGGAGAATTTAAAAGCTTCTGCTTCACTCCATCCAAAATTAATTGAATTGAAAAAATGCAGTCAGTGTTTATTGTTCCAATTCAGCCCTTTAAATAGACATAGAATTACAGTTAATATTAACAGCGTGGTAAATGGAATGCTATCACTGAGCCAGAAGCATCACCTTTAATTAGCCAGTGTTTCTATTTTACTAGTTTTGGCTAAGCTCTGAGCTCCAGTAGTACTTTACTGGTAACTGAATTGCTTTTACTGTAAATTTCCCTTTGTTTTATTTAACAAACTCTCATTAAATTGAAAGCATTAAATGGCTCTTGAGTTGGGTACTTTTTCAAAAAAAAGAAGTGAATGTAAATGGAGGCTGAAGTGAAGCAATCTTGAGGGTTGAGTCCAGTTCAGTGCTGAGTAAGAACGTCAGAACAGGACACCCAAGAAAAAGAGAATAGTGAACAAGGATTTCAGAATCTTACCAAGATTGCCCAAACCCTATTTAATATATATAGAAAAAATAATTCAGAAGAATAGCAACGCTTCTTTCTACCTCTCTTTGCCATTATATTTGCTTTTTTAAAACTTATTCCTTCTTGAACTGGGTACTGAGAGGTTCTATTACACAATAATGCTTGGCCAGTGGGATTACAGCTTTCAAGCAGTTTCAAGCCATCTCCTCTTCCCAGCATGCCTGTAAACTAGCAGGGATAGAATCCTTTCCACAGGTTCAATTGTTCTCTAGCTACTGTTGGGGCACCAGGAAGAGCTAATCTTACCCACTACTGCTACAGTCCCCCATTCTCTAGGAAGTCTTGGGACAAACGAATCCATGTTGTCTTGGATTTAGCCTCAGCTATATTTCTGCCGAAGCCTACTTCTGGGGTTCTTCCAAATAGCCATCCCTGATAGGGTTTATGGAGCTGTGCTGAACCAGTACTCATATCATCCATATAAAGGCTCTGTGTAGTCTCCCCTCATCTCGCCCACTGTATGCATATAATTACATTTGATGCATTCAGAACTCTCCCCACAGCCCCATTTGCCTCTGCATATAAATCATGTATCTCATGCCTCCTGCCCCTATTGTATTTGGCCTCCTGATTTGTATAACCAGTTTTAAATAGGTTCAAAAGGTTTGGATGCACAATAAAGGTTCTTTAAAGCATTGTCACTTCATATCACTAAATCCTGCATACATGGATTCAGTTGCCTGGTTTCACAGAGCCTTTACCATTTTTGCAATATGTCTCTTCTCCTCTGACTAGCAAAGTAGCTAGAGAGCTTGAACAAAACAAGGATCAATTTCAATGGTTGCTTTCCTGGGGACTTCAGCACTGGGCTGCTCTGAGTGCAAGAGTCAGTGACAGAGGGATATTTTAAATGGTAGATCATTCCAGTGAAGAAGTCTGTTACATCATAAAAATATAATTCTCCTAAATTCACAACTCAATGGAGGGAGAATTGAGGAACTGCCCTAAAAATCTGTGGTTCATGGGAATACAGTAATATTCAGTATTGCACTCAAAGATATTTAATTACTTAATACCTTTAAAATGGTAATAGTTTTACACTACAGAACATTGCAGAATCTGTATTAAGATAAGATCAGTTGCTTCTCCATGCTGGCATCCCACTGCACTGAGAGGAAGGAAAGCTCGTCCCTATGAAAGTACAGGAAGAAATGTTCAGTAGACAAGGTCCCTTAGAATTTTGTCCAAGAATCGGATCCTAATGCCTTCTGAATGGTGATGAAATCACGGTCCCAAGCTGGGATGACTAAAATGGTGTGATGGAAAATACCTCAGAAAGAAATTCAGTTACACTCTCATCTCATTTGTACTGTACCCTTGCTCCTACCCAACAGAAACACAACGTGAGATGTTCAATTATTCTACATGAAGGTTATTTGACTGAGGATCTTGTATCAGCTGCTTTTGTGCATCTCTGATTTTTTTTTCTACTGGAAAAAAATGCATTGCCAACAATGAAAAATAAGCTGTACTTCTCTATATGGCATTTCTACAAAACTTAAATCATGAGGGTTTTTTATGCACAGTACAAGCTGTTCAAGCTTGAAATATCCCATTAATACCACAGAGACGAGGAAAAATGTTAAGTAAATTAAACTATAAAAATGTTAAGAAAATTAAGCCATTAGAGTCACTTTCGCTTTGTTAAATAACAAGCTAACATGAAACAAACAGCATGACTTAAATAGATTTAATCAATGAGCATACAGAGAAATATTAACTCTTTGGATACCAGAGCCACAGCCGAGATAGGATTAAGGTGAACAGCTAATAATCTTTGGAACAAAAGATGGGCAACTGGTGCCACCTTAGTTGGGGGGGTGGCACGTGCCCCCCAATGACCAGTCAGTGACCGGGGGAGAGCCAATCTCACCAAATGGGGGGAGCTCCCACCCCTGGAGCTGATCGCACCGACCAGGAAGAGGCCATGGCACTCCCAGAAGTGGCTGCAGTGCTTCATTTGGCGCTCCCACTCCCCGGCTGGCGCTCACAGTGGGGGGCCCCTGTGCTCCGCCATGCCCCTCCACCTGCCCCCCTGCCTGTTGACTAAGAGGGGAGCATGGCCTGTCAGGGGTGCACCAGCGCTCTCAGGGAGTGCACATGCACCCCCATGCACTCCCTATGTGTCGCCACTGGAACAAAATAATGCATGTGAACAAATTCACCAGTATACTGCCTAAAAAGTAAATACTATGTTCTGCAAAACAGTTTTGAAACAATATTTTTCCATACTATTTTTATAAATCAAGATGTCTTCAAAGGAAGTTTCAAGTAAATCACAGATATTAATGTCCTTAGTGTGATGTAAATAGTTTTTAATTATTGTGATAATTACTGTGATAATTAAATGAGACCTAGAGTTTTTAGGCCCTGATCAGAACATGTTCCTTTCCCTACCCTTAAATGTCCAAATTGAGAATTCAGAATCTAACCTGTGAGAGGAAGTAGCATATATAGATATTTTAATAGTCTGAATCCCTCTTTATAAGACTTCAGCTGAACCCTCATATTAAAAACTGAACATTTCAGGTGCCAATGAAGCTACTTCTGCCTAAAGAGAAATACTGATCTTTCTTAAGAAGTGTCATATAATTCTTCCTTCCTGCTAACCTCATGCCACATCAGGATGCAGCAGTCTAGTGACGTGGCCTTCAAGAGCACTATGGAATAGCCAGGAAGGGCAAAAATACTGAGTGAAATTCTCTTGTCTACAGCAACATAAATCTAGAGTAATTCCAGTAATGTTAACAAGTTACTCTGGATTTCTTCTAGTATAACTGAGAGCAGCATCTGGCCCGATGGCAATATTTAAAAATGGAGAATTAAATTAAAATACTAAGGGAGAATTCAAAGGGTTACTTTTGAGATTTTTAGCACAGGGATTTACTACATCTACACACATTTAAGCCAGTAGATTGTATTACAACTTCAGTGTACTACGAAAAGTGATTTTCAAACAAAAATCTCCTCCCAAATTAACCCTGGCTTTGACAGAAAGTATCATGTCTACAGGAGCTTTAAAAACATACTGTATTAAAGAGAAGAAGAATTTAAACAAACCAAAATTAAATGTAAACAACATTAATGGTCTGAACTAAAGCCACAAAATCATAGGTACTCAAATTGAAGACTGCAAATCCATTTTGACATGGTGTCCCTAGTTCATGCCAGTGAGAGTATTTCTGCCTTGCATCAAAATAATGGCACTTCCAGCTAAGAAACATAGTTCTGAGGAAAATGATGTATCCTGTGATGCACCCACTTGCTTTTCATGTTTCTGGTGTTCACCACTTTATGACAGGGGGTCTCAACCTTCGTAGACTCAAGGCACCCCTTGTTTGGCTTGAAGTACACCTCAATAAACTCAAGGCAGCCCTTGGAAAATGCCAGCTCTTGACTCCTTTTTTACTACAGAAAAATACTAGTACAATTCTTCTGTTACAAAGAACTCAGAAAGACCACAACAGCTCTGAATATTTTTAATGCTATGAATTCCTATTTGAAATCTGTGGGCTCACTTTGTGAATCTTTTTTGTACATCTTAGGCCACTCGGACCCATTTATGGTGCCACACACCACACATCCAAACTTCCCCTGTACTGCTACCTTGCTGCTGGGTGCATGTTCTTGATCCTGGGAGATCCTGGGGTCAAAAAAACCCATGCCAAAAAAAAAGTGGGGTGGTGCATGTGGCGGCAGCCCACGCCACCCAAAACTAGAGCCTGGACTGTTGGAGCTACGCTCCAGCTGCTGGCCAGGCATCCTGCCACAGCTGCAGCCCCAGGAGGCCCCCAGGCCCCCAGGTAAGGCTGCCAGAGCCAGCACAGTTGCTGGCCCCAGCCTCCCCTACCCTATCTGGGGTAACCTGATGCACATGGGAGAGCGCATGGCACAGGAATTCCCAGAGGACAAGCAGCAGCAGCACAAGGCATGTTGCTGCTACTTGTTCCCAGGAAGACAAACGTGCATGCTCATCTAGATGCACCCCTACAATGCTAATATGGACTGGCGTCTTGTGGAACCCCTGAAAGGATCTCAAAGTATCCCAGGGTGCCCCGGGATTCACGGTTTTATGAGAAGTCAAACTTCCTCACAGAAAGCAGAAGCATGGATGTTTTCTGTTCTCATGGAAAATTTTCGACCAGCTATGTTTAGACATGTCTGTCACACCGTTGTGTATTGCATTTCTAGCAACTAAGTGTCTGGCTGGGGTACAGTGTCAGTGGTCAAGGTGTCATGCTATGGCTTCAGAGATGTGAACTCAAGCTGCGCTCTAGATATGATTGCTGAAGGCTTCCCTCCTTCCTACCCCCACAACTCATGACTTGGAACTGAGTGTTCCTTGTCACGGGTCTGAGGATCCTCTGAAAAAAATTATATGCAGAAGTAGTTCAGGAAAACTCGGTCTAGTTCCATCTCATAGAGAGCTGGATCGCACTAATCATATAACAGGCTCAGAGAAGGT